>NW_017728944.1:5054314-5057610 GCF_001723895.1 Crocodylus porosus | reverse complement strand
GGGAGCAAGCCGCCGCCGCCGCTCTTTGATTGCCTTGAAATTCCGTGCGTGTGGGGCCAGACCAGTCCCCGGTTCCAGCCACCGAGCAGGGCTCAGTGGGCCAAGTCCGCCGCTCCCGCCCACACTCCCCAGCCCATGGCAAGCGTCCTGCCAGCACGAGATGCCCCTGGCCAGGAGGAGCGAGCTAGGGGCAGAGCCCGAGAGCAGTCCCCCACCGACGTCAATCGTGAAGCCGAGAGCCTCCCGGTGGGAGGCTCTAGTCGACTCCCGCACCAGGCAGCGACCGGACTCCACCCTCAGCTACACCAAGCCATTCAAGGCCGAGAGAAGGGGATCTCCCCTGCGGGGTCAGTAAAACCACCGGGGGCCAAAGGCCACCTTATGGTATCTCCCCTGCCAAGAGTTTCTGCAGGAGACTAGACAGCCTTCTCTACCATCCTCCACACTCTATTCTCTGCTTTGAGGGCAACAGCCCGCTCCCTCCCCCCACAAAGCTGGCTACCGCTTCATCACCCCGGCCCCAGCCCCACTGCCACCACAATCATAGCGAGTTAGGGTTGGAAGGGCCCTCAGGAGGACATCTAGTCTCGCCCCCTGCTCAAAGCAGGACCTGCCCCAACTAGATCACCCCAGCCAGAGCTTTGTCTAGCCCAGTCCTGAAAAACCTCTCTGGGTAACCTGTTAGTGCTTTACTACCCTCCTAGTGAGAAAATTCTTCCTAATATCCAACCTAAACTGCCCTTGCTGCAATTTGAGACCATTGCTTCTTGTTCTGCCATCTGCCACCACTGAGAATGGTCCGGCTTCATCTTTTGAACCCCCTTCAGTTAGCTGAAGTGGCTATTAAATCCCCCCTTAGTCTCCTTTTCTCTAGACTAAATAAGCCCAGCTCCCTCAGCCTCTCCTCATAAATCATGTCCCCCAGCCCCCGAACCATTTTTGTTGCCCTCCGCTGGACTATCTCCAATTTGTCCACATCCCTTCTGTAGCAAGGGCCCCAAAACTGGACACAGGACTCCAGATGTGGCCTCACCAGTGCCAGACAGAAGTGAATAATCATCACTTTCCTTGACCTACTGGCAACACACCTACCAATGCAGCCCTGGTTTGGCCAAGGATGCCATTGGTGTTCTTGGCAACAAGGGCACACTGCTGATTAATATTCATCTTATTGTCCACTGTAACCCCAAGGTCCTTTTCTGCAGAGCTGCTGTCCAGCCAGTCAGCACCCAGCTTGTACTGGTGCATGGGGTTGTTTTGTCCTAAGTGCAGCACTTTGCACTTGTCCTTGTTGAACCTCATGAGATCTCTTTTGGCTCAATCCTCCCATTTGTCTAAGTCACTCTGAATCCTAGCCCTACCCTCCAGTGTATCTACTACTCCCCCCAGCTTGGCGTCATCTGCAAACTTGCTGAAGGTGCACTCCATCCCATCTTCCAGGTCACTGATGAAGATATCGAATGCAATCAGCCTCAGGACCAATCCCTGGGGCACTCCGCTTGATACCAGCTGCCAACTAGACATCAAGTCATTGATTACTACTCTTTGAGCTTGATGCGCCAGCCAGTTTTCTAGCAAGAGCCAGAAGCCCATAGCTTGCCTGCAAGAATGTTGTGTGAGACCATATCAAAAGCCTTGCTAAAAATCAAGGTATACTACATCCACATCATAGAAGGCAATCAGATTGGGCAGGCATGACTTTGCCCATGCTGACTGGTCCTAATCACCTTTTTCTCCTCCAAGTGCTTAGAAATGGATTCCTTGGGGATCTGTTTCCTGATTTTTCCAGGGACTGAGGTGAAGCTGACTAGGCAGTAGTTTCCTGGATCCTCCTTTTTCCTTTTAAACCAGACTTAAACTCACAACCTTCCCACCAGTAGCTCAGCACACAAACCCCTGAGCCAGACAGTGAGAACAATTTAGCTTTACCTTCTTTGGAACCACCTTTGTATTTCTGTAGTAAAAAAAAAAAGATTGAAAACTAAGAACTCGCATTTTCCTTGGCGGGGGTAGGTGAGTGGGGGGAGGCTCTCAAGTCTATTGAGGGATACCTTGACTCCAAAAAAGTTGAGAACCCACTGGTCTAGGAAAAGTGAGCTTGTTTGACAACCAACTCAAAGCAGCAAGTTTCTCCCTTCCAGAGAACAGAGAGGATAAATAAGGACTTAGGCTAGACAGAGCACCTGGTGTTCACTCAAGTGCTCCAACACAGCTCAGGGCATCTCCAGGGAGGGGTGGGGGCAGGCTCCCTCACATGCCAGATGGCAGAGCAGCAGCATCTGCTCCATGCTATTACCATGGCCTGCCTCAGGCCTGCCACAGAGGGTCAGAGCTGATGGAGCCTGTCTGCATGGTTAGAAGCAGCAGGTCCATGGGAGCATGTTGGGGACATGGCTTCAGCCTCATGGGATCCAAGTGCCCTGGATCTTCTTGCCTATGAGGCCTTGCAGGGTAAAGAGGACAGAGACACTACCATATTTCTGCTGCTGTAGCAGGTTAGGAGGTATGAGCAGACCAAGGCAGCACTGAGTCTTGGCATAGTTTCTGTCACTAATAAATCATACCTCAAGCTGGGTACTAGCCCATACCAGTCCCTACCTGAACCTGACAGCTGTCAGTAGGCAGAGGGGTGGCAAGAAGCCAAAGCAGTGATGGCAACAGCAGCACGAAGGGCCTGATTTAAGACCAAGTGAAGTCACAGGGGATCTCTCTGCTGACTCCAGAGAGTTTCAGATCAGGCTTTTGATCCCTGCCTCCTATCTTGCAGGATGAGGCCTTTGTTTCATTGCTTTCCATGGACTTCTTAGAACAGCCCTGGACTGAAGCCCCTTGGCAATGAGAGGGGAAGCTTCAGCCCTGCCCTGAGGGGACATGGGGCAAGGTAACCTCTGAGTGGCTGCTTGATCCCCTTCCCTGTCTGTGGGAGCAGAGCAACCAGCCGGGCAACTGCAGGCAGCCAGCTGACCGATCTGCCTGCCCTCAGTGACCCAAACCAGTCCAGGCAGAAGAGTGGAGAGTAGCAAGAGACTGGCTGATCAAGACAGACCTCCTTCTTCCTCCCATTCCCCTTCTGGAAACAGTGAGTTAGTCTTCTCTGCTTCTGCCCTGTCCCCAGAAGAATCAGCTGAAAGAACAAATTTAAACAGAAAAAAAAGATGAATTAATAGAATCATAGCAGTCGGGTCGGAAGGGACCTTGTAGATCTTCAAGTCTGACCCCCTGCCTGGGCGGGAGAAAAGACTGGACTCAAATGAGTCCAGCCAGGTAGTCATCAAGCCTCTTCTTAAAGATCCCCA
>NW_017728944.1:4848157-5054214 GCF_001723895.1 Crocodylus porosus | reverse complement strand
TGTCTCCCCCAAACCCTTCTGGACCCCCCTAGTGAGTTTATAGACAGTCACCAGGTCCCCCCTTCTCTTATGAAGGCTGAACAGGTTTAGGTCCCGCAGTCTTTCAATGTAGGGTCTGCCCTGTAGTCCCCAGATCAAGTGAGTGGCCCTCCTCTGGACCCTTTCAATGTTGTCCACATCCCTCCTGAAATGGGGAGCACAGAACTGGACACAATACTCCAGCTGTGGCCTGACCAGTGTCGCATAGAGGGGGAGGATCGCCTCCCTGGCTGTACTTGAGATGCACCTGTGGATGGATGACAAGGTTGGGTTAGCCCTGCCAACTGTGACCTCGCATTGTCGGCCCATGTTCATCTTGGAGTCAGTAATGACTCCAAGATCCCTTTCTGCTTAAATTAAACAGAAAAAGATGAATTGGGAATTAAGAACCTTTTACTTCATGCCACCATCCCACAGTCAAGAAAGAAGGGTATTCTGGTTAAAAAGTAAATAGCCTGGCTTAGAGTAGAAATAAATAATAATAAATATACTATATACAAACAGGGAATGATGTTAGCAGTGACTATAAATTAGAAATTAGGACAGATAGCAGGCAAAAAGAGCACAAGAAGAAATGCTTGACCAAGAGAATTAAAAGACAATAAAAAGGAGGGTTTTAAAAAAATAGATCAAAAACAAAAGAAATCCTGACAGTTGCATTAGTCCACTGCTAGATTGGTTTAGTAAAATTGTTAGTAATTATGCAGATATCGCAGAAGTATTCAGTAAATATTTCTGTTCTGTGTTTGGGGAAAAGCAGAGACTGTTTAATAAGATGATGATGATGAAGATGATGAAGGAGATGCAATCATTTCCATTCCAGCATTAATCCAGGCTGAGCCAAAGTTAGACACTTTTAAATAAGCAGGAGCAAATAACCACCTCCAAGAGTTTTAAAAGAACTGGCCTAGAAGCTCCCTCTGGGCTGTTAATATTGACTTTTAATAACTCTTAGAACACTGAGGGAGTTCCAAAGGCCTAGAAGAAAATTAGTGCTATGCCAATACCTGAAAAGACTAATGGGATGATGTAGTGATGAGTCTGTCAACCTGACATTGATCCCAGACAAAATAATGGAATTGCTGATATGGGACTTAATTAATAAAGAATTAGAGGAGGGTTATAAATGCCAGTCAACATGGATTTTTTGAAAATAGGTCTTGGTAAACTAACTTGATATTTTTTTTATATACATTGGCAAATTTGGCTGCTAAAGGGTAGGGTACTGACATAATTGACTTCTATAGAGCAATTGACCTAATACCTTGTGATAACTTGTTTCAAACATTAGAATGATTCAACATGAAAATGACACAGAATAAATGTTTTAAAACTCGGTTATATGGCAGGATTCAATGTGCATTTTGAACAGGGAAGCACCACTAAGCAGTTGTGTTTCTACTGGGGTGTGGCAAAGGTCAGTTTTGGGGCTGTTTACTATTTTTTTATCCATGATTAGGATAAAGCTTGCAGATAATACCAGTTTGGAGCACTCTTTTCTGCATAGGCAGGGGGTCAGACTTGATGATCTGTTGAGGACCCTTCCAACCCTAGCATCTATGAACAGAACAGGGCACTGATACTGGGCAGTCTTGCTTGGAGGCAGGCAAATAATAACTGTGACTGGTTTCCCCCAAACCTTGGCAGTGACTTTGACCCCACTGTGGGATCTCTGACTGCCCAGCCCACATCTCCCCTAAAGTTAACACCCTCATCAACCAGTTTTGTGTCCCCAGCCCCTCTCCCAAATGCAATACAGCCAATACAGTGACATGCAAGGTCATGTATCTGGGAACAAAGATTCCCAGGACTGAAAACTGTGTCCCAGGAAGCAGTGATCAAGACAGATGTGGGATGGGATGAGGGGGCATGGTGGATATTTTGTGAACCACAATCTTCTCAGTGCAATGCTGAAACCAAAAAAGGCTGATGTGAACCTAAACAGGGAAAGATCAAGTTGGAGAAAAGAGTTTATATCACCTTTCTGTTTCCAGTATGTGGGCATATCTTGTCCACTTCTGATGTCATCAATTCAAGAAGAATGCTGATAGTTTTGAAGACAGAGAAGAGAAGAAATGATAGGAAAATATGCCTTACAGTGAGAAATTCTCAGAGCTCAGGCTGTTTGGCTTAACCAGGAGAAACTGAAGATGTGACTTGATCACAGCCTATGAAGATCTGCAGGAGGTTGATAACAAGAGGGCTCTTCAATCTCAGCAGACAAAGGTGTCACCGGAAGAATCTGGAGGTCAAATCCAGATTAGAAAACGAGGAGATATTTTAACAGTGTATTAGAACCACTTATCAAGGTTTTCTGGTGGTTTCTCAAACACTGAGGCATGTTTACAGAAAGGCTGGATGTTCTTCTGAAAACTGCTCCTGTTCCAAAGGCAAGTCATAGATTCATAGATTTCTGGGGCCAAAAGGGACCTTGCAGATCATTGGGTACAGCCTCCCCGCTCCAGACAGAAAGACAGCTGGGGTCAAGTGACCCCAGCAAGGTGACTGTCCAGGCTCGTCTTGAAAACCTCCAGGGTAGGTGACTGCACCACCTCTGGAGGGAGTTTATTCCACAGTCTGGATACCCTGACTGAAGGAGTTTTTCCTGGTATTAAGCCTGAAGTGGCCTTCCAGGAATTTATATCCATTAGTCCTGGTCTTCCCCAGGGGGGCCCTGGTGAACCAGGCACTCTGATATTGTGGTAAGCCACTATCAAGTCCCCTCTCAACCTTATCTTCTTTAGGCTAAAGAGGTCCAGGTCCCTCAGCCTTTCTTTGTATAGCTTGCCTTGCAAGTCTCTGATCATACTGGTGGCTCTTTTCTGTACCCTCTCAAGTTTTTCCACCTCCTTATTGAAGTGTGGCACCCAGAACTGGATGCAGTACTCCAACTGTGGTCTCACCAGTGCTGAGTACAACGGGAGTATCACTTCCTTAGTTTTACACGAGATGCATTAGTTGATGCATGTCAGCATGTTGTTTGCCCTGCTGGCCACCGCATCACACTGATGGCTCATGTTCATGCAATGGTCAATCATTACCTCTAGGTCTCTTTCAGCCATGGTGCAAGTCAGGCTGTCACCACTGAGCCTGTGTGTATGTTGAGTGTTATTTGCCCTGATGGAGTACCTTACACTTGGAAGTGTTTAATGTCATCTGGTTCTGGTCCGCCCAACTCTCCGGCCTGTCCAGGTCTGCCTGTATCGGCAACCTATCTTCTGGTGTTACCATACTGGCCTATAACATGGTGTCATCCACAAACTTGGCCAGCAAGCTTTTCCCTCTCCCATCCAAATCATTGATAAAGATGTTGAAAAGCACCGGTCCAAGCACAGACCCTGAGGGACACCACTGGCCACTTTGCACCAGGACAACACAGATCCGTTCATGAGAACACTCTGGGTCGTACCCTGTAGCCAGTTTCCTACCCGCTGAACCATCAAGCAGCTGAGCCTGCAATCTTCCAGTTTTCCCATAAGGATATCGTGGGATGCTAGATCAAGCCTTTTGGAAGTCTACGTATATAACGTCTACTTTGTCTCCCATGTCCAGGTGGTGGGAGACTTGGAGATGAGATTGGTAAGACAAGACCTACCCATGACAAAAGCCATGCTGGCAAGCGTATCGTACATAGATGCTTTAATGAGCTTTTCCAGGATTTTCCCTGGGATAGAGGTTAGGCTGATTGGCCTATACTTACCCAGGTCCTCCCTCTTCCCCTTCTTGAAGATGGGCACAATGTTGGCCCTCTTCCAGTCCTCAGGGATCTCCCGTGTGCCACGAATTCTGAAAGAGCTTCGCCAGGGGTTCTGCGATGACCTTAGCCAGGTCCTTCAGCACTCTCGGATGAAGTCCATCCGGTCCTGCTGACTTATAAATGTCTAGCTTTTCTAGTTGGTATTGCACCCACTCAGCATCCACAGTGGGGAGGCTGCCATTCCTGGCATACCCCTATGAGCCTTATCTCACTTGACTTTCCCCATGGTCTGGTGAAATACTGAAGCAAAGTCCTTAGGCTGGTCTGTGTATGAGAATGATACAGTTGAAAAGGACCTTGAAGTTCCTTCAGTTTGATCCCCTGCATAAATGGAGGTATTGTGTCCCACAGCCATCCTCTATATAACCTGATCCATCCTTTTCTTGCAAACCTCTAGCAAAGGAACTCCCCTAACTTCCCTGGACAGCTTGTCCCATGATCCTTCTGTTCTTACAGGTAGGAAAGTTTTCCTGAACTTTCACCTAAACCTACTTTGCTGCTGTTTAAAGCATTGTCTTATGCCATTGGCAACATGTAGGGGGTGCACATGGGTACACGTGCACTCCCTGAGCATGGCAGTGCAACCCCTGAGAAAAGGCACTGCCAACACTACTGGTGGTGCCGGCGGGCAGTTGCTGCTTGCCACCCCCCACCCTGCTGCTGACACCACTGGTGGCATCTGCAGGCAGTCCGTGATTGCCGCTGGCCACTACTGCCGGTGACGTCTGCAGGTGGTTGCCAACCCCTGGTCAGTGCTCACCACCTCACCACTAACAGTGCCATGGCTGCCTGCAGGAGCTCTCCACTCACCGCCACCACCCTTCCACTGCTGACAGTGCAGCCACTGCTTGCCAGAGCTCGCCATGCCCCCAAGCCTCCGGAGGCATGCAGCATGAATGCCTTATGCCCTTCCTTCCATGGGGAGAGAAAGCAGTGCTTCTCCATCTTCCTCATGGCAGGTTTTTAGCTACCTGAAAACTGCTTTAAGCCCCGCTCCCCTTAATCTGCTTTTTTCTGCACTAAACACACCTCTTTCCTTCAGCCTGGACTGGCATTTGAACCCTTGTATCATTTTTATTGCTCACTCCTGAGTCCTCACTAGTTTTAGTTTCTCCACATCCTTCTTTTAAGGCAGCACTCAAAGCTGGGCACAGGGTTTTAGGTGAGGCCTAAGCAGCACCAAAGTCAGCCTAGATGATTACAACCATTGTGTCTGGTGCTATGACCTCTTAATCTGCGGACACTAGGCCTGGGGGTGGTGGGAAAGGAAAGAAGCCATGAGCTTCAGAAGCAGAAGTGAGCTGGGAGGGGAGCAGAACTGATGGGGGGACTAGTATGATAGGATGATTTGGTGGCTGAATGAATGACTTGGCTGGGAGAGGGGCGGAATGGGTTCATGGGGAAGTTAGTGTTTGGGGAGAATAGAATAATAGAAAATGAGAGTTGGAAGGGGCTTCAGGAAGTCATCTAGTCCAACCCCCTGCTCCAGGCAGGACCATCACCATCTGTATCCTCCCAGGCAAGGCTTTGTCTAGCCAAGACTTAAAAACTTGTAAGAATGGAGACTCCACAACCTTTCCAGGTAACCTGGTCCAGTGCTTTACTACCCTCCTAGTGAGGACGTTTTTCCTAATATCTAACCTAAACTTCCCTTGCTGCAACTTGATACCGTTGCTCCTTGTTTTGTCATCTGCCACCACTGACAACAGTCTTGCTCCAACCTCTTTGGAACAACCCCTCAGGTAGCTGAAGGCTGCTATTAAATCCCCTCTCAGTCTTCTCTTCTCCAAATTAGGCAAGACCAATTCCCTCAGCCTCTCCTCTTAAGTCATGTGCCCCATCCCCCTAACCATTTTCATTGTCCTCCTCTGGATTCCCTCCAATTTGTCCATATGTTTCTGTAGCGGAGAGTCCAAAACTGGACACAGTACTTCAGATGTAGTCTCCACAGTGGCAAATAGAGGGGAAAAATCACTTCTGTCGGTCTGCTGGCAACGTTCCTAATGCAGCCTGGTATGCCATCAGCCTTCTTTGCAACAAGGACACTCTGTTGACCCATATTCAGCTTATTGCCACTGTAACCCCCAGGTCCTTTTCTGTAGAGCTGCTGCTTAGCAGAAAAGGACCTGGGGGATACAGTGGACAAAAAGCTGGATGCTCAGCACTGGTGGGCAATCAGAGTTCCCACAGTGAGGTGAGAATCACTGCCAAGCTTTGGGGGAACCATTCATACTAATTGTCCCACAAACACTGGTGGCAGGGGTGGGAAACAGGGTATAGCAAGGCAAACCAAAAAAAATAACATCAAGTTGTGATTGTAGGACCAGTCACATGATTTTTGGGATCCATTATAACTGTTGAGCTTTTGGTAGCACTGGGTGGGAGCAAGAGAGATGGGTTGGGAGGGTATGTTTGCTTTACCACTGTAGTCTTTTGCGGCCTTAGCCAGCTAAGCTTGAGCCTCCTTCTGTACAACAGGGACCACTACACTGTGTGGTGTTCTGGGCATATAGTAATTGGGACCCGCTAGATATGTCAGGACTTGATGGTAGCATGGGTGGATTTAAAATTTGGAAAAGGGGGGTGCAGATGGTGAGGTGCATCATCACATGTAAAACAACACACATTTTTCTCCAGTTAAAAAGAAAATAGAAGCTTTACTGCTATGCCGGGGCCTAGAGCTGTATTATGCAGTTGCAGATTGAAGCAAAACCGAATATAGCTTAATTGGAATGAGTTAAAAACAATCCACAGGGCTATGAAATAGGAGCTTCATTACTAGAAGTAGCTAACAGCAGAATTGCACAACAAAGACTAGCTTGATTGGTGGAGCAACAAGGCTATTAAAAAGAAGTGGCATGTTAATACCTGGGAGGCATGGAAGGAAAAGAATGAAGAGTTTAGAAGGGATCAGGTAGATTATAATGAGCCATGAAGTCAATGGACTCCCTCAGCACTGCCCAACTATAAATGCTGTTGCTACTGCCAGGGAGGTGGTTTTCAACTTTGGGTGGACCAGAAATCAAAGAGAGGGAGGATGCAAGTGCACCAGTGCAACCCCCTCCCTGCCATGGTAGTTTTACTAAGAGGTTAGATTACAGATTTGTACGGCATGGTTTGAATAGGGCTGATCCTGCCTCAGGCAGGGGATTGGACTAGATGACCTCTGGAGGTCCCTTCCAGCCTTACTTCTTTCTGATTCTATGACAGCTAGAAAGAGAGAGAGAGAGACAATGTGAGACATTTTTTAGGCACAAGTTGTCTGCCTATAACATGCTATTGTAACTCTTCTATTCTGTGGCTCATGTTCAGCATCAACAATAAAATCAGCAGATTCTCTCCTGGCTGTAAGTGAAGCCCACAAGCCTTTCAGGCAAGGTGGTCAGGACAGGGGCAGCTAGACTAGGAGTGGATCCAGAGATGGTGCAACAGCATGCTTGTACTCCTTTTTGCCATGCTGCCCACGTGAGCTCTTGGCATGGGGTCTGGCTAGAACTACCACTTTCACATGGCTCGAGGGCCCAGGAGATAAGTATTGCTGCCATCACTGGTTGCTCCTGTTCTGGGCTGCTGCTTCTAGTAGAGCGGGGAAAAGGAGGGGGGCAGGGGAAAAAGGGCAAATAGCTGTGCCAGAGCTTTCTGAAAGTGATGACTCCAGCCAGCTCCTGCCCCAATCAGCTGACAAGCTCAGAGCTTACTGCTGGTGCAGAGCTCACTGCACACAGGGCTTAGGTCTACTCCGAAGTGGAAGATAAGGGCACATTCCAGTGGTTAGGCAGTAGGGAATGGGAGGCTTTGCTGGAGTCCTGGCTGGTCAGGGTTGGGGTTAGTGTGCGGAGCGAGCTGCTGCTGTCAAGCTCACTTATTAGATGTTTCACCCCTGGCAAGATAGGTTTCACAAATCTGACAACTTAGGCAGGCCAGGTCACCAGGGATGTGGAGACCCCCCAGGAACACCCAGGAACTGGCGATAATGCCCTGGGAGAAGGAGTCTTGCTCAGAGTCACTACTGAGCCAAAGCCTCCAACATGGTACTGCTAGAGATGCCATCTTTCAGAGGGCAGGTATAACCTTGGGTGACACACAGTTCAAATCCTCCCCTTTACCCAGCCACTGTAGATGTGAGCTTGTTACAGCCTCAGCTAAGGAACTGGGCCCTTAGCTCCAGCTATAGCAGCCCATGCATTCAATACCTGGTGTGCAAGCTGTCTGGGCAGCTATCACATATGCATGACAGATGCTGAATGCCCCCCACTTACCAAAGATCCTGTGCATCTGGCCACCCTCCAGCTCAGGCAACTACATCCCCCCTTTGTTTAGCAGTGTCAGCTGAATACCTTCTTCACTTCCTGACCTGTGCTCTATTAACCAGCTGCTGCTGTTCCAACCCAGAGATGGTTGCATTTCAGGGAAGATGAAGTCATTCTTGGCTCTTCCTTACATGCCTTGCCAGTCTGAGAGGTGCCTCATTCATTTAGACTAATGGTACAGGCAGGAGGCTGGCTAGCTACTACTTATTCATAACTCTCCTAGGGCAAGTGGGCCCTACTTCTGGGCTCCTCTGAGAAGTGGCAGGGAGACCCTGGAAATGCAACCCAGTGATGCTGCAGAGCTGAATAGAGGGTGTGTGGCAGGGGTAAGGACACTGTCCTCAGCCCACTGTGCCATTTCAGCCATGGCACTGATGAGAGCCCTTCTATGCTGCTGCCTCTCTCAGCTCCTCTCCACCCCGCACCTTGTATGCAGTTACTGCCTTCTTTTCTCTCACAGGCAGCACAAGTGGGTCAGTTCAGAGCCTCCCAAGGACCAGCTGCCTTTCTTCTTCAGGCTATAGATAGGAACATCTTTGCTCCAGGCTGGACTGGAACAGAGGCTATGCGCTGTCCCCCACCTGGCCCAGCTGTAGTGTCAATGCCTCCCCCCAGTGGAGGCTCTGAGCAGGATACTGGGAATTCTCTGCCCAGCTACAGTGACTACAGTCAAAGCTCACACAGCATAGGTCCTTCCCTGCAGGAGTCAGGCCCATGTATCTACACATCTGATCACCTCCGAAGCCAGCCACAGATTGGTGGGTAAAAGCCATGGATGCACTTGCCTCTCTCTCAGACAGATGTTTTTGCCACAACCACAGCCTGTCCCCTTCTGCCCTGCTGGTTCTGTGTACAGGAAGGTGAGGCTCTGTTGCTCTTTGGTCACTGGCAGCAGAGGCCTCAAGCTCAGGAACCAGGAGGAGCCCAATGTGAGACCTATCTAGCATCCCACCTTCAACATTCCTGGCCCCAGACACTGCAGAGCAAGGGGGCAATCCTGGGATAACCTGCCCAGGGAAAGTTTTTCCTCTAAGTCCCCCATACAAAAGATGGTTCAGTTGGTGCCCACAGCAGCTCAAGAAGTGATACAGACAGGACAGGGAATTGAAATGGTTTTGAACCCTCTCCACTAGCACTTAAACCATTTTGAACTACGGAAGGGGATCTTCAGGGCCCTCATGGTGATAGCCTCCACCCACCACCTCATTGCTGTTGCAGATGTCTTGCCAGCAGCAGCTCCTGTAACAATCAAAGATGATCACCAGACAGGCCCCAAAGCTGAAGTTGATGATAAGCTCGGGAGACAAGATGGTCTCCTCATCTATCCCCGGTATAGCCAGACACACAGTGCAGTTAGAACCCCTGGGTCACATCAAATGGTGTTCACCGCCTAACTAGAGGGTCAGTGGCCTTGTGCACCATAGGAGGGAGCAGAGCACCATGCCAGAGCTGACCTGGCCACAAAACTGTGTGCTCCTGATGGCCAGGCAGTGCCCACACCCCGCTCCTGGCACCTGCTGCTGCCAGTACTCCACACTGCTTTCCTTCAAGCCTCTCCAGCACCTCTCAGGGAGTTTGTCCATTGTGTTAATGGAGGGGCAAGGGATTGCAAGCTGAACTAAGCTGTGATTAGAGTCAACCCAGGGACCAATCTCCCTACACACAGTGGTAGCGTGAGCACATTGCTTACAGAGCCAGGAAAACATGTGCCAGCTTGGAGAGTCAGGCATACCACACCCACACCCCCACCCCAAACTTACACCAGGCCTCTCCCACACACTACCATGGACTTTATCAGTACCACAGTGTGTGCATTCATGCATATGTATTCCCTAGACCACCACATATGCATCATTATAGCATTGCTACAACCTGGTCTGCAGGGCAGAATAGCTGAAACCAGATGGAAAGCAGGGTAGATATGCACCTTGTAGACTAATTAAATAAGACATAACCAGACTCCATTAAACTGAGTGGTTTTCTCCCATCTCCCAAATCTGCCTCACTACACAGCTCCTGTTAACTTTCTCCACCAGAGTTTCTGCACCAGCTGGCAACTAGGCATCTAGGCACAGCAAGCAGCTCTGAGCTATAAACCCAGCAACAAAACCACCTAGTCTGGCTAGAACAGAGCCAGGGATCTTTTTAATCCAGTGAATTGGTTTAAACAAGAGGCCTCAGCACATCCCCCTGGAGATGCATGTTTTAGGATAATATAAATAACAATATTCAACACTGTTGCGCCACAAATCTCAATACTGCATGCAAAGGTGGGTTAGTGCCATTTTACTGATGGTGAAACTGAGGCACACAGAGAAGACCAGTCACTTGCCCAAAGTCCAAAAGGCAAGTGACAGAGCTGAGCAAGGACTCAAGAGTCCTAACTTCTAGCACAGTGCTCAGTTCAGATCCAAATCGCACTAATTACCTTTTACATTATTAGCCATGCTTCACAAAACATGAGCTAGTTAATCTTCACAGTAGCCCCAGGGGGCAGGTTGGCATCATCTTGATTTTACTGATTAAGAGACATGTTTAACATGTGTGCTGAATTACACCCACATGGCCTGCCGAGCTGCCGCTGTGTGCATATGCATGATGCATGATGCATGATGCTCTTGTGCACAATGCAGATGAGCAAACAAGTGTGTACAATGCCTGTGTGCAATCAGGGGATAGCTATGTGCGATTTAACATGAGTTTTGAGAAATATCTTCTCACCTACTCATCAGACAATCACACAACTGGGGTTAGAAGACAGGAGTCTGAGCTGCATTCAGGTCACACTGTCCCCAGTGGCTATCAATTAATGGTACAAAGCCTACTTCTGAAGCATTTCCTAGGCCCATGAGCCAGAGACAACTTTAGCAGCTACCCTGCCTGCCTAGGCAGCACAGGAAGGTTCTTCTAGCTCAGTGGAGGCCAACTTTCTTTGGCCAGCAGACATGCCAAAATTAGCTCTGCCCCCTCCCCGCATACCACTCTGATCCTTTTCCCTTACCCAATCTGCTCCCTGCACTGTGCTCTCCGACTGAGCTGCTGCTCTTCTTTTTCATTCCTGACCATGCTCCATGCCTGATCTGCTATTCTGTTTCCTGCTCTATCTGCCACCATGTTGCCTGCCCCCTCCTCATTCTGCCATGTGCCACACACAGAAGCTGCCTGTGCCACTTGTGACATCCATGTCACAGCTTGGCCAACCCTGCTTTAACTGAGCAGGTGTGTGTGTGTGGGGGGGTGCACCTAGTCCCACCCTTCAGAGTAGACTTCCACCTTCCCCTAATGGACTCGGTAGTGAGGCCATCTCAAGGCCCTGAATACAACAGTTCATGAGACATAATTCAGTAATAATCCTTTTTCATTGTCTTTCTTTCAAGATACAGATGCATCCTCAAGCCCTCTCTGGTTAGGTAGAATTGGAGAATGCTAGGGCTGGAAGGGACTTCAGGAATTGTCTCATCCAACCCCTCTGAATGCAATAAGATGAGCTATCCCCAAGCCATCTCAGGCAGATCCAGCACCAGTCCTGTACCTGACCAAGGGGATTATATGATTTTGTGCTGCTCTCAGAGGACCTATAGCATGGGTGGGCAATTGTGTGTGCTGGAGAGCCACTTAGGGAGCTTTGGTGAGCTGTTGCAGGCCAGGTCAGCACCCTCCTCCCCACCCTGCCTGGAACAGCTAATCAAAACTCCTCCACTAGTTCTGCCCCAGGGCCCAGCCCCCCAGTCACCACCCAGTGATCCCAGCCCCAGCTCAGCCCCTGGGGGCTCCATGGAGACCAGCCCAGGATCCCCATGGGCTGGGCACACTCAGCCAGACAGATGGGATGAAGCCACAGGCAAGTAGGGAGCAGCATCTAGGAGCAGGATGGACAGGCAGGGCCAGGGCTGGGATTGTCGGGTGGTGACAGTGCAGAGCTGGGGCCGCGGGTCCCAGCACACCCAGCTCTGCTCCTGCCCACAAAACCAGTGCCCATTTCTGGGACATGTGGGCAGATCATGGCTCTGCCCCTGGCCCTAGCTTCATGCTATCACTACCCCACAACAGTCCTGGCCTTGGCCCTGGCCCCAGCCTGAACTGTCCTGCTCTTGGACACTGCCCCCTACTCAACCATAGCCCCATCCCATTCGCCCAGCCAAGTTCCCCCTACCAGCAAAGGTCCCAGGCTGATCTCCATGGAGACCTGGGCACCCTGCTCTGCCTGGCACCCACAGTAGTGGGTGGAAGGTGGATGAGCCAGGGTGCCTAGGCAGCAGGGGCAGGTCTGGTGGCAGCAGAGACACTAGTAGCAGCAGGGAGCCATTGGGGCTTCCAGGAAAGAATCTAACTGCTGCACCAGCCCTGCTGCAAGCCCAGGGGCATCAGAATGGGCTATATACATCACAGCCCGGGCTTCCCCTCACACCTGGGCCAGGTGAGGCCAAGGGACCCACCACACCCCAGATAAAATCTGTTGGCAGGCTGGATCTGGCCCACAGACTGTATTTTGCCACCCCTGACCTATAGCTTGTTCCCAGCAGCTGCTGGTTCATTCCTGGAACCCCAGCCTGCACAGAGCAAAGGGAACCAGCTGAGGAGGGAGTGCAGTGCGAGTAGAGATGGCTGAGACACCAGCCCAGAATCTCAGGAAATGGACTGGTCCAGGGCTGGTACTGTCAGGCTCGGCAGAGAACAAGATGTCCCCGTGAGAGCAGCAGAGACCGCCCCCCTCCTTTTCAGGCCAGAGCCAGGCTGCTCCCACGGGTTTGGTTTGCTTCCCAGTCTAATTCTAATTAGTCCCAGGAAAGAGGCTTCCCCTGAAGATGACAATTGCTCAGGCTCATAGATGTTGCTGGCCTGAAGAATTTCCCACTAGTCCCAGCTCATGATGCCAAATTATCTCCGCTCTACCTGCATTACCTACAACCCTCCTGCACATGGACACAGAGCTCTTCCCTCCCTCCCTCCAGCATTGCCCAGCCAGGCGCTGTTAGGGACTTGATGTTTCCAGCACTCTTAGCAGCAGCTAAGCAGATGGCATTCAGCTGTCACCACACACTAGATATGCACAAGAAATATTGACAACTCCCTCCTCTAAACAAAGCCAGCCAAAAGTTCTTTGGTAAGGCCAGTGGAGCTATTTGGAGGAGTCATCTGCCACCGCTGCAAATCCAGGGCTGCAGTTATGGCTTTGCTTCTAGCTCATGAGCTCTAAAGGCCCCTGAACAAACAAGCCTAGGTTGATTTTAAACAGGAGCTGGGCTTTATAAACTTAGAGTGAAGAGCATCAGCTGCTCCATGCCATCTAGCACTAGATGCAAATTGTGCTCCATAGTAGGCCTTTCTATGGGGAAGCACTGGTGGCTATACTGGCCTGAGCCAGTAGTATAAAACTACACATTGGTGAGTAGTTACAGCAGCTATGAGCAGAAGGCTGGCTGCAGGCCAGGGCATCTCCAAGCACAGAAGGCAGGAGGAAGCAGGCAAGTGGCTGGTCAAAGACAAAGGTACCAACACAACATGGATGGAATGGAAGGCTGTTGTCCAGAACCTCCCCTCACAGCCTGCACAGGGGAGGCAGGTTGCCACATGATCCAATTCAGTTTGGCTATCCACATCAGAGTGCCACCTCACTGGACAGCTTATGCTTATTTTTTGTTTCTTCCTGCAACAACGCAAGAATTCAATTCTCCTCCTGTTTGGCCTGTTGTTCTCCACTTGCTCTAGGTAGTCAACTATAGGCAATGTTGAGCAGGGTGTGCAAGAATCCAACACTGACTGTCAGGGACAAGCCAGTCAGAATGGCTGAGTAGTAAGTAAGGAGCAAGAGTGATGAAGAGCAGTCTGCATCATGTGATTGGCTAGATCCCTTATGTCTGAAGAGGGCTGTGATAACCTGGCTGTAACTTGTGCCAGGGCTGACTCTTCCATATATGGTGGAGCCTCATGCTCAAATAGACCAAAAAGCAAAAATGTGGTCTTCTAGACTAGAGGTTGGAGCACTCAGAAGAAGAGGAAGTTGGTTTCTAGCCTGTGTTATAACAAATGTTTTTTTCTCAAAAGCAAAAGAAATCCATTGTTTGTCTGTCATTGTAGACCACTGACGACTCCATCTGAAGGACTGTTAGTTGATTTGTTTTGTAAGTATCATCGCAGCCAGAAAACACAGGAAAGTGGAGAGACTAATGTAGTGGAGAAAAGCCAAACAGAGCCAGCAGTTGCAAGATGAAGGCCAGCTAGCTCAAGCTGAAATTAGACACACCAAGAGCAACTAACCATGGGAAAAAGCCACAGGAAGCTGTGGATTCTCCATGGTTGGTAGGGGGGTAAGATAGGTTTTAGTTCAGGTTACAGGACTAGATTAAAAGACTCATAAGACCATAGTAAAGTTGGACTGGAAGGGACCTCATGAGGTCATCTAGTCCAACCCCTACTCAAGGAAGAAGTTGAAAACAATCTGCTGAGTTATTAGTGGCGAGGGGTACAAATTACTGGACAGGCCTACATGCAATAAGCACTTCTTGACATGACAACTGCAGCGCCACTAGAGCCAAGCTGCTGCTACTAGTGCACCCTTTGGCTTGCACATATTCCCTATGCAAGGCACACTGGGGATGACCACTAGATTTATGCTTTCCCCTCACCCTGGCACTCCAATGCTGCCTATGCCTGGATACAAGTTCAAAAGACCTAGCCAATAAGTTCCACTCAAGCATACCTTTTGGATGGGGCTGATGCTCTTTTTTGGCAACTGCACTTCTTCCCCACGTTCCAGATCACTGTATAGGCACTGCTTGGGCATTCATGCATCATTCATTCAAGGTCTACATCCAGCCCAGCATAGCTATCCCTTCACTGTTGATGCCTCAGTGAACACTCAGTACAGTGCAGGATTTAATCAGCTTGTAGTAGTGCCCCATTTGGGAAAGGGTTCAAAGGGCCTCAGCTTAAAACTACTCAGTTGCAAAATGTGCCTTCTGTACCATGACCAAGTCTCATGTCCAAGATAAGCAAAACAGCTTTGTACCCCTTTCAGTTGATGGGCAGCCGGATCTCATGCTGACCTGAAGCTCTCTGTACACCCGCCAAAGGCCACATTAATAGCCAACACACTACATAAAGGTAAGTAACCCCAGGAACAACGGGGGTTCAGGGCCAGTGGATATAGCAGGGGCACACTTCTGCAAGGAGCTAGCTGACACTACTTTCATTTTCCTCAGGGTGACAGTCCAAGACAAACAATCTAACAACTGAAGATCTTCAATGGCGTGGGCCACCAGCACAACCATTACTATATAGGAGTTCCTGCACAGTCCATGAGGCAATTTCAGGCCTCACACACCAACTGGCAGGTTTAAAACAACTCTGCAGTTCAGAAACAAATCATGATGGCTGCAAAAGAAACCCTGAAGTCTGCTCTGTCTAGTACCATGGCATGAAATAACACAGAATAGGACTGGTCCCAAGATGCATCCTTATTTGACCTGCCCACAGGGAAGGGGTGGACAGGATGAAGTCTACCTTTACTTTGCCATATGTATCATGGAGTGGTGTCAATAGACCAAATTTCATGGACAGCTGACTCTCTCAGTAAAGCTTCAAGGTCCAGGCTGGTTCACAGCATCATAGGCCTTGGTCAAAAAAAAAAAAAAAAAAAAGGAATCACTGAAATCTATACAGAGGTAGAAGTTCACTGGTCAAATCTGAAATGAGCAGAGCAGTCAGGCTCATACTTGGCATGCAAGAACCAAACCGTGACTTTGCACAAATATCCCACAGAACAACATGGAGGAAGCGTATGTCAGTTTTGCATCCTTCTATCAATTTGAAGCTCATAAGAATCCTTGCCCGGTACCTTCCCCAGCAAGGAGCATGCCTAAAGGGCTACTACAGGTAGGAGACAATCAGGCCTGCTGTCAAAACAGGTGAGCTAAGTTTCAAAAGCCCGCTAGTAACATTGAGTTGTGTTGCTGTATTGCAGCTGTACACTTATACTAACCAAACATTCCAAATCCTCATTTTTTAAATAAAGGCATGAACAAACTGCACCGCTAATGCACTTCAAAACCCTTGCAGGAACAAGTAAAAGAACACCTATTTCAAGGCCAGCAAGGACCAACCAATATAGTAGTAGTAGCCCCAGCTACCAAAAATGTAACCCCTCAGGCCCCTTGTCAGGTCTCTTCTAATTCTTGCCTTCCAAGAACGATTAAGGACTGATTTTCAGAAGATGCCCTCCCCAAAAAGATGTAATCTTTTCTCAGAATTTCAGCTGAACACTTTCCTTTCAGGAGTAACATCTTGAAACAACCACTGTGGGAACAAGCTTTTTTTTGGGCGGGGGGGAGGAGAGCCACACAGTGTTTGGAGGAGACTGAACAGACCAGATCCAACATCATTGTGACATCAAACGGGAAGGAGAGGAGGAAGCCTGGTAAGAGAATTTATACCTTGCACTCCTCTCTTAGCTACGGTACCAATCTTTGCACTATGCTAGTAAAGTCCTTTGGGTCGCGTAAATTCACTCCTAGCCATTTGTTAAATTCATGGACAAAATGTTAAACATAGCAGGGTGCCAGTTGCTTAACTGACTAGTAATTACTTCTCCTGTGGGGAACCCAATACCTGGGCAGATACACTGGAACAGCTGTGCCAAAAGACCTGCAGAGGCTCATGGGGCAAAGCATCTTCCTGTACATGGGGATTACATGGTGGGGGAACATCTGCGGCTACAACCCATGCCCACGACACAGCAGATACCTCTCCCAGGCCCTGAGCTCCCTGGGCCTTGTAGGTCACAGCACCCCACTCCCATGGGTGAGGGCAGGAAACAAGCCACGCAGAAGCCACAGAAGAGTGGAGCAGAGGGCAGGGGGAGCAGCGCCCACACTAGAAACTCTAGGTTAACCCCTGACAGGCCCTATGTGGCTTGCAGACCACCAGCTGGACAGCCTTGCTTTAGAAGATGGGAGACCAACAATACATTTAGGCCCCATCCAAACAGCCACACTATGCCACTTTCCACCAGTGTCTCATTACAGCAAATCCAGAAAATAGATGGGCCCAAGCCACCATATTTTGCTTGTGTTCCCCTCTGGAGACCCCCAGTCCAATTCTGGGTCTGCCCTACAGAGCTGCTCCTAGGGGTGCACGTGGCCCAGGGCATATCAGCCTCCGGGGGGTAGGGGTGCAAGTGGCCGGAACACGGAGCTAGTGGCATCCGGAGTGGTGGTGCCCTCAGCATGTACCAATTGTGCTGTCCATGGGGCCTATATGGCACTGTCTGCGGGGGCCCCCTAAAGTGTGGGGCCCAGGGCAGTTGTCCCAATTCACACACTGCCCCCCGACTATGCTGCCCTACCCCTATGGCAGGGGCTTTGCTTGTTCTTGTGCTACAGAAGTATGTTGGCATTGGAGGTACTTCACAACTAAGGGATTTCACCAGATGCAGTGGTAATAGGCACTTGGACACAGATGCATTCAGCCTCCTGGTCAGCACTGCCCCAGCTGCAGGATGAAGCACAATCTGCCTTGATCAGCACTCAGTTTATTCCACTTTTTAAAATTTTCTAAAAACAAGAGATTAAATACTAGACAAATGTCTGCAACTTCCAGCCTGCTAAGACTGAGACAGGAGAGAGAGATCAGACCACATGCCAGGCAGAGCATGAGCTAACAAGACATCGATATAGAATCAATACAGGCATCATCTCCGTTTCTCCTCATTATCAGCACCACAAGAAGGAAGTGAGGTAGTCTCTGGAGATATGGAGAAATAGTGAAGAGAATGTGAGAGCCCATAAAAGCTCATCCTGCTCAGAGCAGAGTCACTTGGAGAGGAAGTCAGCTTTTTCTATGGCCCCACTGGTCTAATTCATTGTAGTGTCCAATTCATGTTTGTAGTTGTGCCACAACGGAGAGACAGTAGTTGCTCATGCAATTCTACCCCCTCTCCCACAAGATACATTCTGCAAAGCACAGTATAGGGTCTGATCACTACAGCATTCACTTATGCAGACTCCTCATTTTGGGAACTGGACATGAGGATACACAATGTTGCTTAAATGGGAAGATGGCCGGTTAAGTGCTCATTTTGCCCATGCTGGCTGGGTCAGGCTGGGGAATCTTCACATAGGCACTGTCCAAGAGTGCAAGCAGTCCCCAAGCATTGTTGCAGATAGAGTGGTGACTACTTTCACCAGAAGAGCAGCACTCCCAAACAAATGTTATGAACTGGCCCAGCTCTTCTCTGGCCAGGCACAGGCTTTCTGTTAACACCAGGGAAATCAGATGCCACAGCCAATTCAGCTGGGTGCCCTTTGTGACAGTACTCAGTTGGTGAGCCATAGGATTTTAAGGGCCTATGCAGCAAGCTATGGGCTAATGCCTAGCTGGTCTAGCTGTCCAAGCAGGTCTCAAACTTCGGTAAGGCGCTCCTTCCATTTCTGTCCAACAGTTCCAGCGACTCTTGTCATCTTTACCTGCCCAATCCAGCTCTGGCTTCTGCTTCAAGACAGAGTAGAGATGGGACTCATACCCACTCTCTTGCACATCAGTACAGGTCCTCCTGAGCATCTCCCCATCTATGGGCTGTATCCTGGTGCTTTGGAGACTATCAAGAGTGGAGAATAGCTGAATGTCCCAGTCTGACCTCGAGGAGGTGGTGGTCAAATTTTCAAGGTCAGGACAAGCCTGTGGGTTAGACGGGAGAGGCTGAAGGACATCGGGATGAATGGTTATGCTTGTACAGTGGTCTCCAGCATTGGCAGTCTCAGGTACCACACTCTCAACTAGTCCAACACGGCAGACACTGGGAGAGCTGCAGTGCTCCCTTTTGTTAGCTAGGGGGCCATGCCAGGTGGGACAGCCAGACTGGCTCACGGCAGAATGAAGCTCAAGGCCAGAGTCATGCACTTGGCAAGGAGACTCTGTGTCCTCTTTGGGCTGCCCTCCTTGGTAGCTTTGATGCCCTTTGGTCTGGTTACACAGAGGGGCTGTGCTCACCTGGGCTGCCTCTAGGGAGACAACATCCACGAATGGAGGCCCTAGGTGGTCTGATGGTGATTTGGGATCCCCAGGGTCCTGGTTATGGAGCACCCATAGGGCAGGGGAACTGCAGGGCCTGCTGGAAGATAGCAAGAGCTCTCCCGCTCCAAAAGTGTATGATGGAGCAGTTCTGTCAGCCCTGGCCACAGCCAAAAGGCTGTGCCTCAAAGCACCCTGCCCCGCTTCCTGATGAACCAGCCTGCAGCCCGTTGAGCCTGTCCATGTATCCAGACAGAGGGGATCACTACCCAGCTGCATCTTCCACTTCTTTTCCACACATGCACTTGGAGAGGAAGAAAGTTTACGTTTCCTAGAGCAGGACAAATCTCTTGGACAGCAGCTTATGGGTCTGAGCGTTTGCTGAGGAGCAGATCCAGGTGAACAGGCAGCTCTCTCCCCACTACTGCAACAGGTCCCATGGTTGAGATCAGGAACAGGGACTGAGCCAGCAGCACCACTCACAGCAGACCCACCTGTGTTGCTGCACCCAGCAAGGACTTTTTTAGCTGGCCTGTCTCCAGCAGGGGGCCCAGTCTGTAGCACTGGCTTTGCAGACAGCCCTAAGAGGCAGTCCTTAGCAGACAGTTCCAGAACAGGAGAGGGCTGGTCAACTCTCTCACTGGGCTTCTCTTCAGGACTCAGGGAACATTCCCCATTCAACAAGCTGAGCCTGTCTTCTGCATTGAGGCAGAAGTCTTTCCCAGAAGCCTGCAAGTCCTTCCTCCCCAGTCCTGCAGCTGGTGCTCTCATGGCATTTGCTTGAGAACTGGAACATGCATCTGCTGCAGGAGAGCAAGATACGCTAGGAAAGAAAAATCTTAATTTAGCATGAGTTCCAAGGCATGCAGCAATATCAGAGCTGACAGCAACCCAGCAGGAAACCTATGTAATACCTGGGGTGTCAGAGTCCCTACACTGAGAAGGGCAGATGGACAACAGGTAGCACAGGCACAGCCTATTCAAGGATACATGGCTGATGGAGTTTGAGAGAGTGTCACCTGCTGGCAGGACAGAGTAACCACAACCAGCCTTGGCAGAACATGTTCTCATCCTCCTGATGGAGACCAGGGTGGCCCAAATCATATGCATGACAGGGAAGAGGATGAAACACAGAGGAGGGTTTAAAATTTTAGGTGTGCCAAGTCCTGGAACAGAATGGACAACCTGTGCTGGAGTGGGCAAAAGAGCAATTTCATAGGAGTAAAGGACATGTGAAGGGTCTGGGGAATTTTCCATTGGAAAATTGAGGGCAAGCTTAGAGAGAGAGGAGTGCATAGTAGTTTGGTCATGTATTTGAGGGTCCAACTGGTGAGAGGAATCAACTCAAATCCCCTGGAAACTGACTGGAACTCCTTTACAACTCATCCAGACTCTTTTTCGCCAAGATAGCAAGGCCTGGGGGGGCAGTGGAGCCTGTTCATCACCAGAGGTTGTATATTTGACTGCTCAGTGACCTGTTGACTCCCTACAGATTTACCACCACCCCAGCCCCCACCCCACTGATCTGGACTGAAAGGTCCCATTACTTAAGCTTGACAAATCCCGACATGCTGGTATTTCAGTTCAGCCTAGCTGAAGGCACAAGGCAATAAATCCCATGGTAACCAATTCACAGCATCCCTGCCTTGCTGCCCCGTATGAGTTACCTGGATGATGAGAACCAATCTGGGAGCTCTACAAAGTCATTGATGAGCTGGGAGATGAGATGGTCTACAGCTGCATATTGAAAGTCATCCAGTGCAAACTGCCTGTGGTGGGAGCTTTGAAGGTGCTGAAAGAAATGGCAGAGTAAGAGAGCATTTGGAAGACATCAGGTCAGGCAGGAAGGTGGAAGTTTGAGCCGGTAGCTTCCTCCCACAGTATCATGCATATGAGACCAGAGTGCAGTCAACATACAATAACTGGCCAGAGTCAAGAGAGAATGCCTGGATGGCAGCTGCTGGGGGAAGGCTAGAAACCAAAAGTGTGCATAAGCCCTTGTGTAGCCTATGGGGCTAACAGACCTAACAAATCTGGGTACAAATAGGTAAGCTGCTCAGCATCACTTCCAGGAAAAGGCAAACCCTTAACCCCTGCACTAAGCCAATCCCTAACCATTCAGTTTATCAGCTTATCATGGGACTACAGAACCTGTAATGCCCATGACCTTGGTTCCCAAAGGTTGGCATGGCACTACTTGTAACAATCCCATCTCCCAGACTTTTGCACACCACTAATCCATGTGATTTGTTTGCTCTGTTCCTCCAGAGAACTTGGGCTGCTTTGCCAGGACAGGAGGTCAAAGGTCACAGCCCAATCCCAGCCTTTGGCTAGGAGGCTGGGTCAATTAAACACCACAAATATAAGACTTTGGTTATATAATCTATTCCTTTCCCCTCTTAAAAGGGGCTGTTATGATTACATCTTCCCACGGAGTGTCGAGACTCAAGCCAGAACCTAGCAAGAGCTAGGGAGTCCAGTGAAGAATTAGGTCTGGTTTGGGACTGGGAGCAAATAGGGCTCTTACCAGCTGTAGATCTTCAAAGGTCTCCTGACAGCACTCACAAAACCCCTTCCTCTTTTTCGGCATGGTTGGTAGGGTGGACTGGGGGCTCTTATCTCTTTCACTGAGAATCATACAGCCCTCAGGGACTCTGCAAGGAAGCAACACAAGAACCCCCAGTGGTCAGATCCTGCATGAGGGCTGCTGTTGGGAAAGCATGGTCAGTTACAAAGCAAAAAGCAAGGGACTCTGCCCATTGTCCAGCCCTCCCCCCCCCATCTGGGAGAGTCAGCCTCAATGGTCAGGTTGGGTAGAGCCCATAAAATAAAAAAACTGGAGAAGGGAAAGTGTCTTTGCCTTGAACCACAGGAACAAGGGGCAGCCTGAAGGGAGTCAACCAGTATGGGCACATGAAGTTTAGTGGCAGCTTGCATAAGGTGAGATGCAAATTACTATACCTGGTTTTGCAGGAGCTTGAGGGGCTTTTCAGAGGCTCAAATGGGCTGCAACCTTTTGGTGCCAAGAAGTTCAGATCAGGGAAGCTCTTGAACTGGTGGTGTAAGGGCCTGAATCGCCTGAAAGAGCAAAAGCAAAATTATGACAAACCCATAATCAGGTCACAGTTTCTTGAGTCAGCAAGACACCTTTTTCATTCTCTGGCCTGGCATTTGCCCCCGACACCATTACCCACAACTGCTGTGACACCCCTCAAGGTTTCCCTTTCTCACTGGATTAAGAGCAAAATCAAACCTGGTGCCATTCCAAGATTCAATGTTTACACAAGGTCCAGCTTTGCCATGATTTCTGGGAAAAGCAGCAAGACAGGCAGCTTCTCATCCTTCACCCCCCTACCCCTTTAAAAATAGAAAGAAAATTCACTGTCTCTTTCCCTCCCAACCCCCATGCACAAATCTGTTTTTGTCTGATAATCAACATTTTCTGAAGAGTGTAAGCCAGTCCCATTTATTTCTAGCAAGATTATGCTGGTGACATTTGAGAGGGATCTAGTTTTCTCCTTCCCCAGCTTGGTTCCCTTTATTGTCAAACCTGGGCCACAAGATACTGACATGGTTTATATTTATCATTTGGACCGCAGCAGTGATCAAGTCCTTGATTTGGACTAGGATCCACTTGCACCAAGTATGCAGGAGAATAAAAAGACTGTCCTTGGCCCAGGTGATTTGGCAACACCTTTCACTCTCTGCTTCATCTGCTGTTAGAGTGCTAAAGTTCCAAAAAAAGCATGGAAAAAAGTCATAAATGCCGACATTCTTTCTTTGCATTTTGCTGCAGGTAACTACAAGATCCAATATTTAGCTCTATAGTACAATGAACACATTAGAAGCCTTGGCATAAATGCCTCCATCTTGTATACATCCTGCATTAAATAATGATAGAAACTGCATGTTGCTGCTGTAAGCCTGTAACTCAAATACTACATTCCCAGTAAATATTGTCTAAAGACAGACTTTCAAGGCCAGATTCCATGCGTCTGCTGATTTAAACATGAAAACATTAACTAAGTGCTTAACCACGGTAATATAAAAATATGTAATATAAAAGCCATGGAAATATAAAAATATGTAGGAGAATCCAAACAACAACTGTGTACCAGAATGAGCACACACCGAAAGTCTATCACAGACAAAAATACCCTATTATCTGTGGGTGCACACTTCTCACAAGACAACCACTCTCTCCAGTCTCTCAGCTCTAATCCTCAAAGAGAATTTACAGAACACCTTTCGTAGCCAAGTGTATGAACATGATTTCATAAATCTACTGGATACAAAAAATCATGGACTAGATATGGACATTGAATTTATGGCACATTATAATCCGCCTGCCATTTGATAACCCCAGGTAACTTGTCTGCATGTTACCAGCTACACTCTGTCACCAATTCAACATTCCCCCTGTCTCACATCTATTATCCCCATTCCCTCAGACTCTCACTGCCAGGCATTTGCATCTTCACAGACCTGCAGTTTGCATATTGGCTTCTATTCTACGCAGGACAGTGCACATTACACCAGCAACCTCTCCCTGTGCCTGAAGAAGGGTGCTTGTGCCTGAAAGCTTGCAAAGAAAATTTTTCCAACTATATAGTTGGTCTAATAAAAGAGATCACATCTATCCAAAGAACCTTGTCTGCCTATAACCACGGTAACACAAACAAAGTAACTGAAAACTTTTACCATAAAGAATAACACTCAGTAGGAAGAGTAAAACCTAACCGATATAACCTCTGAGGCTCATCCTAGTTAAACAATACTAAACAATGAACGTAGAAACTTATAAAAATTCTTCACTTAGCTTGAAAGGGGGTATCAATGCCTTTCATTAAGATACACCAAAAAGATATTAGATGTCATCAATGACTGCGTATCTGACTACGAGCCTGAGGAGGATTGGGGTAGAGCAGAGGATGACAGGAAATGAAAAACTAGCTGAACCACCAGCAAGAACTGAGAGATCCTGGGATCCAGCCTACACATCCTCCCAGGCACAAGTATGTTTTTGGCACTCTTGTTGCCTGATCTGAATACTAGTTAAACTTATGTTAACAATAAAGTGATCCTCTTGAAACAAGACAGGTGCACTCCCTCAGTTCCAGGGCACTGTTGAACAAAGTAAGTTTCCTTTGTTTTAATTTGGGGGATGGAGTGAAGGCTTCCCTTCAGGTAGCTGCTTTTGCAGGTCGCTTCCCTTCAGGTAGCTGCTTTTGCAGGTCCCATTACAAGTTTACTTCAGAGCAACTAAAGCACAGATGCTTTAGATATTGCATTTGCCTCACTTTTCTTTAAGATAGTGAAATGCTTTAAATAGGCAACTCTTGTTAAGCTGCCTTTGCTCCTGTACCAAATAGGGAAGACTGAAAAGGCTTCTCCACAGATTTAGAAGACCAGCACTGCTACAAGTGAGTGGTAGAGTAGAAGCCCCAGCAAGACCATCACCCCTTGGTAAAATGCTCTAACCACAAAGTAGTCTGGTCCCATGCAGTCTATGCTCATCTGATAGTGAACTGAAATCAAAGAGAATAAGTGTCTTGTCCATGGTCACACAAAGAATCCCTAGATGAGGTGGAAGTAAACCTTGGTCTTATTCTAGTATCCTTCTTCTCCCTGTCACTTTCTGTACTCTTGCCACCACCCACCCCCACCTCTTCAGGGAAATCAACAACTCCCTGATGAGAACAGAGGTCTTGGAAGGAACTAAGCCATGGCAAAGCTGAGCCATACACTTCTGCCCCTGGATATGAGAGGGCAAGCAGTGTACACAAAGTAAACCCCAGCAACCTTGACAGCACAGCTCAGCCTCAAAGTCAGAGACATGTCAGATTTAAGCAGCTCTCACCCACCTGCTCTGGTCTTCAATCTTCAGAAATGGAGGCTTCAATTTTCCCACTGGAAGAACAATTCCTCAGTTAGCAGCTTCCTGGACATACCCCATACCCCTTCATTCAGTTCCTGCCTACAAAGAAAGGGGCTCTAGAAGTTAAAAAGTTTTCTTGGCATTTTTAATAATTCTGGATGCTAAGCTACCCTTAAATATGAACCAAGCACAACCAAGGCAGAGCTGTTTGCCAGCCTTCAGAAAGCCTCGTTCAATCACACCAAGTGGCACCTACACTTCATTCTACAGGTCAGCTCTGGAACCTAGTGATGATGCTGACATTTTGATGAATACCTTTCACTACTAGTTTTAGTGAAAAACTGCCAACATATTCCCTTGACCACCAGCTTCCAATGTCTAAGCAGGTGCCAGAAGTCTCCCTGTCACTGACAATTCCAGAGCCCTCAACATTTTTGACTACCTCATACAGTAAAACCTCTGTTAACTGGCACCCATGGGGAATGGGGAGTGCAGTTAATCAAATATGCTGGTTATCTGCGGTTTTTTTCAAGAAAGAAACTAAGCCTTCATTTTAACTGTGATATAAACTTTTAATATAACATTTTAACTATGATATAACAACGTTTAATATTTTAACTTTATTATTCCTTATATTCTAGTTAAAATATTTAAAGTAAACAGTATAGCAAGATGGTGTCTCTGAGAGATGCCAGTTAATAGAGAATTCCGGATGGTAAAAGTGCCGGATAATGAAGCTTTTACTGTACTTGCAATACAGTAAGCAATAGAATATGAATGTGTTACAAGTTTAGAGGAAGCAGCCACCATGAAGAATGATATACAGATGTTAGTTATTTGAATACAGATGTGCTATACAGCAAGAACCAGAGTGTTCCAAGTTACCAATAGCTGCCACTATCAGCACGCTTTGTGGAAGAGATAGAAGTTATCAATTTCTAGAGAAGAGCAGGTAATGGGAAGAATTGAATATAGATTTAGTAGGATGTCAGGATTTATTGGACGTTTATCCAACAGGGAATCAGGTTATCTCCCAGGAAAAGATTAGGCACTGCCTTGACCCCCATATCATGATTTTGTTGCTTTGCAGACAGCACTAAGTAGAAGGGACCTGGCATTTCTCAAGTTAGGACAAGCTACTCAGAACAGTAGCTAAGGGGAAATCCTACTCCATGCATTCTCAGCCAATGGTTTAAGCATTCATTCTGCTTCTAGGTACCTTTATAGAGAATCTGCCAAAATTTAAAAGGAAGACTGGACAGTCTCCTCTTAAAGGACTGGAAAACTAGAAATATTGACCCTTTTTGCACCTTTCAGATGAACTTATGCCAGAATGGACAAGTTTCAATCTTGGGCTCTCAGGAACAAGAGGGCTGCCCACCCTTGCTTTGACTAGATTTGCTCTAACAGATATAAGCACATATGATAACAATTTCTCTTTCTTTAGTGAGCTATCCTTGATGAGTACATGGCCAAGATGTTCCAGCACTTGCTAAAAGGCACATTTTAGCAGCTATAGCTGGACTGCGACCAGCTGACCTGCACATTGAATATGTTGGTCAAAGTTTTAAACAGTGACAAACTCTTTCAGTTACTGTTATTCTGAAGCTGAAAAGTTGAGGCAACTACACATCCCCTCCCCTGACAGAAGTTTAGTGTATAGCATCGATGATCAGCTTTTCCTCCTGCTTCTGAAAATCCTCCAGTCATCTTGAGTCATTTGTTACTAGGAACCTCTTGACCCAACCCCATGACAAGGACAACCAAGTCCCTCTGTAGCTCTCAGCTTGAACATCTCAGACACAACAGTAATAGTAATGGACCTCCAACCTCTCCCAGATACATGGCAACCATTTCAAGCTAGCCTTGAGGGGACAAGTCTGTCTTGGCTTACAGGCAACTCCACTAGACTCAGACAATGTCTTTCCAGCAATAGATTATCTCATTCAATTTCTCACCATGCCACCACGCCTTGCTACAAACTCAAATGCCAGTTTATGCCTGCTCATCAACACAGACCACATCATCACTGTTCCAAATGCCACAAATTATAACATCAAGGTTCATTCACCCACTCCTCCACCAAGATTATATATGTCATCATGTGCTTACAGCGCCCCTCTATATTGGCCATACAAAGCAATGGATACCGATTCAACATCAATTCCAAAAATGCACAAAAACACATGGCAGAACACACTTTAACATCCCTAGGCATTTCACACTGACCTCAGAGTAGCTATCATTAAACAAAAGAGCTCAAAAAAACCCAGAACACACATAGCTGAATGTGAAACTGCAAAAAAAGTAGTCATCCAAAGATTGGACTGTATTAACCACAGTCTCAGCAGGGACCATGGTTTCTTATTCTATTACCTCAAATAGCTGTTAATTCTGGCATCCCTCCAAGTGTTAACTGTTTTGTTCTTCTCAGTTTATCTAATCAATCCACTTATTACCACTCTTAGCAATAACACTTCCCTTCCCACCCCCTATCCCTTTCCCTTCTACATATAAGCTTTTCTTTCTGCCAGTCTTTTCATAGCATCTGACACAGTAGGTCCTTGTCCACAAAAGCTAGTGCCACTCTGAACCAGTAAGTCTCTTAATAGTGTGGACACATACTAAACTGTTTCAAGAAGCTCAAAGGGAACTGGGTCATAATTGTGTTCGTTCAGAGGTGCCTGTACATATGCTGCCAAGGGTTCCAAGAATTGAACAATCACCTTTTAGGTATTATAATGATGTCAAAGCCCCACAGTTTCTCCAGGATTTCCCTAGCAGAGAAGGAAGAATCCAACTGACTGCCCCCCTGCTTCTATCTTTCTCAGGAAAGAGGGCGCTACCCAAGGTCTCTGCTGCAGGCTCTAGCTTTAAAAAGATTTTCTGGGAAAACAGTTTCAATTTCAATTTCAATTCCCTCTTCCCCCTAGCTCAGTAGATTTCATAGACATTAGGGCTGGAAGGGACCTTCCAAGATCATCGGGTCCAGCCCCCTGCCCAAGGGGCAGGAAGTCAGCTGTGGTCAGATCACCCCAGCAGGATAAGCATCCAAGCATTTCTCAAAGGTATACAGAGTAGGTCCTTGCATCACTTCGGAGGAGGAGGGGGAAGTCTATTCCAGACTCTGGAGACTCAGGCAGTAATTATGTTTTTCCTTATGTCCAATCCAAAATGTTGTTCCAGCAGTTTGTGACCATTAGACCTTGTCTTCCCTTGGGGTGCCCTGGTGAACGGACATTGTCCCAAGTCCTGACGTACACCCCTTGTGTATACTTATAGGTTGCCACCAAGTCACCCCTGAGCCTTTGCTTCTGCAGGCTGAAGAGTCCCACGCCTCTCAGCCTCTCCTAAGGCCTGCTCTCTTGACCCCTAATTATGTGCATGGTTTTCCTCTGGACTCTCTCAAACTTCTCCATATCCTTTATGAAGTAAGGAGCCCAAAAACTGGATGCAGTACTCCAGCTGCGGCCTCACCAGGGCAGAGTAAAGCAGGAGGATGACTTCTTGAGTCTTGTTTAAGGTGCATCAGTAGATACAAGCCAGAGTTTTATTTGCTTTGCTGGCTGCAGCATTGCATTGGTGGCTCATGTTACTCTTGTGGTCAATCATCACCCCCAAGCCTCTTTAGGTCGTGGTGCTAGTGAGTGTAGCACTCCCAAGCCTACAAGTATGATGTGGGTTTTTTCTCCTGAGGCAGAGCACCTTGCATTTCTCTGTGTTGAATGTCATCAGGTTTTGATCCACCCACCTTGGTGGGTGGATCAAAAACCAGTCCAGGGAGATCTGAATTGCCAGCCTATCCTCTAGCATGACCACACTTCCCCGTAATTTGGTGTTGTCTGTGAACTTAGCCAGTTGACTTCTGACACCAAAATCCAGATCATTTATGAATATATTAAAGAGTACTTGTCCAAGTACTAAGCCCTGGGGGACACCACCGGTCACCATGTGCCATTTTGACTCAGTTCCATCGATTATCACTTTCTGGGTCTGACCACGGAGCCAGTTCCCCAGCCACTGGACCGTAAGGTGGTCAAGGCTGCAGTTCCCCAATTTAACCATGAGGATATCATAGGAGACCAAGTCAAAAACTTTTTTGAAATTTAAATATATGTCATCAACCTCTTCTCCTTTATCCAGGTGATGCGTCACCTGGTCATAGAAGGAAGTGAAGTTGGTCAGGCAAGACCTACCTGCAACAATGCCACATTGGCTCTTCCTCAGAATGTTGCCTTCCATTAGCCTGTTTTTGATGGTTTCTTCGATGATTTTTTTCCCCCCCAAGATCTTTCCAGGGATTGAGGTTAAACTGATTGGCTTGCAGTTCCCTGGATTTTCCTTCCTTCCTTCGTACCATACTGGCCCTCTTCCAATCTTCAGGAACCTCTCCCAAGCACCACGAGTTCTCAAATATCCTTGCCATTGGTCATACTATGATGTCAGCCAACTCTTTAGCACTCTTGGGTGCACTCCATCCAGGCCAGCTGACTTGCGAATGTCCAGCCTCTCAAGCTGTTCCCTTACAAGATCTTTGCTGATTATAGGCGTACGATTGCCCTTACCCTGGGAATCCTGAGTCCTGTCAGGCAGGGCGATCCCCTTGGGCTGGTGGAAAACCGAGGCAAAGGAATCATTGAGAAGATTAGCTTTTTCCTGGGTGTCAGTTGTCAGCTACCCCATTTGGTTCAGCAAGGGTCTAATGTTGCCTTTGTTTTTTTTTTTCAACTTCCCACATATTTAAAGAAGGACTTTTTATTGTTTTTGATTCCCGTAGCCAGTTTGAGTTCAGTTTCAGCCTTGGCTTTTCTGGTCCACTCCGTACAGGTGCAGGACATTGCTGCATAATCCTCCTTAGTGGTAGTTCCCGACTTCCATCCCTGATAAGCTTCTTTTCAGATTCAAGAGTTCTATAAGTTCCCTATTGAGCCAAGAGGGTCTCCCAGTCCTTTTCCTTCAGGCCAGAATGGACTTCCCTTGTGCTTTTAGGATGACATTCTTAAGGAGTGACCACTTATTTATAACAGTCCAAGTTAGGGGCTAGCAATTATTTCGGGAGAAGGGCCGCTTACTGAGTTTTGGCAAGCCATCAACAGCCACATGACAGGCAGCCAGGGGCAGATAAATATTAATTTTCTAAATTTGGGGGGAGGGGGGCCCCCATGGGCCGGGCAGAATGGCCTGGCAGGCCGCATCCAGTCCCCAGGCCACATTTTGCCCACCCCGGTCTAAGTGTTATGTATGCCCACACCCTGAGATGCCACCCTGCTAACCTTCAAACTTGGCTAACCACCTTTGGCAATTTGTAAAGGAGCAAGAGGCAGGATCTCCATTTTCTCCCTTTAAATGTTCCCCTCTCTGTCAGAGTATTATTTGAGACTTTCAATTATGCAGCTAACAGTGAATTCAGAAAATGTATCGCTTGTGGCAATTCTTGTCACTACTCAAGAGTCCAAAAGCCCTGGCTGTACTGTACTATAACTTCATTTTATGAGTTCCTGAAATCAAAAAGCATAAAGCCACAGCTCATCTATACACCCTCAAAGCACCACCTACACCTCAGAGTACAGCAAGCAAAGCCAGTAAAATGTTGTTGGAATAGTCAACAAAAGCAGCTTTGATAAGACAAGCTTTGTTCTGTAAAAATTTTAATTTGGGTTTCAAATGCTGATTCCCAACCAGCTTTGCATATAGTAAAGCCAAGAACCAAGCACCTGTACTAACCTTTAGGAACTCTTGGCCCAAATGCAAGGCTTATTACCTAGATAAAGGGAGAAAAGAGACAGAGTCAGACACTGATGGCATATGCAACTCTGATTCCAAAGCAATGAGAAAAGAGAATGCACCTCACAGGGTTGCTGCACCACAAATGAGATTTTTTTTAGTTTGCAGTGTTTTGGTCTTATCCTGCAGCATCTGGATAAGGCCAAGACCAGATCAGCAAATAGATTCCTTGAAACAAGGTTAACCAAGCTGTCCCTTTCAATGCAGTGTCACCCCTACCTTGCACCCATTTCAAACACCATGAGAAACAGAATTAATCTAAAAGCCTGGCATATTGACCCTGTACTCCATCTTCAGCTCTGAAGTGAACGTTCACACTGAAGCACTTACCTAACTATAACATTTAAGTCACTGAGTTACTGCTTTGCAAGACAAAATGTCATGCCCTGGAGGTATTAACCTCCTTTTCTTAAGCTCCCAAACATATTCCCTTGCATTTAGCTGTATTAAAGTGCATTCCCTTAGATTGTGATTATTTCAAGTCAGATCACTCTAACATTACATCCATTCTCATTACTCAATCTTTGTATGATTTTGAACCTTATCAGTTTTTATACACAGTCATCTAGATCATGACAGACATTGAAGTGCATTGGAATAAGAACTAATTCATGGGGAATAGTTTACTCATTGATATGGAGTGTTGAGAGAAATCAATGATCCATTCTGTTGTGAAAGACTTGTTTCCCTGACTCTTCAGGGAGCTGAAGTGAAAAGTACACCCATTTCTATTCCTGGTCCCAAGAAGATCCCAACTTGGACCAGGTTTACATCAGTTACCTCCATCTTCTGACTGGATTTCCTTGCTCCTGACATGGTGAGCAGCAGTTGTTGAATGTAGGCCATCATTTCTGTGCAGGGTAGGGTGTTAAAGAGCCAAGCCCAAATAAAATAAAGGAAACAGTTCCTCCTTGCTTCCAGTGAGCAGAGTATTAAGTATAACAGCCTATCTAGACCAGGGGTGTCAAACATACAGCCTGCAGGTCAGATCCGATCCATGGAGCCCTAAAATTCAGCCTGCAGGTGTTAGACTGATCCTGCACCACTGCATGCAATGTGGGGAGCCAGGTTTGGCACACATGCTGGATCTGGAGCTGCAGGTGCCACACATGGTGGGGGGGAACAATCCAAGGCACTTGCTACATGCAGCACCCATGCTGGACTGGCCTTGAGCACTGGCTCCAGAGCCAGGCCATACCATACCAGAGTTAGCATGCAAGACTGATCTGGCAGAGTGCCACATGTAGCACACATCCTGTGCAAGGCCTCCAAACCACATGCAGCATGTTCAGCCAGTCTAGCCCTGCTTGTTACATGCAGCACATGCTGGCCGCATTTCAGGGCTCACTCTGTGCACAGAATAGCAGGACTACAGGGCTGGATAACTTTGACACCCCCAACCTACACCATAAAGAGTAAGGCTGCATAGCCCTAGCCTGCCATCTTCTGGCAAAATTGCAATATTGCACATTTTCCTTCAGCCACAAAAAGAAAACCAAGGACTAAGGTCTGAGTGGGAACAAAGTAGCATGACAATGGGTAGGTAAGCAAGAAACAAATTCAAAGCACTGCTAAAGTGGGGGGAAATACAAAAAAGAAGCTGGGGGGGGTCACCCTCCCAACCCCATCTTCCTGCACCTTCCCTGCAGTGGCTCTGACAGCGGGGAAAGCCAAGTAGCAGAGGTGGTGCACTGTGCCCCAGGAGATGGCAGCAGCACACGGTGCAGAGGTTCACTGCTACAGGTGGGAAAAGAGGTCATCCCCCTTTTTTGCTGCCGCCATGTGTCAAACAGCCATTTAAACACAGATTTTTGGCAGGAAAAAAATAAGACATCTTCCCTGGCAGTAGCAAAGCTCCAGCTGCTGCTCTGATACCATGTGCTGCCACAGCCCAGGGCAGAGAACTGGCCAGTTACACCTCTGGAGCTGAGCATAATTCAAGTCCAATTGGTACTTCCAATTGGTACAACCAATGTTGGTACTTCCACAATGCAGAAGACATGCAGAGAAAGTTAATTTATGCCTTAAAGTCTGGCAAACTGGAGCCAGGATGCAAATCTGCAAGCACAAATAAATATGAAACCTTTACCACTAATCTGAGTCCAGTTCAGGGTAGCAGCAACCTTAAGTCACTGTCATGACAGCCTCTCAGAGCACTAAACTGAAAGATTTGTTCTTGACTCCATTGCTAGCAACAGGAATCTGCACCAAATGGCTCCAATGTTTTCCTCTGGCACTGACTCTCTCAAAGATGGAGAACAAGTGCCCAGTAGTTAGAGTTCATCACTTGGACTGAGGTACTTTAGCAGGACAAGCTGCTACCCCTGACTATTCTGTTATCACCCCTTGTCTGTACTTTGAGACTGTCAAATCAGCAAGGCTACCAGGTATTATTCTAATTGTTGAATGCAACAGCTGCATTAGGTGGGAAAGAGAAGGGCCATAGAACGCAAGGGAGAGAAGAAGGAGAGGGGATTCTGACCAAGCCCACTCCTTTTGCTAACAGAGTCGATGAACTTCTAAAGATACTCCCATAGAGACCTTGAGTCCTCAAGCAGCAAAGCCTCAGTTTGATGTGAGCCATTCTTTGAATAATTCTTCCTTTCCTATAACCAGATACACCAAATCACCCCTACCCCCACGTTCACTAATCTGACAGGAAGCTACAGACTGGAAGATCATTAGCCATAAATTCCCATGCACACAATCCATGGAGAAGGATACCGTCCACATGCAGGATCCGGACACCCCAGGAGCGAGCGTTGGCAAGGATACTACTGCCAACCCAGGTGTCCTGCACAAAGAGAAGAGACTTGGTGAAACACAGACCTGGACACAGAAAGCCAGTCTGAAGCGCCAGACATATGTTCCACTTACAACATGCTTAATCAGTTACTTGCATCTTAAAGCACAAAACAGCTGCACATTCAGGGGATTAACAGCACAATGAAACAGAAAACCAGCCACAAAGTTTTATTACATAACATATTACACATATTTTGTGTAATAACATTTTGGCTGGCTTTTATCCCACTTTAAACTGAATGCATGGCGGAGCAGACTGCACAATTGTAACTGGCCCAGTACAGTACCAACAATCCACTGATCAAGACTGTTCCAGTGTGGTCTCAATCAGCTGACCATCAGCAGATTGACTGATCAGGACTGCACAAGGATTCAAGCATAAGAGTGGCTCCAAGCAGCTGACTGTCAGCCAGCTCTGGTAATCACATGGGGACCCAAACTAGTGCCATGGATCTCCAGAGCCAGCTAACAATGAGTTAGTTATCAGGCACCTGACTTTCAACTTTCTGGAGCAGGAGGAGTCCAGCATCACAATCCTTGGCTCCCCCTCTACTGGTACTATGGCATGTTCCCCAATTCCAAAATTGTGCTTTCTGCCACACATGTGTGGCACAGCAGGAGGTATGACTGTTGGGATTGCAGATTAGATCCCATCCTGCCTTCAAATGAACATCTGTCAGCAGCCTGAATGCACACTGTTCCAATGGCTGCCTTGCAGCTTTTCTGGCCTTGACAGGTTGCAAGTTTGGACTCTGAATCACATCAGTCAAGTGATTCAGAGACTTTAAGGACAGGACCAAATACCTGTGACAAAGAAGCCTAGACAAGCTGGGTTCTTGCCTGAAGTTGCAATGGGGAGCACTTTGGGAAGCTCAGTATGGGCAGACTACGGTAAATAATGCTAGTATATAGTTCCCCAAGTAGGACATCTAGATACCCTTTTCACCCTAGAGGCAGATGGCAATCTAGGCCTGACAGCAGGCCACAGACTGCTCTTTGATTTGTTCCCCATGTCATAATGTTTCATTGTATTGGGTGAGTGTTGTTAGCAGGTTAAAACAATAAATTTTGTAACTGTTCTGTTGCAAGTATAGCTCACTGAGCCCCAGGGAGTGAAGCTTTGAGGAAGCTGGACAGGAAGCGACGGTCCCAGAGTAGACACAGAGAAAGAAAAATGAGGACAGAGAGAGCTGCAAGGGCATAATAAAGACTGCTTGTTTTGAAGCAGCGTTTGCTGTGCTGCTTGGGGCACTAGCACTCTGATAACCCTCTTTTAAAGAGGAAAACACTTCTTCCTGCTTTTCAGGAGCTGACTGAAAAGGAGGAGGCTGCAGAGGTGGGGGTGCTACGGCTCACTGGGGAAGCCAGAAACTGAAAAAAGCCAGGGTCTCAAAGTCAGAGGCTTGTCCCTTACGAAGTCACATTAGGGCTAGTCACACTAGTCAGGAGAGAAGGAGACCAAACAAAGCTACTTCTTGGGACAGTCCCAAGGAAGAGTTTTCCCTTTTCCCTTCCCTTCTGAAAGGGCCAGGGTGATCCTTTTTCTTGTTGTCACAGCATCAGCCCCAGGATTTTATTAGATACCATTTTGAGAACCACTGCATTTCAAAACCATGGTCTTCCCATAGGTAAAGCTGCAGCATCACTGCTCAACAGTACAAAATTCATTCTCTCACATACTGGGAAATGACTGGTATTTAGAGTAGTGACACTGGGCAGCCTGTTCCATCCTACTGGAAGGCAGAATAACTATTTCCAGCTTAGCTGATCAAGAATCTGTCCTGTTGTCTCTGAACTGGACAGCCTCAGATCTGAGACCAGGGGATATCTGGGCAAGGGCCAACAATCAGCTGATTGTCAAAACCCCATACCCAGCAGCTCTGGCCCAGCTGTCAGGCACGGGGCTTTAAGTCAACTGACTGTCAGTCCTAGGGCTGGTTCCCAACCCCAGCCCGGTTCCAGCCCCAAACCAACAATGAGCTGACTGTCAGCCTAGGCCACAGATTAAATTGAAGGCATCACACAAACCAGCCACAAAAGTATTCTCCATTATTTGTGTAACATTTTTATAGCATATTTCCCATTTTATGGCACCTTAAATCAGGTGCACATCTTGCCACTTATGCCATGATTAACAAACTAATCACAGTATAAATACAACATAGAGGGGAGCTACAGATACCCACACCAGTTTAGCCTTTCACTATTTAGTTGTGTGTGCCAATTAGCTGCCCTCTTATTGAGCCCTCCTTCAAACATAGCTTTCTGGACTGTGTGTCACTTTTACGAGTAATCTTCAAGAGCCTTGAAACTCCTTACTCATATCTATGGCAGACCAACCAAGCCTGGTACTATTTTCCAGGAAAGTAGCAGAAAGAGGTAGGGGAAAAACTGAGTTAGAAGCAGAGACCACATTAAACTACAGATAACAAGGGATGAAGGGAGGAGAAAAGCTGCTAGAAGCTGGGGCCTTGTTGAGCCAAGGGTTTGCTGAGGTCGCAGCAAGATAAGTGTCAGGGGCATAAGGCCCCATTCTGTCCAACACAAACAACAAGGGAGGCACTGCCCAAGCAGCTAACCCTTAACCAATACAAACTGCCTGGAAAGCCTGCCTGGAAGTGCTAGTTTAAATAGAGAATTTACACCAATGATAATCCCGGAGGGTGTGTGACAAGAAGACAGAACAGGGACTCTGCCCTGAGGACAGACTGGAGCCCAGTGCCTCAAACATATCCATTTATACAGAAAGCACATCAGTTTGCTACTCACCTGATTCCTTATGACTTTTTGCAGCAGCTCCTTTCCCCTGCTGATCAGAGCCTGAAAGAAGAGACACAGCAAGCAGTGTGTTAAAGCAGAAGTCAGAAAGGTGGGAGCAGTACATATGACCTGCTCGCTTTGGGCAGCTCAGTGTTATAGAGGCCGCTGCACTTCAAAGCATCACCCCCATTCTATGCTTCCCACTCCTGAGCAACAGGTTTTAGCATTCCCTAGGGAGGGAGATTTTTAAAGTTGGAGCATTTCCCCCCATGTTAAGCTCTACACTGAAGATGCTCTCCATTGGCCAAAGACTGGCTTCTCTTGAGCAGCCACAAGCAATCTTTGTATCTTGGGAGGCTCTACTTTCCACACCCCATCTCAAGGGTGGAAGGCAGCCTTGCAACACAGGCCAGGAAAAGCCAAAGTTATACATATCCACACCTGCAGGTCAGGTTCAGCAGCATGGCTCTGCCTGCAGCAAGGGTCCAGGTGGGTAATGCAGCAGGAAGACAAGGGGAAATCCCCTGTGTCTGAAGTGAAGCCGCCTGACCTGTGTCAGACCATCCAGCACAGGCCATACTGTAGCAGGGTGTCTCATTAGATCTTGTAGGTTACTTCTCCATTTTATTAATGTGGAAAGCTATCAGTAGTCATGAGCAGCCTCATCCCCTCAGTGTTTTATATACTATAAAGTATAAGCAGTTCCACCGAGTCATTGATTACTCAAAATCTTTGTCAACCCAAACCATTAAAGAGCGCACACTGAGGAGGTCATGTGAAGGACTCTTTTCCCTAGCAGCTCTAATTTCTGCCCTTCCAGACCTCCCAATATACAGGGCAAGACAAAGTTGAAATGCTGTTGTATAGTAATCTCTTGCATCCAGGGTGAATTTGATTTAGATTAAATCAATTTAAATCATGACTTAAGTCACTGGTCAGGAAGCCTCGATTTAACCGTTGTTTTCTACAAGTGCGGTCTTGTCATTTCATATCCCTTATTCATTTAACTTCGTGAAACTTTGCACTTTTAGAGAAAGGTAAGGGCTTGACTATACGTACACAAAAAACAAAAACAAAATACAATTAAATAAAATATTCTGATTTAAATTTTAAAAATCCAATTTTTAATATTTTTAAAAGAAATCTTTGATTTTTATCCACCCTGCTTGCCCCCATGTCAGGCAAAGGAGCGCCAAACATGAGCAGTGTAATCCTGAAGTTTTCCTTGCAGGTGGGAGAGGACAGGTGGGAGTCCCACTGACCTCCCCAGTTTGACAAGCCAACAGCAACTCCCTGATGCTTCTTCTCCTTTGTGAGCAGGGCTGCCCAGTCCAGCAACAGGAAGCTCTGTTCTTACTCTTAGGGGTAGAATAAGATTCATCTCTTCCCCACTAAACAGTACCAGAACAAGTCAGGCAGGACATGAGCCAACACCACACAAGAAGTAAATCGTATACTAGTATTCATCAGATATTAATCAGACGGACAAACAATTTCTTTCAGTATTTGAGCTAGCTTTCCAGCTTCAGCTTGAACTACCTATTAAGCTGTGCTATTGGACATCAGCACCCCTGAGCATGCATTCATGCAAGAGGATGCATTCATTTATAAACCAATATACGAGTTTAACAGGAAGTTATAAGTTTCTATAGTCTTCCTAAGTATGTCATCAAGTCAATGTGAACATCCCAGCTGTGCTGTGGGGGGGTCAGTTTACCTCCCAATAGTTTCCCCTGTTGTTTCATTTGTTAGCCTACCTTGCATACCATAGTGTTGCTATAAGATGGCTGTTCTACCAAACCTTGTAGATGGATTACAGAATATTTGGGATGGAATATACTAGAAAACTAAAAAACCTCACAGCTTCAGCCCCCGTCTCAAGACCAGAGGTCACCGATCGGTGTACCAGTCCTGCTCAAAGACAAACACAGAACAGGTGTGTTCAAGCAAGGCTGAGTCAAGTACATCCCACATCCATTGCTGTTCTCTGGCCCTCCCCTCTCAAAACCACCTCTGCTTCAAGCCTTGAATACTTACAGTATTTACACTGTCTGCTGGCTTGGGAGAAGGCCTTGCATGGCACCCCCCTTTGGATGTAACAGAGGGCAGGATCTTTGCCTTGTCGTCCCAGGAGGCAGTGCAGCTTTGTTTCTTGGTCTGCCTCCCAAGCCTGCTGTCTAGTTTGGCCTCTTTGCTGCTGGAAACCACATAGCTGACTTCTTTGCTCAGAAAGCTTTCGATCATCTAGACTCAGAGATAAAAATATAACCAGCTGCAGAGCCACAACAGTATATTAAAATCTGAAACTTTTCAGTAGCCATTCAAATGAAGTAACCACTGCCTTTAGCTTACCCCACCTGCAGCTGCCCAGTGGGCAAGAGAAGTTGAATGTGACTTTGTCTGTATTTTATAAGCAATTTCTCCCATCCAACACCATCCCTTAACTGTCTTCTCTACTTAGCCCTCCTCCCAGTCATGCTGGCCAGCATGGACTAAATAGAGGTTCTGAATACAGCCCATAGTTAATTCACATGTGTGCACAGAACTCTCCCCCAGGGTCCTGTGCCCAAAAATCCTCATCCAGAGTCACCTAATCCTACAGTGACCATATTATTTTAAAGGAAATATGGGACACTATATTTCAAGTGAAGGCAGAGCAGCATGATGAGCCAGGCCAGCAGGCAACACTGCTTCTGTGCAGGAATAAGGCAGTTGTACTGGAGCACTGCCTAGCCCAGCCCAGCCCCCATCTCTAGCCACTGCTCAGGAGAAGCCAGGTCAGCACATGCAGGAAGGGTGGTGCCTGCTCCAGTCTGCCCACTTTGCTCCTGCACAGTAGCAACGATGTCTGCCCCTCCACACACCTGGCACTCCATGCCGCTTTGCCTCCCCACTGGACTGTGCTCCATACCCCTGCCTATCTGCCTCTGACTTGGGTGGCGGGGAGGCACCAAAATACAAGTTTACCCAGGGCGCCTTTTTCCCTAAGGCCAGCACTGCTTACACACACTCATGAGCTGTAGAGCCAGTAGGGAAAGAAGAGATCACGTTAGGTGGCTGATTTCAGGACTCTGGTTTCAATTTTCACCAACCAGCCAGGACAGCTTACAAAATCCAGGACCGTTTAGGCCAAACCAGGATGTATGGTTATGCTGCCTACTCTCCAGAAGGACTGTTTTTGAAGTCACCAAGTTTGAGAGCTCAGCTCCCATTTAGGTACCTAGGTAAGTCAGGGCTAGGTAGAAATGGACTTTCCTGAGCTTTTGAAGAGCAGCTCCCACAGATGAGACTAGAGTAGCAGTGCTCATCTCTGGTCTGTGGGCTGAGTTCAGCCCATGATCCAGACTGCACCAGCTCACAGGGTCACCACATGGCCAGATTCAATGCACAGGGTCAGACTAGCACACAGGATCAAATCACACCCCAATGTGGTGCACTACCCCATGCTGGATCAGGCCTGAGGCCCAACCCTGCCTGGGGGACTAGGACAATGGAGCTAGAAAGTTGAGCACCATTGCATTAGAACCATTTTGAAAGCTAAGCTCCACATGAAGAAAATGATAAGCAACTATGATGATGAAACAGGCCTCATATGTAGCCCTGAGAACAATCTAGGCCTCCTTCACTTGGGAAACGGGAGCACAAACAGTAAACTGCCTGGAGTTACTCAGGAATGCACCACTAGAAAGTAAGTTAGGGTCTGGTTTGGGTTTATTTTTTTTTAAAGAGGCATGTTGTATTCTACTGCCTCCCTCAAATCCATGCAGCATTCCTGGCCCTTAACACCATGCTCCTAAAGCACTGATCACTCCTTTGCCTCTTCTGGAGTTAATACACAGCTGCTTTATTCTTTCTGAGCTTTCCCAGGGAGAGGTTCCTTCGCACTCACCCCACCCAGATGCTTTATGGTTTCCAGCAGAAACTGTGTGTTCTTGTTGTTTGGCAGGTCCAGGTAGAAGGATTTCCCCAAGAAAGGCTGGTTACGGAAGGAGCCAGCTGTTTCCGACTGCTTCCCTAGGTGTTGTCTTTGTCCTTTGTCTGCTCTGCAGTGCACCCGAGCTGCTAAAAAGGCACACCACTATGTTGGTCATATGGGTGATGGGAAGTAAAGAGAATCTATAGGAGGAGCAGGGATAACAGACCTAAATACTGCAGAGCAACACAGAACCCAGCACAGTTCCAAAGAAGAAATGATGCTGTCTCCTATTGTTTCCCTGAATCCCTCCTCCTATGCCCCACTCTCATCACAGAGAAGTGCAAGGGCAGTGTGTTTAAGAGCTGGGCATTATTCCAAGCCTCTTGCCAGGTCTCCATATCAGTAACTGCCTTCTACTCCTCCAAAACCCCATGTAGCTCCAGGTGGGAAACCATCCCATTGCCTGGGGAAGAAGTGAAGGTAAACACAGACAGCCAATTTAGCCTGGGACAAAGATATTTATCCTGGGATCTTACGGAGGCATGTGCTCATTGCCCCATGGCCCTGTGAAATATCTGCCCCTGGAATCAAGTGAGGTTAATCTGAGTCAAAACGGGAGCTCTGAATGTAACTGAGGCTGTTAGCCCTAGAGATAAGCTCAGTAATTCTCAACCAGGGGACTAAAGCCCCGTGGAGTGCTGTGATCTCCTTTGAAGGGAAGTGTAAGATTATTAAGGAAGGATTCTTATTAATTAGAGATCATTAAGAAGGGAATTACAAACAAAACAGAAAATAACATCATAGAACATGAGGGCTGGAGAGGACCTCAGGAGGTCACATCTAGTCCAACCCCTGCTCATAGCAGGGCCAACCCCATCTAGACCATTCCAGCCAAGGCTTCATCCACCCAGGTTTTGAAAGCCCCCCTGGATGGAGATCCCACCACCTTTATGGGTAACCTGCTCCAGCATTTTACTACCTTCCTAGTGAGGCCATTCTTCCTAATATGTCAGCTGCTCTTGTTGCAACTTGACACCGTTGCTCCTTGTTCTGTCACCTGCCGCCACTGAGAACAGTCCATCTCTGTCCTCTTTCCAACCCCACTTCAGGTAGCTGAAGGCTGCTACTAAATCCCCCCTCGGTCTCCACTTCTGTAGCCCTTTTGTAAATCCCTGGCATGTCCACTTCTTGAATACCGTGCCCAGCTCCAGTCACTGCACCTCAGAGAGGACAGAGAAGGGCAGTGAGGATGATGGGCCATCCGGAGGGGCCCCCATCACAGGAGAGACTAACAAGGCTAGGCCTGTTCAGTTTAGAAAGGTGGGGGGGTGAGGGGGGGGCTTGAGGGCGCACACAAGACTGACGAAATATGAAACGGCAAAGAGAAAGTGTGTGGGACTGAGGACTCTCGCCCCAAGGACAAGAGCGAGGGGTCGCCAAGCGAAGCCAGCAGGTCACAAGTGTAAGAGGAAGGCAAGGCAAGGCCGCTCCCCTCCACCCCGCGGGTCGGTCGGGGTGCAGGGGGCCTCCGGCGGGGCGCGGGCCCTGCGGCCCTCGGCGTCGCAGGGATCGCGCCCGCGGGGCTCCCAGGGCAGCTCATCACTCACCAGGCTCGGGCTCAAGCTCGGGCCGGGCTGCAGCCATCGGAGCCGCCAGGAGAGGAGAGGAGAGGAGAGGAAGTGGGGGCGCCTCGGGCTCCCCACGCTGCGGCCCAGCCCCGCGCCGCAGCGGCCGCCCCCCGGTTTAAATTTCCTCGCCCGCTCCACCCATTCAAACGCTGCAACAGCCGGAGCGACGGCTGCACGCGAGGGACAAAACGGGTCAGGCCGCGCTCCTGACCCCCTGCCGGTGAAGACGGGTCACTGCAGATCAATGCATACAATGGAGGGCTTCAGTCTTTTTTAGACCTTCTCCCTTCCCAACCCGGAAAATGTCACCCCTCACCCACCACTGATTTTTTTTTTCAGTAGGGAAAAGTGCGGAGCAGTTGATTCTCAACTAGGCCTGGGGTGCCCCGAGATCTTTTGAGGAGGGTGCCATGGGGTGCCATGTGCATGAGCACCCGTGATTCACGTGCTGAAGCCAGAGATTCAACGGTGTTTTAAAAACCTCCTGCCCCATTGTGGTCCCTCTGAGGTCTTGGCAACAGGAGAATTACTCTGTTATTGTCCCATGGCCAAAAAACAAGTGAAAACAAAGAGCTGGCATGCTCCAAGGGGTGCTTCAGGCCTCATGAGAGGAGAACCACTGTGACAAAGCAACTCTTCTGTTGCAAAGAACACAAAGATCACAACGGGCCAGAAGGTGTTTACCGCTGAGGCTTCCTGTTGGAAATCACCTCAGAAGGCTGAGACGGGATTTAGTGGCCATCAACAAACTCAGCAGGGGGGCAAGCAGCAAGGAATAGGAGATATTATGTTTACCAGGGTGCCCTTTGCGGTAACTAGAAACAACGGCCACAAACTGAGAGGGGGCAGATTTATATTGGATATCAGGAAGAACTTCGTTATGGTCGGGGTGACCAGAATCTGGAAGGGGCTCCCAAGGGAGGTGGTGCTCTCCCCTACTCTGGAGGTCTTTAAGAGGAGACTAGACAAGCACCTGACTGGGCTCATCTTGTGTCTATCTTGTGAATCATGTGTGCACACCTAAGTGCTGACACTGACAGCACCTCTGAAAGGATCTCAAGGCACCACAGCACCTGGTTGAGAATCACTGCTCTATTATGAATCAGAGATGCATAATCTTTCATGAGCAGAAGATAACTTAATCAGATGCTATGAAAGGACATGCAGAGAGCAGGCTGTCGTGTCCTCTCACCTAGCCTCTGCTGAAGTGAGCTTTTGCTCACAAAAGCTCCTGCATCTCTGATTTAGCCTATAAGCTGCGCGTCTACTTTGCCTTCTTCCCGACTTCAGATCAACATGGCTAACTACCCTCTCTGCAGATAAATAAGCTGAGATGGACTGAATCCTCCTGGCTCCCTATAAAAATCCTCACACCCAGAGCATTAATGGCCTAACTGCCACATGCTGTCCTCATATTTGGCAGGGAAGAGGGGCTTAGACTTCAAGGGATGAACTTTTCCATGTGCCCACCACTAATGTGCTGGGCCCAGGCTAGCACCTGTTCAGGTTTGCATCACAATGCAATGTGCTGGTATTGTAACCCAGCAAGAGATGCCCGGGGTAGGTGGCACTGCTATGCTACTAAAATCAGTTGGAAATTGCAGGAATAAAGATTCCAGTATTTGGTGCTATACAAGAGCAGTGACCTGCCATAGCTCTGAGCAACACTTACATTCAGCAGGCTCCAGAACAAGTGTCTTTTTTCAAACCTCACTTCCTGAATTATTTAGAGCAGATCAGGTATCTCAGTACATGGCCATATGACAATGTGGTACAACCGTGTTGCTGATACTGTGATGATTTGTATTCAAATTATTTGTTCTGTTAATAATGGCTCAGCCATGTAATTAGTCACATGAAGGCCAAGGCATTAGAAAAATTAAAATCCCCATTGTCCCTTTATGTACAATTCTCCTAGTGCTGGTCAAAAAAGTTTCATACACTCCTGCCAATGGGGCTGGTAGGGAAGGTTCAAGATTATAGGTCTAAAGGAGATATGGATTATTGCCAGATCTAAGACAGCAGGGTGTCCAAAATGCAATTGGAATAGAGAGGTCTTCTTTCTTTCTCTGCTTGAGCGGGTTCCTTTCTTCAGGTTTGAAGCACACTTGAGTAGCAGAGAGTGAAGGAAGCCTACTCCTCACTTAGGCTGTTCTGTATTTGTCTTGGTGTCCTGGAGCTGTCAGCTTGTAGAAGAGAGGTTAAGCCCCCTGACTTTGTGCCCCAGAACCAGACCCCCTGTCACAGGGGCTTGAGAGCCAACAGGCAACCTGGCCAAGCCTGCAAGAGCTGAAGTCAAGCAGGAACCTCTGGCCAGCCATAGGCAGCTGAAGAGAGAACAAATAGCATTTGAAGCCAGAGCCTGGATGGAGGGGCCCAGTGGTCCATATAAAGTCACTGAGGTGGCTCAGTACCATCAATCCAGCCCCCCAGTTTTGCACCCTAGAACCAGGCCTCCTCATTAGGTGGGCTTAAGAGCCTCTCACAGCTCAAGTCATGCTAGGGACAAACAGATGGATTAGCAAAGCCAATACCTCTGGCAAATGGCTGGGAAGAGCCTAGAAATCAGTCTTAGGCTAGCAGGCCCCCAGCCCAGGTCCTGGCTCAGCACAGACTGGGGAGAATCAACCCCCTCCCTGCCCAAGCCTATACTTGACACAGCCTCAGGGGAAAGTCTTCTTAAGAAAACAAAAATTGCAAAGGGTGGATCACAGACCTAGCTAGAGTTGGGAGCAGAGGTCAAACCCAGGGTGGAAGGGAGGGACATCCTGGCTACCAGGGCATCAAGTGAAATTTTCTCTGGTGTGCTTCTCAGCCAGCATTGTCCACAGGAAAGAAATCTGGCTAAACATTAAAAAAGAGGGGGGAAAAAAAAGAGAGCTTGAGCTGGAGAAAGGCCTAACACACAGCCCCAGCTAAAGCCAGGGCTCAAATCCAGGAGCTTGCAGTCAGAAAGCCAGCAACCTAGCTGTTGAGCCACTGGGGGGAGTGCTTGCCTTGCTTCCTCCTCGGCCAGTGTTGACTGGAGAAGGAACTTGGCTAAGAAAAACCCCCAAATCCTGCCAGGGCAAAAGCCTGCCACGCAGCCCCCACTAGAGCCATGTGGCTCAACAGCTGGCTTGGAGGCAGCTGTTAACATTCACAGTTAAGAGGCCACCAAGCCAGCTGATGAGCCACTGAGGCACCTGAAGCGTAGCTTGATGCTTGGCTGGTGTTGGAAACAGAAAAGGAATTAGGCTAAGAATTTAAAAGAAAAGCCACCGGCTGGGCACAGCACCCCCCCACTCCAATTCCTCCAGTGTCATAGAGCCTCCAGGCTCTGTCAGCTGAACCACAGCCCACATGGCAGAGCTTGGCCATCCTTCCAAGCCCCACAACGCCAAGCCTGTATCTCTAGCTGGCTACAAGCAGGCAAAGAGAGCCTTGAAAACACAGCCTCCTGGTAATGGGCCCATAGCCCAGGTGATGGGCTACCCAGGAGGAGGGATGTGGAGGAGGCAGGGAAAGACCCTTGCCACAGCCCATAGTCAGCATAGCCTGTGTGGAAGGAATTTTTTTAAGTCTGCTGGTACCAGAGCCCAGAAGTGCCACATGGTCCCAGACAGAGCAGAGCTTCAACCCAGGGCCTTGAGGTCAGGAAGCAGGGATCCTAGCTGTTAAGCCATTCTGGGAACCTTCTTCTGACCTGCTCCTAGGCTAGCTGGTGTTGGATGCAGAGAAGGAATCTGGCTAAAAATAAAAAGCAAAAGAAATGGCCAGGGCACAGGCCTGTCATATAGTCCCAGCCAGAACCAGTCTGAGAATCTGCAACCTTGTGGTTATAAGGCTGACAAATCAGGCACGGGATCACCAAGGAAGCCCTTGTGTGGCTTGCTCCTCAGCCAGTGTTGACTGTGAAAAAGGAATTAAGCTAAAAAAAAATTGAAAAAAGAAAAAGCCACAGCCAGGGCACAGTTCCCTCTCTGTTCCTCTTCTCTCTGTGTCAAGAGACCCAAGGAGCTGAGCCAGTACATCTGTCTGGCCACAAGAGGCCAAAGCAGCCTCAGAAATCATGGCCTTCCTCTAGCACAGGGCTTTTCAACTTTTTTAAAGGAGTGTACCTCGTCTGGTGGTGCCAATCCTGGTCCCCTGGCGGCCAGTTGATGAGCAGAGGGGAGTGGCACTTGGGTGGAGGTGGCGCACAGCAGCGGCAGGAGAAGCAGGGGTACCCCTGCTTCTCCATATTACCACCATGTACCCCCTGGGGCCTTCCCAAGTACCCCCAGGGTACATGTACCCCTGGTTGACAACCCTTTCTCTAGCAGACTCACAGCATAAGCCCTGAGCCACCTGCAGCCCATAGTTACCATTTTTATAAAAAGAACCAAATAAAACACTTACTGGGACTGGTCAGGAAGAGTCCCTTCATGCAGCCTTGAAGTCAGAAAGAGAGCTCATATGTTTTTAGGATACTAAGCTAGCACCTATTGCCTTCTTCCATTCCACCCCTATTAGATGAGCAGGTTGACAGGGACCCACCCACATATATTCATGGTACCAGACAGCAGGATCATCCTCCTCTCTATTGGTGATGCAGCCTCTCCAGGTGCAGAGTAGACCCAACTTCTTGGCATCTCTCAGTTGTGGGGACTGTATTTGAGTAGTGAGTGCCTGTTGATTTGCGCTTGCAGCTCTACATGACCTGTTTTGCTTTACATGGGGCTCGTGTCACTGATTGATGACTGTACCAGGAGTTACAGCAAGAGTCAGCCCTTTGTGAACAGATGAGAAGCTAGCAGAGGGAGTTGGCGACAGAAGCAGTAGTTCATGTGTGTATTTGTTTGTGGGGTTTTTTTGCTTTTTTAAAAGGGATTGGCAGATGCGAAAGTACTGTCCCTCAGGGAGTATAGGAGGAATAAATAGATTCTGGATTAGCAGTAGTTACTTGCATGGGGTGTACTATGTTTGTGTTCTGCCCAAGGAACAAGGACAACTTTTGCATGGTGTACAACTCAATGACAAGCTTATAATCATAAAAATGTAGGCACAGAGGAAACAAATAGGTGCTTCCTTCCTCTGCAGGAAGAATTCCCCAGCTACCACCACTCCTTTCTTCCCTCCCTGATAAGAGTAGTTTTAGAACCCTCATCCCTAGGGCCCTGCACTCAGGTCCAGCTCCTTTGTTTGCTGGCTCATCTCCTCCATCTTTTTTCCTGCTGCTCCATTGCAGAACACCTGAAAGTGGTTACTGACTTTGACCAGTGCCCCACAGGTTCCAGGGACTCTTTTTCTAGCATTTCTCTTCTCTCTCTCCTATATCTGTACCCACCAAAATGACCAAGGGCATGGAGCAGCTGCTATACCAGGAGAGCTTAAAAAGGCTACTGAAAACTAAAATGCTGAGTCCTCTCATTTAGGCTTTTCAATCTTAATGCCAAAATTAGACAAAGGAAAAAAACCCGAAGTGCCAAGCCAGGAAGCAGCTGGCTACCCTCACTGCTCAGGGACAGAAGCTAACCTCAGCCTTGGCAGGCTAGCAGGGAGAGGTTGCATTTGGGGGCCCTGCTGTCCCTTCCCTGCCCAAAGGAAACACCCATAGAGCAGTCATTTGATGCCCAGGCAGCACCTCTACAGTCTCCCCAAAGGGAAAAATGCAGACACCCTTTCTTTGCTTCGATCTCTGGAATGACACAAGAGCCCAACATAGGCAAGGAACAAGAGGAACTTGGTACCACCAATTTCTGCCCACTTAAGATACAGAATGACTGATCAGAAATCAACATGAGACAATGGCAATAGAAAAGCTGGGGCCTTAGCACAGACCAGGACAGGCAACTGCTGCAGCTTTTGGGAAAGATGAGGGGAAGGCTGCAGTTGGCAAGGGACAGGGATTAGGAGAAGAATATTGCCTAATCCAAGTTAGTTTATCAGTTTATGTTCAAGGGATTCCTCATGTGCCTATATACCAACCAGCAGCCCTAAGGAAGAAGGCTAGAAGGAAAATGAAGAAATATTACCTAGGCCAAGAATGGGGGAGATGGCCTAAGGAGGGTTGCTCTGGGCCCCCAAGCTCCATATACAATAGCTCAATGGAAATAGATCATGACCCTTCTAGTGCCACAAATCTAGCACAACAGACAGCCTTCTTAGAATAGCTAGGCAGATCAGACCAGCAGCTCTGGCTGGCAGAAGCCCCCTGCAAAGGGACTTGTACTACATAGGCTAGTGGTGCTCAGTTTTGTTCCCGTGAGCCAGGTGGGGCAGGATCCGGCCCTGCATCACCCTGTGCACCTCAACTAGTATGCAGGGCCACTGCCCATGGGGATCTCCACAAACCCACTGGGATGACCTGCAGGCCAAATGATCCAGAACTGGGGGCTGGATCTGGCCCACAAGCTAAGGCTTGGTCACCCTTGGCACAGGCAGTTAAGACCCTTCCTTAACTTGGCAGCCCCCATAGGTATTTAGCACTATTTGTGCATGTCACCTCCACCTCAAACTGTAGTAAATGGAAAGTCTGGAGGCTAAGTCCAGACCCAACCAGAACCCGTGTGTGCACCCAGGAACAAATAATGAGAAGGGAAAAGGAGCATGCTCATAGGTTCAGTGCAAGAGAGCTGGAAGGGGATCTGAAGAGACCACTCTGTCAGCACTCCCCAGCCCACAGGAACTACCCAGAGACACGAGGCAACACGGGAGCAAAATAGCCTCCCACAATCACAGAGTTGAAAGAGCTGGAACGAGGTCTGCAACCAGGTAGATATGCACCAGGGTCCTTCTCTCCCACAAAGGGGCAAACGACAGGATGCTCCAGTTGGCCATTTCCAGAGAAACATATTCAAGCCACTAGCAAGATACCCCAGCCACAAAGCAGGGGGAGGGCAAATCAGCATGGGCCCAAGGCTGTTACCCAGTGACTAGGTAGCCAGCAGGGGTATGGACTCCTGGACATTTGGACCAGTATCAGAAGTCAGAGAGGAGTGGGGAAGGGAAGAGACACTTGCTCCAAACCACCCAGCCCTTATATTCTAACACTTACTTTAGGACAGGCCAAGAATGATATAAATGTAAAAAGATAGCTCCAGTTTCTATATTGTGTCCTTCATGGTTGTAGCTGGAGGAGGCCTGCTACAATTGTATTGCTCTCAGCTTTTCTGCACCTGCCTCTTCCAACATATAGCTGCCATGTGCTCCCCAGAAGCAGCTCCCTTTCTGAAGCTGCTCTGTATGCATGTGTGTCCATATCCCACATGGTCTTCTGCCTCCAGAGGCAGAACAAATAAGATGTAGGCCACTATGCCTGGAACCCACCCTGCCATTACTGAAAGGGCAAAGACTGGGACTGGGGCCAACAGGCCTAGGTTAAGAAAACCAAGATCAACTGAGGTGAGCAAAGGTCACAGTTCCTCACCCGGACTCCCACTGGGACTTTGCAAGGAGGAACTGTTGAGCTGTGTGTCTAATCCAAGTTAGACCAACACTGCAGGACAAGGATGAACCCTACTGTAAAGAAGCAGCCTGCCACGTCCCCTCTACTTTTCAGAGCAGGCTGGGCACAGCCACAGGTGTTTATGGGCTCCAGAAAGCCTCCATAGCGCACAGCCCCAGAGATAGCTCAGGCTGTGACTTTTCCCTGGAGAAGAGTATCCTGGCTGCAGGAAGGTAATGATAACAGCATCACCAGCTGGTAGGGGGATAAAACACCCTTTTAATTTCACCCTGAGAAAGGAGGCAGCAGGACTCTCCCTTCTGGAGCAAGTCCCATCCCCAGCATCAAGTCTTCTAGAGAAGATACTCTGCAAAATCCACCACTGGCACATTACTGAGGCAGGTGGATTCTTTCCACGCAAGAAAACCAAACCAGATCCCTTCTTTTAGCTACCCCCTCCAAAAGAGGGGCGCAGTACAGCCTATATCATGGTAGGAAAGGAGAGATCAAATAGGAGCTGTTCCCTTTGTGGCTTGGTGGCAGGAAATCTGCAGTCAGGTCTATTGCCACATAGGGACTGAGCTAAGCCAAGCACAATATGATACCGTACCACCTAAAACAATGGTTCTCGAACTGTTTCATGGAACCCTTGGGTTCTACGACAGGTCAGAGGTTCTGCAAAAAGACTGGGGGTAAATGGCAGAGCAGGACAGGAGGTGGTGCATTACTACTGCTGGGCCAGGCCACCTGGCTCTGCATCTGGTCTTGAGGATAGGGGAAGAGGTTCTGCAGCAGCAGTAGTGATATGAAAGCATTCTGTTGCTTTAGGAAGTTTGAAAACCATGGAACAGGGATAAGTGACCCAGCAGAAGTATTTGAATCAAAGGCAACATGGGGCAGGAGGAAAAGGAGGGAATGATGTAAGAGAGGGGAAAAAGAACGAGCCTCTTAAAACAGAGTTGGCAGAAGAAAACAACAGGAAGGAGTGATCTGCCAAGGGCCCCAAATAAGGACGGGATTTCCTCTGGCTCCATAGGTCTTTATTAGAATGGGGCTGCAGCCCACAAACCCATCCCTAACCCTGGGTCAGTCTGTTCCCACCAATCCGAGAAGCCACCTCTGGCTTCTTAGGGCAGTTTGGCTGTTATACTTGTTTTTCGTTTCCAGAAAGATGAGGCCACACAAGACATATCCTCAGCCACAAAAACCAGGCACTCTACAAAATCAGCTCTAGTTGCTCCTGCATCTTCTCCCACATGCGAAGAGAAAAACATCTTTCAGGACAGCCCTGTAGGAAAGGCCTGAGTAAATATACAGCCCTGTAGGTCAATAACAAATACAAGGTGAGTGATCTCACCATCAGTGCCTCACAGCCCTACAGACAGTACGAGTTGTGTACAGTAGCCACCTTTCTGGTTCAAGGAAAGCCAACCCACTCCTGTCCCCACTGCCACCTTCTCTTAGCTGCAATCAGAAGTTCCCCTGGGATACCATCTATCTAGAGCTCTACTCAATCCCAGGCCTTACAAAAAAATAAGGCTTGTAAGATTCTATTGCAAGTTTGATGAAAAATTCACATTTGGTCCTAGAGTTGGACTGATTGATGGGGGTTGGTGTCATCTGGCAATGGTTAAAAGAGGGGGAGTAATGCTACTTTAACTGGACAGGTAGAGTCTAAGGCAGGGAGCAGGACTTGTGTGTTCTGGTCTCAACTCATCTACTGGCTGCTGTGACCCAACATAGGTCCCTGATCACTTGATGCTGTATTAGCTTGTGTTCATAAACCTTCTGTGGCCTTAGCTGAAGCTGCCCATTCTTTAAGTTCTCCTTTAAAAACCTGCCGCCTCTCCTGCCCTCCCCTGGCCTTTGATGCTATTTCTCACTCTGAGCTCTGAGTTAACTCTTCCCAGATCAGAAAAGCATGCACAAGATTAGAAAATGCACATCAGTGAACCAGCATCCTCAAGACAGGACTAGTTCATGCTGCTTGGGTGGGGGACGACTGTGCCCACAGTGAACAATGAGAGCAGTGCCCAAGAGACCAAGCTGCAGTGTTTAGGGAAAGGAGGTGGGGGGGAGGGGGAAAAAACAAACAAACCACCAGACAGCTTGTGCTTCACTCAACTCAAAGTTTAATTTGTACAGTGAACATCTGTGACATGTTCTGCCCTCACCCCACAATATGGCCAGTGGGGTTAGTTACTGTTACTGTTCCAGCTACACACCAGACTTCATTTCACCTTGCAGTTTTCAAAATACATTATTGTAAACATACAGTAAGAATCAACACACAGTTTGGGTGAATTACCATGGAGCTGCCCACCCACAATGCCATGGCACTGCCAGGAACTCTGCCCGTCGTGACCTGCACTCCACTTGACAATGTCATAAGTTAGACACACCCCCATCTACCAGTTCCCCCACCTCAATCTAGGCTTTCCTTTAAGTGCTCAATCAGACACCTTTCTCAAGCCATTTTGAAGAAACCTGCGCTTAATGGTATCTTCTTCCCCTGTGATTGCCAGCTGTAATTGATTCCAGTTATTGTTTAGAGACTACTTATACATACATACATATACACGACATAGAGAGTACCTATTGTGGTGGATCACACCAGACAGACACTACACATCACTACTCCCAAGGCTACTTCCACGACAGAATGCAAGCAAGTATTCACACCCTACAAAGGAAAAGGCAACCACTGACCTGAGGGATCTTACTGAAACTTTACATACATGGAAACCATTTTAATGGGTTTTAATCTTACACAGCTTAAGCGATGCGTGGGGGAGGACAACATGAATTCCTATGCACAAGAGAAAGCAGTTGGCCAAGAAGCCCAGAACACCACTATAACACAACATGCTAAAAACATTTCTAAACTCTTTGGTGCTATTGCCCATATGCGTTAAACACTTTAAGTGTCAACTACACAAAATTTGCACAGAAAACTTCAGCATGCTGTGGTACTCACAGTGTCTGCATGCTCCCATAGACTCGATAAAAAAGCCTAGCCCCAGAGAGTCAGCACTAGAGAGCAGGAGCATTTGGAAACCAAGACATACTAAATGCTAAGAATTTTCTACCTCAGGTTTCAAGATTGCTAAGCATAGAAATGCTGACAGAAGTAACGTGGCCTCAACACAAGCAGAATGTAGACCACTGCCTCTGAGACTCTCAGAGGACAGCAGTGTCAGGTTGAACACCACAGAAATACCATTATCTGCATATACGCAGGTGATGAATGGGTAGAAACCAGTTAGTGGCTGCAGTTCTAGTAAGAGCCAAAACATTCACACTATTTTGCCCCACTGATATTATTTTGGTGTCCTTAACCTGTTCCACCTATACCATGTACACAGCCAATCTAACACACAACCTCTGTGCTGACCAGTGTGAAGGAATGCAAGATCGAGGCTTTGTTCTCTAGGTCAGCTGGAGCAGGGAGTACTGTAGCAGAAGAACATTCTCTCCTGTCTAGGAATGCCCTAAGGGCCCTGCCAAGTTCCTGTTCTATCAAACTACACTGATAACGCTCTGAGAGGAAGATCACTGGAACACCACATCCAGAGGATGTCTCCAGGAACATACCCTGCGCACTAAAGGCAGAGGGACTGTTGGGTCCTATGGGAGTTAAGCAAGCACCCTTCTTCACTCAGACAGACCATCTTGTCCTGGCACCACTGGGATATCACACTGCCTTGATTAAAACAAGGTGCAGTGGAGACCCAGGGTCTTAGAGGACCCACCTGCACGTGGAACGATCAGCCTATGATGAACAAATTGTAGGCCAAGTCTTAACGCCCAAATGGAAAATAAAAAATAATTATCTCTTTTCTCCTCTAATAGCATGAGGCTTGAGTAAGGGGATAGACTGAACAGAGAAATGCAGATGAAAGACAGGTTACCTATCAGCTGGGAGAGGGAGCCTGCTTCGCCACCTTATTTTCTTAAGCTAGCAGATCACACAGCATAAAGGATCAGAAGAGACCACTACTCCCAATACAAAAGGAGACAATCAAATTAACACACATAAAAAAAAAAAAGACAACAAACAAAACACACACACACACACCTTGGAATGAACAAACAAACAAGACTCCCATGCGCATGGAATGGAGGGGTGAATTCTGGGATACATAATGCCTGGCTCACCCCAAAGATCCCTCTGTGCACCAATTGGTTTCATTTGGTTAAATCAGAGGTTACAAGGACAGATAAAAGCGTCTCCATTTTTCTCCTGTTCATCTGTTTCTAGTGCAACAGGTTGCATTTTCCCCTGCAGAAGCCAGCTGTGCAGCTAAGTACTATACAATATCATAAATACACAATACATCAACTCCAAACATTTCCTATGCAACATCTCTTACTGTAAACACATTCAACAACACACTGTTTGCTTAGAACAGAGAGAAGAGACTGTGAACCAGTGTCAATTACACTCAACATAGAGCGTGATGTGACAGTTCTCCACTCCTCCTCTGAAGTATTGCAATCTGCCGTGGTAAGTCGTTTTTAGAGGCAGTATGTTATTGTAAGGAAGCTATGCGCAACACAGATGCTGGGGATAGGAACTAACTAAAAATCACAAACAGACATCCAAGTAGCTCAAGCCTGGGGAAACGACTAGTCGTCAAACTTTCCTTCACGGATGATGTCAAAGGAGAAAGGGAGAAACTTGAATCCTGTACCAGAGTAAAACTTGTTCTGGAATTCAACCCTGCAAAAAAAAGAGAGAGACAAAGAACAACTGACAGTTGGTTTTACAGTCCCAAAAGGAAAAGCAGAAAATTAGGACATCATTAAACGTGTTTGCATATTGGGGCTAATGGATCAAGTAAGAATTCTATCAGATATCAGTGACTTGGACTCAGCTCAACTGTTGCAAGCAAAACATGCTCTACTCAGGTTTTTATTATGTTTCCCATGTCAGACAGGAAATTTTAAGAAAACAAACAAATAAACAAACCAAAAACCTGCTTTAGAAGAGGATAACCTTTCCCTCCCAAAAACTTTACAGTGGACAACAAAACAGGGAGAGGCCCGTTACAATGGGGTGTCAGGAAGAAATATTTATGCAGTAGCAATAGATATCTGTCTTAAGGATACTACTACTCTAAAGCGATCCCATTTTACAGTTGTATCACACATATGCATCATGTCACCTGGTGCTGGGACTTCCTCCATCAGCACCCCATGTTTATTTGTTCAAGCATATTTTATTTGCTCCCAATTAGCTGCTTCTGGAGACCTACAGATCTGTTCATTGTCACAAGCCAAACACTGACTTAGTTTATTAGGGGAAAGCAAACAGAAAAGCCAAGTCTGAAGGGAATGCCCTAGAGAGCTGCCAAACACGGAAAGAAAAAAGCATGATTCATAATAAAAACAAGCATACTGTTTTCACTGCACCCTATGAGAAATATTTTCCATTCTTCTTGTCCACTGGAACTATTGCTATGGGGAGTCAAGTGACCACAGCTCTAGGAGAGCAATTTTTCAGCATTCAACTTTGAGGATGTTTTGCACAAATATTTGCTTTTAATGGGGTGGGGTGGAAAGGAGAGGGGTCTCATACTTGCCTACAACTTAACAATGACAGAGCTCACAAAGCGATTGGTATCTGAGCAAACAAATTCAACTCTTCCAACTGAGATGAGAAACAAAAAAAAAAATCTTTCAGGTAAACAGTATTTAGCTAACAGAGTCTCATGCAATCAGTGCAGATTTCCCTTGCAAAGGAATCCCTCCGATAAGCAGAATTTTCCCACATAGGAGGAGAGTGGCTTTGCCAAGGCCCTCCTGTTTTTCAGGAATCATGACCACCACCATAAGTATCCTGTGACTAACTGTTCTGTAAGCAAGGGAAAAATCAAAGGGAAGAGAGAGGGAGAGGGATGGGCACTGAGTCATACTGCATTCAGCTGAAATGGCAACCTTAATTACTCAACTGCCCTGGGCATGACATCTGCAAGCTGCTACTGGGCTTGTACAAATAAAGAGCGTTGGCCTCAACTTAGATACTAAGGGCCTAAAGAAGAGCTGCTGCAGAACTTGTTAAAATTGTTAAACTAGTCTCCATGCATTTAGAACTCTATAATTTAATGAAGAGTTGAGAAACATAGAAGGAACTTCACATTTGCTCCAAGAATATCTGCAGCACAAATGCATTCTTTGCAGTGCCTGACATGAGAGCTCCACCCAGGACTGCTGGCTGTCACATGCACCTGCTTTACTAGTAAGTTTTGGCCAACATCTCTACAGAGGAATTTACTTAAAAGGCAACAGTGTTGCTCTGCTAAACACACACTTAAGGGCTTTTAAAGGGCCCTTCCTTCCCCCACCCCAGCCCCTCTTCATTCAAAGGCCCTTTTCAATTGTCAGGTGGAAAGCAGAGGCAGGGGCTTCCCAACAAGACCTCCAAGGTGCTGCATGGTAGCATGCAAAGCTCCCGTCCCCACTGGGAAGCACCTGAGACACTAAGCCAGGATGCCCATAACTGAGACCTAAACAGCAGTGCCTCACTCTGCATATGGGTTCCTAAATCAAACCGCAGCTGCCTAACCTGTCAGTTCAGAAACCTAACTTTGGGTCTACCCTTGAAAGAGCAATTTTCTGTGCCCCTATGAGTGGAACGCAAGTGCCAGGGGCTGGAGGAGGTAGGAAAGCAGCTCCTGCCTGTACTAAGGTTCTGTGCGTCACAGATACTAGGCTTGCCACATAATCAATCAGCCATGCTTTAGATTCAGCATGGGAGACCACGCTTTTGGCACTGATGAGGAACAGAAATGCCCTCTCAATGCAGTCATGTACTTGCTGTTATGGTCACACCCGCTGAACCCCACGGCTTATGACCTTTTACAAAGTATAAAATAAATAAATAAATAAATAAATCAATCAATCAATCCTGAAGCGTGGGTGGGTAGCTGAGCTTCACTACGCCCACCTCTGCTCACTGGATTCCAAGCACGACACGGCTAGAGCACACCCACGCCTCTCGGAAAGTAATACTCCCCCTCTAGCTGCGGAATGCCACGGCCTCTGCCAGGGCAGATGGTGTCTGCCCATTGCTCGTCCACAGCTTACCTCTCAGTTTACAGCGGGGAACAGCTGGCCACAAAGCAGTGCATAATTACTCCTTTTTATTTGTTTTACCCAGCCATTTGCGGTTTGCCACATTTGTTGTACTCCAAGCCTACTTGGACGCCACCAAACAGAACCATAAGCCTTGAGATCCTGAGACTCTGAAGCAGTTTCTGGCCAGAGAACCTAAAGTACTGCTTTACAGTCAAAAGGGCTACCTTTCTGCCCTCCAAGCTAAGCAAAGGCACATTCTAAGAACATTCGTGAATCAATGGTAGACCGCTCAGATTACAGAATGGGAAAGAAATGTCTCTTTCCATATGGTAGATGCCTGCAGTTCAGGACACAAAGGAAGTTATGAACTCAGAAACATGAAAAAGCCAATGTAATTTTTTGCAACAGCAGCTGAACTGATACAATTTTGTATCAGCTGAAGGGACTTCTAGGCCCAGACCAGTAGCATGGGCATAATCATGCTCTCAAGCCAAAGGGAGATGGCTCTGGGACTCGAGCATGAAAGTGAATTAGAATTAGCACAGCCTTATTACTTTACTTTCAAAGACCATTCTGTAAGATTTTGGAATATATTTAAAAGGAAAAAGGTACAAAGATCAGCAATTTGGCAATCAGTTAACTGAGGGGGTGTAGAGTACATCAGTTGCCGCATAGGGTTATTTACTTACAAGTCAGGGTCAGAATGGACTTGGAAAAAAAATCATGTTCAACTGATGAAGCCAAGCGGCTCCACTGGAACTTTGGCAAGTCTGAGCTCCATCAGCACAACTGCTCTCCTCCTGTACCCTATACTTGAACCGCCAACCCTACATGTAGGTCTTCAGAGCTAGTATTTCACCACACCCTACTACAAAGCAAATACCAAACCTAGCCTTCGGTGACCCAGCTGCTCTTTCTGTATTACACATGCTGTTATCCATCCGTTCCACCTCCTGCCTGGCCCCAGAATCCAAGGAGTACTCCTGACACTATCATAAGGAGATTACACGTATCCCTTCCAGCTGGAACATTAGCATCCTTCAACAATTTCCTGGCAGACCAGCTGGATGGGTGGTCTCTGTCCCAACTCAGCCCTAAATACCTGCCTCTAAGACCGCTGCTCCCAGGAAGGAAGCTCAGATCCAATGCCATTTTATAGACTCCGGGTTCATGGCTGGTGTTTGGCTACAGATTCCTCATTAGGCAAACCCAGTGCTTGTGACAGGAACCCAGAGCCATGTTCGATCCAAAAGGTGTATTAACAAATAGCATATTCAAAAGGTAAAGGATATTAAGCAGTCAGATCACTAGCTAAAAGGGAAATAAGCTACAAGGAAATCAACTTGAGTATGCGATAGACTAAGCAGCCAGCCACCTGCCAGCAAAGATCTGTTAGAACTAGGGGCATCACTATGTAGCAACATTATATTGTTGCCAGTTTCAAGGCTGTGTTTTAAGGGAGATCTATACTAAAAAACAAAACCACTGGAGGAACATCTGTGTGTTCTCAGAAGAGTGAAAACTCCTTTTCAGCTGGGAGCAGTGCACAAAGCCCTTTAAAGATTTTGTTTCTCTCACCAGTAAGACGTATGCTAAACTACTTCTCTTGAGTGCTGAGACACCCACTCATACCTTTTGCATTCCAGACAGGGGACTCCTCCCCTACGGCAATGAGATTTTAAACAAAGCTCTCCCAGAACTACTTCTCCCAAGATAGCTATATTTGATCCTATTCACTGTAGAAGGAGGCATTCACCTACCATTGGCAATGTACTGAATTTGTGTTTAGACTAAAGAGGAATGTTAGCAGTATATTATTTGAAGAACGTTTATGAGGACTACACTGCAATAATAAAATGCCAAATGACACTTTAAGCACAGCACTTGAGAACATACAGGTTTGAGCATGTGTATTTAGGGAAAAAATTACTTTGTTCCAGAATCATGCCTTTGTAGCTTCCCTGAAAATACTCCGCAGTTGTTCTTCACAGCGGCTGTGCTATGGCATTACTGTAAGGCTCAACAAGTCCCTTGCGTTTCTTTCACCTTGCCTGCCATTGCAGTAGTGCACCATCTTATGTCAGGTGTTTCCATAAACTTAGCTTCAGGGAAGGCTGCTCTGTTGGCCAGCAATAAGCACATGTTATCAGCTACTTGCTTTAGAGGATATGGCTTGTAAAGGGCCCCAGGTAAAATTCATGCAAAGGTAGGAATGCTACAATAGAGGAGAGCACTTTGCCTCCTTTACTTCAATTCATACTTAGAATAACTTTCAAAATGGTATCAGGTTTTTATTATTTAGAAGGAAATAAAATGGTTAGAGAGTATCAACAACCTCCTATTTTTTTAAAAAACTTTTTACAAGTGTCTGTATGCTGCAGCTTAGAAGGAGGTTTAGAAAGTTTAACTGTTTCTATCTAACATCTGCCCAGCATGAGGACCACATAAAAGTTGAGATGCTGTTCGCTCACAGCAGGGAAAATTTAGGTTGGAGATTAGTAGGATGAACTTTGACGACGGGGTGGTCAAGCGCTAGAACAGCTTACCTAGAGAAACTGTAGAATCTCCATTCCTGGAAGTTTTCAAGAGCAAATTAGACAGACACTTGGCTGAGCTGGTTTAGTCAGAGATGATCCTGCCCTAAGCATAGGGGCTGGACTACACTGCCTCAAGAGGTCCCTTCCAGGCCTACTTTCCTATGAATCTATTGTTTCTCTCAGATTATCAGAGGTAACACACAACGGCAGTTTTAAGATTAACGCTTTTCTCATTGTACAATTTCATAACAGCAATGACAGTAGTTTAAGGACAAGGAAAGAAGAGATGATCAGCAGATGGATCCAAGTGTGAGGATTTCAAGGCTGGATGCCAGGGGGGTGCAGGGAAAAGAAATCAGAAATACCATCCAGCAGCCATTTTCATTAGTAAGACAACTCTGCAACATGGGATTCCCTCCCTACACAAAATGGCTACACTTTACAATTCCTTTTTGAATCAGGAATGTGGTTTAAAAGTCTGAAGATCCCCAAACACTGAAAGCCTGAGTGCATGGTACTTAGAAGCTGTGCCAACAAAGGTGCAAAATGATTAAGTTTTCCTCCCTCAACCTCAGGGGAAATCTGGAAAAACAGCACTTGTTATTACCAGCACAGTTTGCTTCTTTCCAAATGGGAAACGCCTACAGCTTTATTTCTCTTCTAATTTCAATACAGCTATCCCTTTTGCCTCTCCCTTTTCAGAACTCCCAAGGGCCTCTGGAGAGGAACAGTGTTGCTGTATTTGTTTATTTTCAAGCCAATGTTTAAAAATAACCCTTCCCTCCCATTTTTGGAATGCAAAAAGCATGTTTTTATGAGGGGCGGGGGCAGCCACCACTATGATTTTGAACTCCCTCCTTTGAAGCCTGCCAGAGTCTGATCCCAAGCCTGAACATCTTTAAGAAGCGCCAGAAGACAATTCTATTTGGGATTTAGGCATTTAGGAACCAAAACTTGGGCAGAGATCTTATTTAGTGAGTCTCTACTTCATTTCAGTTGTACTTTTTTACGTTTATTCTTGCTGCCCTTTTAACTCATTTGTTTCCTTTATCATCAACTACCAGGAGCTTTTGCTGGGAAGGGAAGCATAAATCAAATCAATCAAACCACAGGGCCTGGAGTAGAAGTGCTCTTCGTGAACTACACTTGTGGCTTCATTATCCTCCTGGCCAGGGGGAAAAAAAGTTTGAACTGACATTAAGTTATTCCTGAACAAGACTGATCTGGAGGAGAAGTACTTAAACTCTCCTCTCTTGTCATGCGTGTAGTGTCAGAGAGCCAAGAAACTAACTAAATTCATTATTTTGCATTTCTTTGATCAGATCGAAGTGATAACCAGCCACACTTCAGATGGTATTTAAAGTTGAACAGTGAGTGCTCTTTAAACATATGGAAGTGAAACTACTTTGAACTCCCTTTCTCCTTGGGTGCAGAAAAAGTGACTCATACTCTTGTTGGGTAATCTCTTCCCACTGCAGGCTCCCTTCATACACAGGATTAGAGAGGATGCATTAACAAAACACAGCTGGTAAGAGAGCTCAGACAGATGGTTAACAGGTTCTGCCAGAGCGCACAAGGATAAGATTAATCACGGTCTCAGCAAGTTAGATGTAAGGGAGAATATACTGCCAAAAAACAAGAGAAACAAACAAAAAGAAAAGACCCACCATCCTTTATCTAAACAGAGGGCATCAAAGATAAACTGCTTACAGTGGCTCTGGAAATCCAGTTATCATATTGCAGTAATGACCTACAGCTCAGCAGGTTTTTTTAATTAGCTTTAAAAATCAATCCAGTTTTAGTTTTGCAACTATAAAACTCCCTTCGCTCCTAAATGTTGCCTTGTAGCTATAAGGCAGAAGACTACAAAAATTAAATTTAAGCCATCCAACCGGGCAGACAAATCTATTTTGCTTCCCATTGATGGGCCAAAAAAAAATTAATCAAATCTGTGGCTAAACAACCCTCTTCTGAAAAGAACTTGGTGTTTTGTAACCTGTTAATATAGTTGCCAAGTAGAAGCATAATCTTGTGCATCCATGATCAGATGACTTAAATGGAAAACCCTGCAAAATTTCCTGCTACAATCCCATCAGGTTTGTTTACTGCTATTAAGAGAATCAATGACAAGTTTCTTAATTCAGAACACCTTCACTGGATGTCTTCCAAGCAGAGGTCTCATTAGTCTTCAGTATGACCTTCCAGTACAAAGTTATTGAAAACATCCATGTTTTCAGTTGTGACCACTGCACAGTCTGTGGACATAATCTTTGATATCACAAGGCAAGCTGTCCTTGTTGAAAAAAGGCTCAACTTCTTTTCTAAAAGAAAGGAGCAAATCAGAGAGCTGCTAACAATAAAACTAGACTCAGATCCCCAGAGTGGCAACAGATTATCTTAAGTTGAGGCCCTGAAGTTTAACTTCTATTGCTCTGCTAAACTCAGTTTTCTTGAGAAAAAGTGGGCTTGATAGGTTGGTTGCTGGCTGCAAATGGAACTCCAGTCAATCACTACATTACACCAGTGGTCTCCAAATTTTTTTGATTGTGCACCCCTAACAGTAAAAAATTTGAGCACCCCCCCCACCCAATACAGGTATATTTATATTCGCACACCCCTATCAGTAAAAAATTTTTGAGCGCACACCCCCAATATATGTATATCTATATAAATATAAAATAGAAGTTCTAATATTTTCTTCCCACACAATGGATCGTCTTGCACACCCCACTTTGGAGACCACTGTGTTGTTACACTGTGAAAGCAAGAAAAACAACTGCTACAATATAAAGCAAAGAACAGAAAAACTGCTGAAGACAATCCCCCTCCAAAACCCCTTATGTAGACTGCTTAGAAGTGTTTAGCTGGTAAAGCAGTATTTTTTTCAGCCTAGAACAGTTGCTGTGTCTGTAAACAAATGTCTCAGGAGTCCCAACTGATGCAAGTCAAAACCCAGGACAAAAGTAGGAGCAGCCCTTTAGACACTCTGCCAAGAAGTGGCCAGAAAGACTGCACAGCCTGACAGGCTTGTCCTTGGAATGGTTGACAACTAACTTGAATAAGCCATGATTAATTTGGAGGAACACAACAGAGGTACACAACATTGTGCTGCTTGGGCATGGGGAGGAAGGGAAAGTATTTGCATATTCTCTCTCATACTTCACAGGTACTTAAAATGGGACACTTAAAATGGGACAAGGGGCTTGTACTAGGATTCTGGAGAAGTGCTACCTGTTTGTTTATAGCTAGGGCGCTTGTACATGTGATAAGGTTTTATTTTATGCCCCCTAAATTGAAATGGTGGTTTAACTGAAAACCACTGTTACAGTTTTTCTGCCATGGCAAGGGGCCTAATCCCTTTTCTTTTTCGTAGAGCTGGAGCCTGGCTGCAGCCAGGGAGCCAGCTGAGCAGCAGAGGGTGGCCCCTAGTCCTTTCCTCTGGTGGCAGCAGCACCACTCCACCACAAAAACAAACATTCCAAACTAAACTGCATCCAGACGTAGTTTAGTTTGCAACAATGCAAAATTATTTAAAACCTCCAAAACTGGCACATATGTAACACATAACGCCATTAAGCCACGCAAATTAAATTTCTTGTCATGTGTCCATCATGACGACCATCACGCATACAAGTGCCCCTAGAAGCTAAAAACAGAGGATGGATTTCTCCCAAAACAAAGTCTTTTATTTCTGTTATCTAACAGAGGGACAAGCCCTTTATCCCACATTAAGCACCTGTTAAATATCTGAATTAACACTTTGTACCATGACAATAGGGGTTAAAATTGCCATTCAAACTGTTCATGTAAACAACTGGGTCAAGCCTATTTTGATTGAGGCATATGGACATTCAAATAAATCTGGGTGAATTCTCCCAAGTTTCTTCTCCTGGTAGAGAAACTTAGAGCCGCGCATACAGATATTTGAATACTGAGGACCTTAAAAGTGGAGAGCTTGCAGAGCTACCACTATATATCTGAGTGGGGGGGGGGGGGACCTTGTGCACATCTCTCAGCATGCTCTATAGACCCCTTAGTCTGCTTGATGACAGATGATAGCAGTGCAAAAGACCGCCCTGACTGGCTGACCCAGACTGCCCATGGTCAGCCTGTTTCCCTCCAGTGTAACGTATGGACTGGGAAGCAGATGCGTTCCATTCCCTGGTGGAGCAGCAGAGTCCAGAGAGCAACACATCAGGCCCCCCAGAGGATATGGGGGGGGGGGGTGCTGAAGGATTACGTTCTCTTCTGAGAGAAGCAACAGTATGTATAGATATTCACTCTCCCAGGAGAAGCTCTTCCAAGAGTGATTTAACCCTCATTGTTCCCAGGTTATTTTTCCCCTGGAATGGCCATTTTTACTCTGGAAGAAAAAGCTTGAACGTCTGTACATTCATGGTTTCTCGTGGGAGAGCAACTCTCCCAGGAGAAACTGAATGTCTGTACTAGGCCTCTGTCCAGGACAATCAGCCCCAGGATAAACCCAACCTCTGATTTTCAGCTCCAGTGACTTTTAAGTAAACGATCAAACTGTAGAGCAGGAGTGGGCAAAATGTGGCCTGGGGGCCGGATGCGGCCCATTCCATCCAGCCCACGGGGCCCCTAAAAAGTTGAGAAAATTAATATTAATCTGCCCTGGGCTGCCTGTCACGCTGCCCTCGGTGGCTTGCCAAAACGCAGTAAGCAGCCCTCTGCCCAAAATAATTGCCTATCCCTGCTGTAGAGGGTGGAAGTGCAGTATCTAACTGGGATTGCTGTCTAAGAAAATCATGTCCCTGGCTTTAGGATTTTAAAATCCTTCTGCCACTAGTCTGCCTGCTGTAGAACATTCTCAGGAAGTGCAAATGCACTCAGTTCTGTTATTCACGTGATGTCTAAGCAGCACTCTGCCATCACTGGGTTCAGCGCTCCATTATCAGTTGTCTTGATTTATAACCCAAGCCCAAATTTTACTCTTTAGAGACAAATCTAAATCTCACCTTCTGGAAAACTGCAGCCACAAGGTTGGCAAATTAATCTGCAATTGTCCTCCTTATTAAACAGCTTTAAAACATATAAAATTTCTAGTAAACTTACCAGTGCAAACGGAGAGCATGAAGGAAAGCCGATAGCCCCTCCATGATCAGAAGGATTGTGACAGTCAAGGTTGCAAAAACAGCAAATATGAAGAACAAGCCAAAGCCGCCAGCTAGACTCCTCACACTGAGGCCAACATGGATCACCATGGTCCAGAGCACTTCAGAAAGCTCTGTGGAAGATAGGAGCCAGAAAAAAATAGTGCTCATTTCAGAGTGGTTAAAACAAAAGAAAACAGTTACTTTATTCAGAGTTGAGTGGCTTTCCCACCATTTGTAGCCTAGCAGAAGCCAGCAGCGTGATTCCATTTGGGGCTGCTTGAGAAACACATGGTGCTGGCAGGCAAACGCATTTCAAAACCTGAACCCAAAACCCTAGCACCAGCTGCAAGGCCAGTGCTCCCACTCACTCAGCCATCATTCTGTTCAGCAAAAAATTCCACCTATACCTTCTAAAACTATGAAACTCCCTTCTTCAAACATCCTGTTTGCACAGATCCTACACATTCATCTTCTTACAGGGAATTAACATTTCAAGAATGAAGTTAGAGCACTGGGAGTAAACTTCAGCAGATGTGCTACAAATTAACCCTGCACCCTCCCCAAATGCCACTCCAATCCCTTTTCTTTATCTGAGTTGCTGCTCCCTGCCTACTGCTCTGCTTTCTGCCCTATCTGCCACTGTGCTACCTGCCCTTCAACCCTAATCTGCTGCATGCCACACACAGGCTCCTCTTACCACACGAGACCTGTGCTGCGCAGCGGCCGCCTCAAGTTGGAACGTAATTGCCACATTGTACAGAGGCCAACAGGAAACTTACAAAGAGGAAAACCATGGGCCACATTAATTTCTGTAATAATTCTGGTTGGAAGAGGGAAGCAGGAGCACAATACACAAAAGCAATGCTGCCTACACACAGACTATCACAGGCTGGCCTAAGAGCAGCTCATGAGCCGCACGTGGCTCGCTCCTTTGAGTTACGTGACATATTACACTGATCAAAATGAAGCATTGCATGCTAAGATCAAGTCTCAAGTTAACGTAGTGAAAGCAGATGTGGTCTTCTCCATTTTATGCACATTTTGCCAAGACATTGACACAGCCCTTTCTTTTAGGCTACACAGCACAGCCTTACATCCATTGACATTAAAACACTGCTATTTGATCACAAGATGGGCAAAGGCTAAAATCTGATTACACGGGGGTCCCTCGCACACATTATACTTAAGACTAATTAGATTAGTGATTAATTAGGTAATCATGTTGTAAGCTATTACCCAGCCACATGTTAATGCAATTAATGGTATGATAAAACAAGGAATAAGCCACAAAGCTTTACACAAAAATGTAGAGTAACTTTGTGGTTGGCTCCTATTGCATCATTGAATGCGTAGTCAAGCTGGGCCTCCCAGCCCGAGGGGATGGGGCAAGGCTGGGAGCCTGAATCAGATGATGCGGCTCCCTGCTGTGGGGGCTTGCTACTTGCTGGTGCAAAGGAAACCCAGGATCATGATCTACCTGCTCTGGCAATAAGGCATGATGGTATCTGATGCTTGATCTCACAGTTACACCTCCTGATGTACATGTGTGGTATGGCAGGAAACATTATTGTTGAGATCATACTTTAGATCCCATCATGCTTTACGTGTACATCTGCCAAAGGCCTAGTCAACATAAATATAGCACCCTATCATTTCCACCCCTCCAGCACACATGGGCAGTTCCTCTTAAGCACATACCCTGTGGGCCCAGGCCTTCTCCCTATTGCCTTTGTCCAGGTTGATCTCTTAACACTAGTCAAAACTTCCAGCTTTGGAAGAGATACTCACGTGCATGGGCCAAGCTCAGAGCCCAAAGGCGCAAGTAGGAGGCTGTGTTGGAGATGCACCCCAGGCAGAACTCAATGGTATGGATGGCCTGATGAACTACGGTATCCCCAAAATCAAACTGTAGAAGGAATAGAGCAAGGAGGAAATGAAACCTGCTACAAGCCTTGCTTTAATAAACAAGGACTGGCAGTTAAGGGAAGTAGCATACTATCCTGTGCACTATGTTTGCAGTTTAGGCTCTCATACTTTCTTCTACTGGCTGTGGATACTGATCATCCATTTAATCTGTCAAATAATCTTTTCACAGCTGCAGTGAAGCAAACTGCTACAAAATCTTACCAACACAAATTTGAAAAATTATTCAATACTGCAGTGGTTAAAAGTGTACATTTAACACGGCAGACAATAAAAGTTACAATTCAAATATAGGATTTTGCCAGGAAACAGGAAATCGTTCCCATCTCAACTCACTAGTCATTTGCATCTATTTCTACAAATACTATATATTCTCACAGGAATGAGAAACATCTGAAATTAATTTTTAAAAAGTCAGGCAATACTGCATGTTTACCTCGGCTACAAGTTGAACACAAGCTTTTTTGCAAGACAGAAGTTTATTTTTTGGGAAAGCAGAACTAATGCAGGAGTTGATCCTGAAAATCCCATCTGTGCCTCATCATTTTGCCTGCAGAGTTCCCATGTTGTATACCTTTTCTTGTAATTAATTAGTTTTAACCCATAGGGTTTTTTTAAAGTGTGTGTGTTGGGGGAAGGGGAGGAGGGGGCAGAGGAGTTTCCTGAAACGTGGGAAAGAGCTTGTTACTGTGTCTTGCATTTAGTTCACGTTCCATAAACTGCTTAGAACAGTTAAAGGGAATACAGAATTCTGAAGACACCAATATTAATGTTCTGAAAGGGCACAGCAGGCTATTTTTATTCTTGTTGCCCCTCTGTTTAGCCAAAACAGTACACATTTTAAACAATTAAGTCAAACTAGCTGTCAAGAGACTAGCTCCTTCTCTTCATAGTCTTTCCAGTTTATGCTTCTTTTGTGAAACCTGGTCAACAGCATCCACTCCCTGAAGGCAGGAAATTAGTATAAAGTAGACAGAACAGAACATATATTTAACCATTAAGTGCAGTGTATGGCAGAAACAGTAAATAGCCACTGAAGAGACCATCCTTATGCTCTGAGAAAAAGGGACTCACAGAATAACTTTAAACACAGTACCTGTAAACTTACAGGTTATTTTTCATCATGTTTCTTTAAAAAAAAACAAAAACATTCATGTGATATACAAATGTGATCAGCTATACCTGCATTACAACTGTTATTTCACCAACTATAAGCAGCAGCCTTAAATGTTACAACTCTAGGCAGAGCCACCTTCAGTGGCATTTACACAGAAACCATCAGTAAAGCCGCTGCCACTGCAGGACTTTTACCCACCAAAGTGTTGCTCAGAAAACACAACTTTACATTTAGTTTCCGCTCCACAGCTTTTCTAGTTTTGATGCATCATTCTCATCTTTGTATGGGACTGCATAAGAACATAAGGACTGCCATCTACTGCATCAGACCACGGGCCCATCTTGCCCAGTATCCTGTATCACAGTGGCAGAGATCAGCTGCTGAAAGGGAGAGTGAATTGGGTATCATCAGGGTAACCCCCCAACCGACCCATTCCTCTGTTACTTGCAGCCTCCAACATTTAAAACTCTAGGAAACTCTGATTTCAGAGGCTGTATGCCTAACTCCCATACTCAATAGCTACTGATGCCCTTTTTCCTCCAAGAATTTGTCCAATCCCCTTTTGAACCAAGCTAAACCATGACCTTCCACAATACCTAGTGGCAGTGAGTTTCACACTTTAATTACACATTGTGTGAAAAAGAATTTCTTATTGTTAGTTTTAAACTTACCACCTACTCATTTCATTTTGTGACCCTTAGCTCTAGTATTAAGAGACAATAAATAATTCCATTTTACTTTCTCTTTGCTATTTTGTAAGCTCTTGTCATGTCCCCCCCTCAAGCATCTCATTTCTAAACTGAGTAGGTCTAGCCTCTTTAGTCTCTCCTTATATGGAAGCCCCCTCCTTATCACTAACCATCCTTGTTGCCCTTTTCCAGACCCTCTCTAGTTTTTCTATATCTTTTTGAGGTGTGGGGACCAGAACGGGCACAGTATTCAAGGTATGGACACACCACCGATTTATAAATGAGTATAATGATACTTTCTCATTTGTTCCCAACTCCATTCTTAATAATCCCTAACACTGTTTGCCTTTTTGATATCTGCTGAACACTGAGCTAATGTTTTTTTAGCTTTCCACAATGACTCCCAGATAAATTTATTTTCTTGTGTGGTAACAATTAATATAGAGCCAATCATAGTGCATGTATAGCTGAGTTATTTTTGCCCAAGTGCATCACTTCACACTTACCTATGCTGACTTTCATCTGCCATTTAGCTGCCCATTCACTCAACATGCCAAATCGTTCTGTAGTTCCTCAGTCTGCCTTGATCTTTACCATTTTTAATAGTTTTGTGTTATTTGCAAGTCTGGCCACCTTGCTACTCATCCCCTTTTCCAGTTCATCTATGAATATGTTAAACAGCACTGGTCCCAATACAGATCTCTGGGAGATCCTGCTGTTTAGTTCTTCCCATCATGAAAACTGATAGCTTATATTCACTCTTTGCTTTCCATCTTGGAAACAATTTCTAATCCACAAGTGGATGTTCCCTGTAATCCCATGACTATCTAACATACTTAAGAGGTAGGGTTGTGCAAAGCTTCATCCACTGATTCAGTTCAGTGGAGAGTCAGCCCCGTTCAGTGGCCAAATCTCTGAATCCAAACTGAATCAGGAGACCCTTTAATCTCTGAATCAAACTGGAACCCTCTGAATCGATTCAGAGAGATTCAGCGATTCAGATATAGACACAGCTTTAAATGTTTTTTCTACATACCTCAAGGTAGCAGGCAATTTGCCAACACTGCAATGGTGGGGTGGATGGAGCATCCCACAGGAGGGTCCTAAGCGCGCTTGGCAGCAGACTTGGAAGTGGACCAGAAGCACTTCTGGTCCACTTCCAGGTCTGGCAGGGAGTGCACGGGGAGCCTTCCTCTGTGCCTCCCCAGCTTGGTGACTGGTGCCTCCCATGTCTGGGAGGGACGCTGGGGAGCCCCCCAGCGGACCTGGAAGTGGACCAGAAATACTTCCGGTCCACTTCCGGGTTCACCACCAAGCATGTGGGGAGCCCCCACCAGCGCTGCTGCGGGATTCTCTATCCGCCCCAGCATCACAGTGTTCACAGGCCATGTCTGGTATCTTGACGTACGTAGAAAAAAAACATTTAAAAACTGTGTCTATGGCTGAATCACCGATTCTCTGAATCAGCATCGGATCTTCAGATGCGATTCGGCTGAATCGAATCAGGGACAGTGATCTGAATCAATGAATCGTATCACTGTCCCCAATTCGGGCCAAACCCAAATAGGCCCGTTTTGCACACCCCTATTAAGAGCCTCTGGTGGGGGACCTTGTCCAAATATGATTTTTGATGTTCAAACATACTGTGTCAACTGGATAACCCTAATCCATCTGCTTATTGACACCCTCCCTCAAAGAACTCTAATAGGCTGATGAGGCTTGATTTCCCTTTGAAAAAGACATGTTGGGGAGGAGTCAACAAGTCACATCCATTCACATGCTGGAATTTTTCTTTTTTTTTTTTTTTTAAATAATTTCTACCAGTTTTCCAGGAACAGAAATTAGGCTTACTGGCCTATAGTTCCCCACATCCTCTCTAGAGCCTATTTTTGAGAGTCATGCTGGCAACGCTCCAGTCCTCTGGTACCAAGGCTGTTTTTAGTGAGAGGTTGCATACTATAGGTAAAAGTTTAGCAATTCCTGATCTGAGCTCCTTCAGGAGCTTAGGGTGAATGCCATCAGGTTCTAGTGATTTGCTATAGTTTAGTTTATCAATTTCCTCTACGACGTCACCTACTGAATCTTCACTTTGGGTCAGCTCCACTGACTTGTCCAGAGAGAGGAGTGGATCTGGTGAGGAAATCTCTCCAACATCTTTCATAGTGGAGCCAGATGCAAAGAACACATTTAGTTTCTCAGCAATGGTCCTGTCGTCCTTCAGCACCCCTTTTACACCTTAACCATTCAAAGGCCGAACTGACTTCCTAACTAGTCTTTGGCTTCTGCTGTACTTAATTTTATTGTTACCCTTTGTGTCTCTAGCAAGTTTTTCCTCAAATTCTTTCTTAACATATCTTATTATAGTTTTACATTTAATTTGCTGGTGTTTAAGCTCTTTTTAATTTTCTTCACTAGGTTTTAACTTCCACTTTTTGAAAGAAGATTTTTTTCTGCTTATTGCCTCTGCATCTCTATCATTAAACTATGCTTGCTTGCCTGCTTTAAATCCACTTTCCATTTTTTTAAGCTGTGGTATGCATTTGCTTTGTGCCTCCAATATAATGTTCTTAAGCAGTTTCCACACTGCTTACAAGTTGCTCAACCTCCTTAGGGGCCCCTTTTAACTTTTGTCTAGATGGCTTCCTCATTCTGGAATGAGGGGTATAGCATCCCTTTAATTTTAAAAAGGCTACTGTGATAGATTTTCTTCTCATCTCCCCTCCTACATGGATGCCAAACCCAATCGCATTGTGGTCACTAATGCCGAGTGGCTCAGTAACACTTACTCTTTGCACCAAATCCTGTGCACTTCTGAGGGCTAGGTTAAGAACGGTCTTTACCCTTGTATGTTCCAGGACTAACTGCTCCAGGAAGCAGTCTTTTATAATGTCAAGAAATTTGGTCTCTGCACCCGGGCCTGATGTCAACTGATCAAGTCTCTTCATGGATAGTTGGAAGTCCCCATTATTTTTGTGTTTTCTGCTGTTGCAGCCTCTTTCAAGTCCCTCGGCATTTCTAGCTAGCTGCTGGAGGATAGTATATCCCTAAATATACTTTCCCCCAACCCTCTATTGAAACCTGGGATTTCTATCTACAAAGATTTTATGGTACTTCTCTTATCAGTTGAAAAATCTACCCTGTTTGACTCGATGGCATTCTTTGATGTAGAATGCCAGTCTCCCACAAGTATGACCTACTCTACTATTCCTATACAACTTGTATCCTGGTATTACAGCATTCCATCGATCTTCCTCATTCCGCCATGTTTCAAAGATACCTATTATGTCAATGTCATTATTTACTGCTAAGCATTCAAGTGCCCCCACTTTTGATCTTTGGCTTCTAGCACAAGTATAAAAACGTGTACTTTTTATTTTTGCCAGGTTAGCTACTCCCATGTGACCTTTTACTCATTAAAGGTATTTTGCTTATGCTAGTCTTCACCCTGTTTCTTATTCCTCCCGGCCCCTTTCTTTTTTTTTCCCTTCCAGTTTCATCGTTATAGGGCAAATCAATCCAAACTGTGTGCTATTTTGCAACCCAAGCTGAGGCTTTCCCGTACATTTTTAGTTTAAATGCCGCTCTACCACCTTATTAATGTTACATGCCAGTAGTTACAGTACCATTTTTTTTTCAGGTAGAAACCATCCCTTCTGTACAAGCTTTCCCTATTCCAAGAGGCTCTCCTATTCTAATATAATAAAAGGCTTAGTCTGTCTGTCTCTGTCTGCAACACTATTGGAGTACACCAATTGTCTACTGAAACAACCAGTGTTCCAAGAGCGTTATGGACAGGAAGCAGTGGTGGTGGTGCAGAGTGTCCCCTCCGCCCCCACCATCATGGCAGCAGAGTGGGTGGGTGAGGCCAGCAGTGCTAGCCTCACCACTCCCTCCACTCTAGGCCATGCTCCCTGGAGGCAAAGGAGCACTGCTGTGACTGGAGGGGGGTGGGGATGGACAGAGGGGATGGAACCCCTCTGCAAGGCCATGTGGCCTCAGCCCCCTGCTCCATCCCTGCCATCATGGCAGCACTCCACCGCCTCCAAGGAGTAGAGGACAGTGGGGCGTGCAGTGGACAGCTGAAGCCAGCAGCAACAGAGGCAGTGGCAGTGCAGGGTGCTGGTAGAGGGGACAGTGGGGCAAGCTTCCCCCCCACCCCCCTGCTCCTGGGAGGTGGTAGCAGTGCGGAGTGGTGCGTGGTGGTGCTCTGTACCCGCCCCCCCCGCCACACCACTCAATCATTCTCAATTGGCAATTTAATTAGGAGACAGCAAAACCTAAACCTTTCCTCCCTACACCATTATCTTAGCCTCACATTGAGACTCCAGAGTCCTGCCTGCTTACCTAGTCCTGCACACAACACTAGCTTTTCAGAGAATGCTACCACACTAGAAAGGCAACTTAATAAAAAGTCAGCTCAAGATAACATGACTAGAGACATCCTATATACACATTTATTTCACTCTGCTCAAAAGAATGACAATTAATCTCAATCAAGTCAGTCAGATGGACACGACTGATACTGCTCTAACTAAAGTGCAATTTATGCACCTACTTACTGGTACTATGAATCTAGATTAAAAGGAAAAAAGTTGGGCCCATTAGGTCCAGTGCTGAAGGAAGTGTTAGTGTGGGGCATAAGATTATTCAGTTATTTACTTAGATTTTTCTGTAGGTCATTCTGAATGAGCTGACAACCTACTTTAGTTTGTTAGACCAATAGATACCCAACTTTACACCCTCAAACTAATTTCTATCCTTTTATCAACGTTAATTACTGGCGCCCACTTGGTTTGGGTCTCAAGATGGACACAAATCAAAGAATAGCCCGGGTATTGCAATGACAGAGGAGTATTTTGCTCTTCCACAGCTTTGCTGGTGTTGAGGCTCACTGGAGATGGCAGACCTACATCCATTTACATACAGCCTACCATTTTGAATTGGCATTTGTTTACGTATATGAACTGACCTCACAACTGAAGAAAATTCTTGTTAATGGGGAAATAAGGAAAACCTTTATTAGCAATTTGTGCATGCTAAGCTTCTTGTAGAAATATGTACCAAGGGCTTTTGCATCCACACTCACAATTCATTTGCAAAGAACAAAAGACACAACAAGCACAGGCACACTAACAGCAAAGACCCAAGAATAGCAGAACTGCTTGTAGACATTAACTACTGCTTCCAAGGATGCCACCTTCCCCTGCTCCTGCCACCAGAGCCAGCCTGTCCAAAGCATGACCAAGAGTACCAACTCGAGGAGTATGAAAGGGAGGAAGGAACATGAAGAATATGGGTCTTTTGATAGCAAGGAGTGCAGAGACTGATTAGATTTAAATGGTCTGCTCTCCAAAGAGTATATTATATTTCTGACTCTTACAACTACTAGTATTCAGGAATGAGCAATTCTTCTCCTAAAAAGCCTCCTTGAGGGAGAAAACACAAAATACTGATTCCCTGGTTATCAGCAACTCCAATTTGATGTGTTTCAGTATTTTGATGAATTTGTTTCAAGGTAGCCAGTAACATTAAGCTAGATGATAGCTAGAAAAAACAAACAAACAAACAAAAAATCTATAAGCAGTTTGCAAAAAAATCCAAACATTCCCATTGACCAAACAGATACAACAGACTACATATCAGACAGAGAAGCTTGCTTCCCCAACCACTTCAATATTATACAGATTTAGAGGAAGTCACTAGTTGATCTTTTTTGATGCACAGCTGTTCAGGTCAACTGGGAAGTATTTGTAGTTGAGGAGAGACAAAGCAAATGTATGCTAGACAGATGAAGTAAATTCAGGGTTTCTTTGAATGGAGATACTGCTTGAAGTATTAGAAACAGTCTGTGACGCATTAATGGCTAGGTCTTTTGGAAAAACAAGATGCTATGACAAAGAATTGTACCAACTCAGAAGATGATTTACCACCCATGAAAAATGTTCCAGATACACATGAATGCAAAGCTGACTGTAATCTTACCACCTCATCCTCCGCAGGCTTGAAAACACAAGTTTACATTTAGTGCAGTGTCCCACCAGTCACATCATTAATCAAGAGCACAATTAGGGATTTATTCTTCAAGTGGAAGCACTTAACATGCACTGTAATGTACAGCTACTAGGGAGGCATCAGGATGTCCAAGATAAACAAGCTAGCTTCCCCTTTTTGTCCACCCCTTGGGCAACAGATAAGGCAGGGCAGCTGAGATGTGCTAACAGCCCACAATAATTTGAAACAAGAGAGAGAGTTAGGACTCAAGAAATATAAATCCAAGTACTATATAACAGCAGAGGGGAAGGAGGGGGGTGCCCACACCTGCTTTTCCTAAGAGAAAAACAAATCTGTGGCAGCTGTCCATATTTTCAGATGCCCTATGGGGATAGAGAGCTGGCCTATCATGAGACTCCTGCTCTTGTAACAAAAATTCAGGCAGAGAGGGTGTATGCTTCCTTTGCCCTGGGCACAGAACTTTCCATGATTTTAGGAGTCAAAGATGACCAGAGAGTAGTATGTAAAAGGTTGTTATTTAGAACAGGCCTTGGATTTCTACTGTTCTGCTGTCTGCACCGCTATGGAAATTTCAGAGCTTGGAAGCTACTGAATCGTCCCCACAGTGCTAACTCTACTGTCCTGAGCAAGCATCAGACACTCACCTCCTCCCCTTCCTCAGAATGGGTAGAGAGCTGGTCATGTTGAATGATTTCCGCATCTTCTTCAGTGGGTCCATTACCCACTCGGATGCCACCGAAGTTGTGAGTTCCCTAATACATGCACAAAAAGAAAAAGCAGAATCCTGTTTAGAACTTAGTGCAAATAGGTACTTTACACATCTCCATGAAGCAGGAACAACTTCCAGAAAAAAAATCCACATTAAAAGTTCAAAGGCACAACTATTTTCCACAAGTTTCGATTTTACAGATCTTCCAGCTTGGGTGAGAAAGCAGCGTATTCCTGCTGGATCTGAAACAAAAAAGTTATATAACCAATTTGAACAACAACTCTTTACAAAACATAATTTCACCTTTCATCAAGAGCCATATTTTCTCCAAAACTACTAACACCCATTACATTTCCAACAACTGGTGGGCACACCCCTTGGAAACTGACAAAAATGCAACTGCTACTCTACATGAAGCGAGTCACATGATTTTCTTCTAGCATTTGCTATTATCACACACACACACACACACACACACACACACACAATTTTTGCCAGGAAAAGAATCAGACCTTCCTTTACATGGAAGTTCAGGACTGCAGAGATGATTCCTTTTATAGGCATTTGACATGAGAAACTCAGCTGTGTTTTTGTTCCTTCTCAAATATGGAAGGCAATACTTAAATGCCAGACTGTTGAACTTCACTTGGTTTTGAGTGGTTTAACCAAGCTAGAGCCACTTCACTTAAGTGTTTTCATTCTTCAGTTCCATGAAATCTGTTGCACACTTCTTACTACCACTAATACACGATACACAGCACATTCACTGTTTGACAGTCTTCCAGCACTGCTTGTGCACATTGTAAGTGGAGTCCAAAGGCACAATGAAAGCATGCCTTGCACATAGCCATATTTTCAGGATTTAAAATAGCCTGCACCAACATGCATATACTGTAGGCAGACTTACATTATTTTCGTTCGAGAGCTGCCAGTAACATTGGGTGAAACTCTGTCAGTCTAAAACATGTTATACATTCAGAACTTTAAGCCTGACAGACCACAAGGGTGCGACTTCAAAATGCTCTGCTTGCGATGAAGCCTGGCATACAACTTCAGTGTTATATCAGGAGTATGGAATGAAGACAAGATGATTTTTAAATTCAAATATTAAATTCTGTAGTTTCCAAATGACTAAGTAAAAAAAAAAAAAGTTAAAAACTTGGCTTCCTCCATGTTTACTATCATAATTCTTATCTCCAGTATCCTCATGGAATAGCTTATGAATGCTTATTAAGAGACTGCAATTATTATAAATGGATGGTCTTGAAAGCCCTGTTTGTCTTCATGAATTTTATAATGCAGATGGACCAGCTGTAAAACTTGAAGTTAAAAACTTTTGTTGAATTCATTTCAGACTCCAAAACACAAAACAAAACACAAAAAAAACCACAACAAAAATCAGAGATGTTACACTCATAAAGGAACAGAAAACAATGTTGAAAGTGAAATTGATATATTACACAGTAAATAGTACACTTCTATGTGAGAATGATAAAGCTTATATTTGGACTCTGGGGTTTGGGTTGTTTCTGTTTTTGGACTGGCACTGAAATGTTACAAGTTACCAACAGTGAATATTAAGGCAGTGTTGTTTACATTGCATTTTTAATTGCTCCAAAATGTATATTTATGGGTTAGAAGAGTAGTACAGAGCTTTCAGTCACACATGGCAAGTATCTCTCCTCTGGGTCAGATCCTAGAAATGATTATAGCTCCATATACAGAAGGCTTTTTGCGCCCTTATCTTATTAAACGGCTTGAAGACCTGAAAAATATCTATTTCTCAGCACGCCCGCATGCCTTTTTCAGGCAGTTTAAGAAAGATCTGTTAAGGGAGCACTTGCTGGTATCCAAGAAACTTTACACCCAATTTAAATTTGTCACTGAACACCTTTGTTGAAAGGCTAATACCATCCAGAATATCTGTATATAATTTAAATCTCTTTTCTTAAAAAAAAAAAAAAAAAAAAAAGCCACTTTTTACTTTGAGTTGGATAAATAATTTCATACATGCCCTTCTGAGGAAGGGACAGAGCTATGAAAGCTCTGTCACTCGGCACTGGCTGGCAGTTGGCTTTGGCCATGGAGGGCGGTATACTGATTTCACATAAACAGTTGTAGACAGCTGCTACTGACAACCTTGTCTGCACGCAGCCATTTTTATTGTAACATCAGATCTAAGTCCCTTTCCCTCCCCCAACCCCCAACTCCAAAAAGCAGACAAAAATTTTGAACTGCTGATGTAAAGGTGCTGGGAGAACATCACCAAAACATGATTTTTGGGAATATGGAATGTAAACAAAAACGCTTCAAATAGAAAACAACCCTTATTATACAAACTTCCAAGAACATTAAAACCAAGGACATTTTTTTGGGAGGCTACGGAGACAAGGCATCCTTGTGTTGCTTTTGTGGGGTAGGATCTCACTGGAATTGCTTCAGCGCAGTGTTTTCGCATTCTGCAGTTGCTTCATGGTAATCCTGCATTTGTGTACAGCTAGTCTGGAATGTATCATCACAATTATACTGAGGTTATTGGAATTTATATTCTGGAGACAAAGACTGGTCCACCTGCTAGAGATGCTCTCATCATTTACAAAAAGTGCAGATACATTCCAAATCCTCTGGATAATTGTGTGTGCATTAATACCTCCCCAACTTTAAATGCATCACACGATTTTAAATGCACTCACTGTTGCAGCCGCTGCTGCTTCCAGTGCCTGCTCGTTCTGGACTGTGCTGACTTGGCCCTCCACGGATTGCCCTTCCTGATAGTGAATGGAAGAAAAAAGAGGGAGGAGGAAGAAAAACAAAAGAGAAAAAAAGGGAGACGAATGGAAGGGACATGGGAGGATGAAAGATGGTCAGAGAAGGGAGAGGGAGTGTCTTTAACTGTATCATACTTTGATGGGTTTAATATCCTAACAGATGTCTGCCACACATGCAAAGGGAATTTTCAAGCACTCTCAGTACAAGTGTGTCAGATTCCAGACTTTTTATATGAACTATTTTAGTACAGTTATATAACCAGAAATGAAACAAAAGATCTTCTAAGTGAAGGGCTTGCATTCACAAGCAAAGATTAGTTTATTTTCATATCCACATAGTTTTAGTTAGGCTGCTCAATACTGCTGGGCAACTTGCTACATCTCTGCTTCTGTACTCTGGCACCCCAGGAAAGGCACAGAATCAAGGGATTCTGCACTCCTGCACAGGCCAAGAGCCCCAGAAAGGCGTATTTCTTTAGCACACAATCAGTATTTATATTTTCTAAAGTAGATTCAATGCAAGATCCAAATCAGAGACAGGCAACAGCTTGTACATTTTACTGAACACTTGTCTTTGTGCACATGTATACAGGTCAGAGCATGAACCTATGTTTCTAAGAACAAGAAGGAGTTTACATCTTTAGAACCAATAATCTTAAAACAAAAACAAACAAATAGAGGAGTCACCCACCAAATGCTTTCTCCATAAATACTGACGGCGAAGGACGAGGGGCTTAACTACCAGCATCCAGGGCACACAAAGAAAAGCGATCACCACCAGGAAGCTCTGAAGTCCTTGCTGTGGAAGAAGGTCTCAGATAATTTAACCTGCAACTCACTGCTGTGTTCCAGCCAATTATCTTCTTATACAAGTCTGATACAAGTCTCATTTAAAAACTACTAGCTCCATAGTACAAACATTTCTGGAGTTATCTACACCCTAACAATATCTGCATCAGTTATACCCACCTACTGTTTCCCACAACAGCAGACTGGCCTGTGCTTTCTGTTTGCCTACAGCTGCATTATGCCCAGGTTGTTTCTCATCCGACCTGAATGCAATAGGGAAGGAGAGGTAAGGTCACCACTTGGAGTGGAGTGGAGACCTCTAGGAAAAATGTAAGTGGTTTTACAGGGAGCAGCAGTTGGGCAGATGGCACTCTCTCATTTATCCTGGATAAGTGTCTTAGCTGTGTTAGAGGGCACAACGCTATTGGCACAGAAAAAGATTTTCTGCTGACTTCTGGTTAACAGAGAACCCAGATTGTCTGGGGGCAAGTGATAATGACATTCAGATTTAAAATTCCTGCTGAAGTTACGGTTCCCCCTTTTTAGGACAATTACAAGCAGAGAGGCAGTTAGCAGCATCAGTCTGAACTCAGGCAGAGGAGGACAGGGGGGCACCTTAAAGCTGAATTCATTCAAACAGGAGTGCACCAATAGAGATAGCCAATTTATAAGGAGTCATATTGGCCGATACCAATCCAATTTCCAATACAGCATGGAAAGCTGTGTGAAGCTCTTAAGTCTGTTGTGATGGAAGCAGGAAGGGGAAGAGAAGGTGCATGCTGGAGCAGATCAAGGACCCCACAGCAAGGGAGGGAGTGGGGCAAGATGCAAGATGAAGCCACAGCTTGTCTGGGTGGTATGGGATGGCAGCTTCCTGTTGCTGCACGCACCCTGGGTGGGCATGTGGGGGGTGCGTAGCCTCTGGATCTGCATAGGGCAGCGCAGCTGCCGCTGCGGGCTGGCGCTGGGCTGCACGGGGCTCTTCCTGCAAGTGGGGTTGGTCCGAGCTGGGCTGTGCTTGGAGCAGGCAGCAGCGCTGGGGGGGGGGGCTACAGGAGAAGGGGCTCCAACCACCCCAAAATTCACCATAGCCCCCCAGGCTGCCTTCCCAGCACCACCACCACCACCCACTCTAAACACAGCACAGCCCGGCCCAGCCCCCTCACTGGCAAGAGCCTAGCGCAGCCCCAACCCCAACCCACAGCTGCGGCCCATCTCACCCTGTGCAGACATGGGGGCACATGTCCCCCCATACCCTCCTGGGGTGTGCACAGCAGCAGGAGCTGCCCCTACCCCCGCGCTCCCCAGATGAGCCACGACTATCCCACGCCCACCCCACCCCAGCTGGACAGCACTTACCCCAGCCTCATTACCTCCCACCTCCCTGTCTACCACAGGCTTACCAACTGCATACAGCTCTCCAAGCTGCCCGTCTGTGCTCCTCACTGCCTACGTGCTGTGCTGGGTTACACACATGCACGGGCCATTTATCAGCCACATCAGGCCACCTTCTGGTACAATTTTCTTTATATTGATGCCAATCCGATACTGGACTGATGTATCAGTACACCTCTACATTCAAAAGCATCTAACAAAGTAGGCTGTGGCCTATGAAAGCTCAGGCCTTTCTAAATGAGTCAGGCTTTAAAAGGTACCCTGCTTAGAAGAATTATGCCATATTCTGGTTTTCACTTGCTGCATTGCTAACTTGGGAGTGAAAAGGATCCTCATGCAAAAAGTATCTCCAGCATCTTAGAATGCCTCAACCTGAAACATTCCAGCAAGTTGGATTTATGTCCAGCATTTGAGCGGAAGGCTTCAACACTGGAAACACTAACCGCTTTGTATCCGCTCAGAACTGCCACATACCTGCCCTTTATAAAGCATCTTATTACTAGGATCAGCATAGGAGAACAGAAACATGTTGATGAAATGTATTAGAAGACTTGGTGCATCCTTTGAGGTATGAGCATCATAGGCAGTCCACTTGTAGAAAATGAGGATAACAAGGTAGCCGAACAAAGACAACATGAAAATTATCTCAGGAATAAACCCAAGGTAGATATTCAGTGGCTTCCTGAAGTAACTATGGAAAAAAAGAATTGCATCTATGAGGTATGTTAAGACACCCTTAAATTCTATTGATATCAGAGAGGCACAATGCAGACTAAGGGTAAGGCTAGCTTTTCAAAGGAGGAAGTCTTAAAAAAAAAAAAAAAAAGAAAAAAAGAAAAAAGTGCTGCATTTTATTAGTTAAATCTTTAAATAAATAAATAAATAAATAAATAAAGGATCTGAGAGAGAAACAATTGACAGGCAAATACATTCACAGTGGAATAGAAATAAACGGTTTGCTATTTGTAGTGTGCTGAAATACCTTATCTCAATTCCCTGCACCTTTAAGAGCATGTGCCATGGGGCAAGCTTTAAAGAGATAAAATCTCAGATGTGAAAGCCTATCCAAGTGAGAGTCTACTCTTAAGTCTTCTACAAAAAGAGGAAGTCTCCACTTCTCTTAGCAAAAAGATGATAAAGCACACTCACATGTGGTTGAGAAGGCTGAGCATGACACCAAAAAGCATCTGGATAATGCCAAGAATCACAGACATCTTCATCTTAAAGGAGTTGAGGAAGGTCAGTTTGTTGCTGGCAATATTCCAAATCTGGTCGCAAACATCAGTTCAGTCAGAATTACCAAGTGAAAGAGCAGTCAAAGGTGAACTGAATTAGCATTTGTTTGTATTAAAACGGCAAAAGCTATCAAACACTAACAGACTTAGGGAACAGATAAAAGTAACAAGACACACTAAACAGATACAGGGAACAAATACACATGCGATTAATGCTTACTGCTCCAGAGTTTATTCATGAGCAACACGTGGAGCCAAGTCGGAGCAGCCCAGTCTGGCAGGGGACCCAGGGAGCAAGCCTACTAGCCAGGGCTGCTCCAACCAGGCTCCATGTGCTGTGGAGAAACTGGCTGGGGCACAAGGGTGCTTCAGTGTAAGGGCTGCCTGCTGGCTAGCCCTGTGCTGAAGTACCCTGTGCCCCAGCCAGCCAGGGCAGCATCTACATGTGCACTGCAGCACATGAAAAAACAAAAAAAAAAAACCCAAAACTGCAGTGGGGTAATACTTGTACTGCAGATTTTATTAGTTTCATGAGCCCTAATAGTTTTAACTAGTAACTAACTGAACTCTTAATTGTCCCAGAAACAGCAAGGAAGAAATGGCTGCCAAAGAGCTGCTTTCCTTCCTCTCATTTTCAGGGCTTGTAAAAGCAACCTGAAACAAACAATTTAAAGATTGAGAATGGAAGCTAGTTGGTGTGGGGACCGTTAATACCACAGAACTGACAGCATGACAAGCTGCCCTTGTTTTCATGGCTCATAATAGGAGCTCCAAATGAACCACCGTATTTTCCTCACATACCACACGCCCCTAAGACATACCCTTTTTTTCCTTTCATTTTGCCTTCCCAAAAAAGACTGTTCCACATTTATGGCTGCACAAAACAAGGACAGAACCTAATCTTCAGCTCTCCTACCCTCCCCTTCCTGCTCAGGCCAAAGCTACAGCGTTAACTCTTTCACAGTTAGTGTTGGCAGCTCTTAACTGTTCAGCCAAAAGCTGAAACTAGCTGCTGCTAAAGTAGGCTCCATGAGTGGAGGTAGTATTTTAAGAAAAGCTAAAAATAGTCTGTAGGACTATGAAATAGGAGAAAAGACAGGGGGTAGTTAACAGACAGCAAGACTGCTAAAGAAAAGATAGCTTGATTAGTGGAACATCCAAGACCATTAACAGGAGAGATGGTTTTTAACAATGAGGAGCAAAAAACAATTCACAGGAATTGGGTAGACTGTGATAAGCTATGTCATCCATAGACCCCGACACTGCCTGAATAAAAATGTCACTGCTGCTGCTATGCTGCTGGTTTTAAAGTGTTGAGTGGAGAAAGAATAAAAAGCAGAATGTGACTGCACCACTGCGCCCTACCACACCTGGATCTGCCCCTTTCGCCATGCAGCTGCTGGAGGAAAGAGAAGGAAAAACAGCATCTTAAATGTGTCCCCATACTTCTATTCTTGGCAGAAAAATCAGTTTTCCCATTTAAGACATGTACCCCAATTCTGCGGGGCTCATTTTTGGATAAAAGATGAGTATGGTATGCAAGTAAATGCAGCATTAATATGCTTTAAAGTAAGAACTAGAGAGTTTCAGGACTGCAAATACCACAGCACTAATGCTACTATACACACAGAGAACATTGTTTACATTGTATTTGGATAAGTACCTAACCTAGGAAAGTATATAGTTCTTCTTTTCAGTTCCAAACCTAGGCACTTAAACAGACGGTACATTTCTAAGTGTTACTGTACTGAGTTTGCTACATAAAAACAGAGCCTTTTATGGTTTAACCAAACAGATACTTGTCACATACGTACAAAGAGCATATATTTTGAAGACAATATTAGAAAGAACTCTTACTGGGTCAATGCCAAAGGGATATGGCCCACCAAAGACCCCAGGAACTGCAGGATCCAGCTGCAGGACAGGGGCATTGCGAAGGAGGTCATCTCTGTTTGGACACCAATATACAAAAATCAAGCTCAATTCCTTTTCTTAAAAAGAAATATACAAGGATAACCTGGCACATTCCCTGCACATAGAAGGGAAGTGAGACAGGCCCCCACCCCATTATATACTTGGGGAATCTATCAATGGAAATCAGTATGTGTGTGTCATGCTGCTCCAGTCCCAGGTGAAGCCTCACTAATTCAAATGGGCTTTGACAAGGCACAGAGGCAGACTGCTAAAAGTTAGCATGCTTGTGAAATGCACTACCAGGAATTGCCTTCCTTCCATAAATTTTTAATGATGCATGTAAAGAAATGATGGAGAAGCAAAGTGAAGAACAGCCAACTGGTTCCTAGTTTAAGCTGTTTTCCATATTAACATATCTTAAGCTCTGTAGTTTGTTTTTTGTTGGGCGTTTTACATAGTGTGCTCTTCACTACACTACTATTCTCTTATGAGCCCTGGACAAATGGATTTTAGCATATGAAACTTGGCCCTCCACTTATTTTTCAAGCATCTAATTACTTACGTCCAATTGGCATTGGTAAACATTGGCCGGACGCTCCACGATGAGCCAAACATGTTAAGTGCCTTGGAGAAGCAGTCGTTGTAGATGAGGCCAGTGTAAGTGGAGAACATTCCCATTAGCAGAATGATGTAGCGACCACTAAAAATCATGCTGAACATCTGTTTGTTTAAAAAAAAGTAGTCATCCATGAGTACTAACAAAACATGAATTAGTCTATCCAAAGTAGCAGAGTCTGAAACCAGCCAATTCTAGAAAAGCCACCAAGCCTCCTTTCCATAGCATGTGTTAAGGATTCAGGGATTACAACTGCAAGGGGGATAACAGCTGGAGCACAGAGGCTGGCCAGCTAGTCAGTCCCGTGAAGAATAATAATCTATGACATCTAGCCTGCAGGGGGCAAGGGAAAAATCTTTTGACATCCATATTGTGAAGTGAACATCAGTTGAGAAATATTTGCCCAGGAGCAGAGCTAAGCAGATGCTGTGGCAACACTGTGACAATTTTGTTCAAACTCTAAAAAGCATCTGAATCCTGACTTGTCACCCTGTCCAGGCCCCAAGAAGACAATTAGTCAAACTGTAGGGAGAGAGATGCAAACCAAACTAGCCTGGCAAATCAGGTTTCACCCATGAATCAACCAGCACTGCAGGGGGCAAGACCTCATTGGTTAACCGTCAAACCATGCACTTTTTCTGAGTAACTTAGACCAAACATTTAAAATGCAAAGTAAAAGGAACCAACCCACTATTCTGAGAAGGGACATTACTCATTCTGAGGTCTAGAGGCTTTTAGTTTATTACTCAGTTTGTTCATGTTCTTAAAAGCCTGAAAATGAAAAAAACCCCCAAAAGAACTAATATTAGCAACACTACAGGGAAAATACAATCAGGTCTCTCAGCTTTCCTTTAAAAGCCAAGCTAGACCCAAGCCTTTACCTCATTGTCATTCTTCTGTGACAAAATGCGACTTTCCCTAAGCACCATCCACATAGCTATTAGTGTCATCAGGATTCCATGGCCAAAGTCTCCAAACATCACAGCAAACAAAAAGGGGAAAGTGATAATTGTATACGGAGCTGGAAGGTAAGGAAGAGAGAGCAGCACATGGTAAAAACCCGGACACACAGCTGAGCGGCTCTCTATTTCTAGTTATTCCATTAGCAGTACAATTTTTAAAATCATACCAAATTTCTAAACAGGCCAAATCTACACTGCAGATATTGGAAGGGAACTACGTTACAGACATGGGACTCATAATAAAAAGCACCTCTGCTCATGTGTGGAAGTCAGCTTCCTGCAACATTTAACTTAATTTCAAGTGAAACATGCACATCCTTTGTGATGCTGACCAGCCTCAGATTTAACTCTCAGCACCAATTTATTCCACTCCCCCAATATATCCACAAGTTTTGGATCCTGTGCTTCAAGAAGAATGTACAGAGTTTGGGAGAACTGCAGCTGAAAGCAACAGAAAGGATAAGGGGCCTGGGAGCTGTGACTCATGAGGAAAAGTTGAAAGAACTAAGGTTATTTAGCCTGGAGAATAGAAGACTGAGGGGGAGGATTTGATAACAGTCTTCAAATACCTGACGGGCAATTGCAAAGGATGGAGATTGGCTTTTTTCCATAACCATAGGGGACAGAACTAGAACCAATGACCTCAAACTTCAGCAGAGGAAGTTTAGGTAGGAGATTAGGAGACACTTTCTGACTAGCAGGGTGGTCAAGCACTGGAACAGGCCACCTAGAGAAACTGTAGAGTCTCCATCCTTGGAAGTTTTCAAGGGCAGATTGGATGGACACTTGGCTGAGATGGTTTATTTTCACAGATTTCATAGACATTAGGGCTGGAAGGGGCCTTGTAAGATCATTGGGTCCAGCCCCCTGCCCAAGGGGCAGGCAGTTAGCTAGGGTCAAAGGATCCTGGCAAGATAAGCATCCAAATATTTCTTAAAAGTATCTAGAGTAGGTGCTAGGTACCACCTTTGTGAGGAGTCTGTTCCAGGCTTTGCAGGCTCAGACTGTAGAGAAGTTTTTCCTTATGTCCAGCCTAAAATGGTCTTGGAGGAATTTGTGACTGTGGGACCTTGTCACCTCTTTGGGTGCTCTGGTGAACAGATGTTCCCCCAGATCCTGATGCACACCCCTTAGGTACTTATAGGCTACCACCAAGGCACCCCTGAGCCTGCGCTCCTCCAGGCTGAAGAGTCCCACAGCTCACAGCATCTCTTCATAAAGAGCAACCACTCATCATGAACTCCCCTCCCTGTACAATCATGGCCTGTCAGGGCCTCAAGAACAAGCCTCCTGAGCTTATGAAAGTCAGCTTTCCTGAAGTCAAGGACTACTGCATTACTGGCTGGTTTGCCAGCTTTTCAATGGATAGTGAAAGTGAGCAACTCATGGTCAGTCATCCAGCTTCCCTTCAATTCTTAAGTCGTTAATTAGATCATCCCCTTTGGCCAGTACCAGGTCCAGCAGTGCCTTACCTCTTGTCACCCCATAAACTTCTTGAGACAGGTAGAGTTCATCCACATATGTAAGGAAACTTGAGACTGATCGGATTTGGCCGAGTGCTCAGACATGACCTTGCCTTGAGCAAGAGGCTGGACAAGATAACCTCATGAAGTGCCCTCCAGCACTACTTTTCTATGATCCTCTAATTTTTCCCCCCCTTCAATCCCCAACTAATCCTAGTTGGCAGGCGGTGACCAAGTATTTTTTAATACTCCAGGTCAAAGTCCTACATTTTTCATTATATTTTTTGCTGCTTCACTCAGCCATGCCTTAAGCCTGTGTTTTGTGGGCCAGAATTCCTGTAAAGGCCATCAACTTATATGCGGACCAGGCACATCAGGATAATTTACCTTGAAATCACACACTGAGGCAAGTATAAAAGTCACAGCACACAAAAGCTTTCTGACAAGGTTGATCACACACAGCAGTTCAGCTTTTGCCTCTTTAGGAAATCTACTGAACAGCAGGAGGCTTTTCCTGCTTTGTAATCTATCACCATTGGTTTAGCATCCAGGGAATGGTTCTTTGCTGGAAACGAGACTGTTAAACCAGTTTTAAGCACCACAGCATAAAGTTTATTTCCTGCAACACTTTGGCTGACATTAGATTCTGATTCTGTAGGGCTGGTTTGCTAAGAAGACAGAGCGTGTGAAAATTTTAGAAAAATCAGTTTCCTGACCTGCACCTTTGGCACATGTTGTAACAATAAAGCTCACAGAGGAAGAGAAGCCAAACTTGTTATTGTTTACCCTTCCTACAAAAGATACAGCAGACAGCTAGTGCCAGGTAAAGCCAGTAGCTTACACAGGGAGCATAGAAAAATTTAAGTAAAGTTATAGTAGTAGTAAGTTTTGCTAGAAGGAGGGCAAATACTAGGAATTCAGCACAAAGTAACCCTCAAAATCACATCATAGTCTTCCACTGCACTTGATCTAGATCAGAGACAGGCAAAGCCTGGCCTGCAGGCTGGATCCTGTCAGCAGTGGACTCCATTTCCCAGCCACCCCTGCACACAGCTGGGGCCAGCCTCCATGGAGACCCTAGGCAGCTGTGTAGGAAAGCTCAAGGTTAGGATTGCCGAAGAGACCAGCTGCAGCCAGACCAGCAGCACAGGTGGCAAACCAGGGAAGAGGGCTGCTCTGGAGCTTCTGGAAACTTGCAATGGGGGCAGCTTGCTTTGGAGCAAGGGCAGAGCCACGATCTGTAGCCTGGGTGCTCTGGGCAGGTCAGGCAAGCAGGGAATCACGGCTCCAGACCAGGCTGCCTCTGTTGCAAGGGGCCAGGAATATAGAAAAATGGAGTCCAGCTGCTGGCCAGATCAGCCATTTTGCCCACACCTGATCTAAATAAATGTGAAAAAAAGATTGTCAGGGATAAATATTCCCACTGGATACAACTACCTCAACTGGTATTAAAACATCTGACAAGATTAAGCTAAACTTGTTCACTAAATGCAACAAACACCCAGAAATGACCTCAAAAGCAAAGAAATCCACACGTCATTATTTCACCTCAGTCCTTTTGGGCTAGGATAATTATTTTACACTCATAACACTGCTCACTTGCAAGCCATGTTCCAAGTAGTTCACAGCCCCACTGTATCTCTACATACTAAATAGTGTTAGCAAGCGTTTTACAATTCGGTTGCAGAGAAACAGGAGCCTACACACTCTTTTTGCAGATCTGGGTCAGTCCAACACAGAACTTTGCCTAGCAGAAGAGACCAAGGCACAAAGTCAGGAATCCTAAGTTGTTTATAAACAAGACGGCAGAACAAACAGAACAGGTTGTGAATTTACCTGGATTTATCTCCCGGTAAGTTCCAATGCCATATGCATCTACTATGTTTTGAAATCCAGAAGTGAACTTGTTGGTTTTGTTGTAAGTTGGAGGGGTTTGGTTGGTCTGCATCCTATTCAGAATGGATGGGACAGTGGATCCACTGTGTTCCTGTTTAAAGGAAACAAATAGGAGTTAGAGAGACTCCTTCTTCCCTTGAGCAATGTAGCACAAGAATGGAATGCTCCCCTCCCCTCTGGAAAGGGGCTGTAAGTTTACATTTTTGTGGTTCATTTGCACAGTGCAGGAAAACACTAGAGCCATATGAGAGTCTACCACAGGGGTTGGCAATTATTTTGGCTGGAGGACCACTTAACGAGAAAACTACTCATTTTGGGAAGGGAGTTTGCCATCTCGGAACGAGCAAAAAAAATTGTATACTAAAAAACAAAAACAAACATGTTGTAGATATTTTGATTATTTAAAAGTGTGTGTGTGTGCGTGTGTGTGTGTATGTGTGTACACATGGAGGTGATTGCATAAAAGCTCAAGATGAAATCTTATTCTTGTATATTAGGGGGAGGGGAGGGAGGTTGAGCTTATGGGAGGTTACGTAAGGAGGTCCCCCTACAAACATGCCCCCTCCCATTGCACACAGCCCCTGCCACCAGTGACAGCAGCAGGTGGAGCCCCCTGGCTGTATGTGGTCCCGGCAGGATTGCACATGGCCGAGCCACAGGGTCCATCATGCAGGGCTCACATATCTGAGCCCAATGGTGCCAGGGGAAGCCCTGTGCAATGAAGCCAGTGGTGCAGATCATGGGGCTCAGCCAGGGCACCAGGGAGAGGGGCAGATCCAGCCCAGCTCCATATCATGGAGCTCCCCACCATTCCACATGACCTGCACATATCGAGTGGGATCAGGCCTCTGACTCCATCACGTGGGGCTTCCCCCAGAGGTGCACAGCTCGAGCAGAGAACCCGGGAAATGCCTGCAAGTCCCACGTGATGGAGCCAGGTGGACCCTGCACTCCTGCCACCCTGCCTTGGGTTCCCTGGCATAGGCCCTGCACTCCTGCCCACCACCACTGCCAACCCCACCCTCACCCTTCCCCTGCCACTTCCCTACCTTCCTGCTCACTTGCTGGCCCCACTTCCCTTAGTCTAACTGTTACCACCCCATCCCCCCTGCCCTCCACCACCACTTCCCCTGCCCACTGCCGCTTCCCTACCTGTGGGTTCAGGGTCAGGGCCATCCTGTGGGCAAGGGTGGGAGTGAAGCAGGTACTGTCCCCACAGGAGTGAGTGGGCTTCAGCCCCACGACAGCACAACAGGGACAGCCCATGGGCAGGCTGGATACAGTGAATTGGTAGGCACCTGCCCGCAGGCCAAATGAAAAGTTGCCTGACAGGCCGGATGCAGCCTGCAAGCCATATTTTGCCTGCCTCTGGTCTACCACCTTCCTGAGGATAAAGCAATTGGATCTTAATAGTAGGGACAGTAACATAATTCAAGGTAGGCAACTAGATGCCACCTTAAGGCACCAGAAGGATGGGAAGCAGGGTGCTTTCTATCTGCAAGAGAAAACTAGCACAGGCAGTCTGTGGCATGGAGGCAAAACATTATGGGAATCAGTTTTGTAGAGAGGCAGTGGAGGTCACTACTGGGGGAAGGGAAGGAATTGACCCTATTTCTTTGCTGCCAAAATCAGATTCTTTTTTGTCTTTCAACATGGATTTCAGAAGCAAAAGTTGGAGACGAGCTCCCCTCACATCAGCAGCAGTGAAACTTCATTGCCACTCTCAAAAACTACCCTTCCCAGAATGCCTTGCCCTCCAGGATACACTGTCTGCACCTGCTGCTACTCTTGCTTACTGCCTCATGCTGAAACCAGGAGCTTGGGAGGACTGAGGGCAGGAAAGGATTACTCCATATACATTCTTCTCATGTTAGGCATCTGATGTGGGAAGCCCTCTCACATATGGATGGCAAATGCAGAAATAATTTTTTAGGTATAAAAATACACTTCCCTCTCCCAGAAGCCGTGCATTTAAATGACCAAGTTGCATTAGTCCAAAACATACAGGGGCTCTCTGTCACCATTGGGTATGGACACACCTCTGCTGCAAGGACTGGAAGCAAGCATTCTTCTGACAACAAGAGAGCTAGAGGTCACCCCATATCCTGAAGACCAGTCAGAAAGCTCACACAAAAGTGCCAGCTATTTAGGCAGGCTTGCTGCTAAACAGGGGGAGGTCTCAGTACTTAGGAAAGAACAAACTAGAAACAAACTACAGAACATAAACAATACAAAGCCAGGTGAGCACCACCTCAGGGGTAACGTACAGGCATGCTGAACTGTGCTAGACATCACTGCAGGCATGAGAGCCTGCACCATAGAGCAGAAACACCAAGACAGCTAAAAAGCAGCATGTTGAGAAGTATCCAGCCAAAACACCATACATCAAGTGCTAAGGCAACCCTGTAGTAGCTCACATCCTGAAGCTGCAGAACAAGAGGCAAGCAAATATCATTAAAGGTAATTAGAGGACCCCGCACCCATGTTGCCTTTGTAGGATGGAGTTTATTTTGTGCGTATCAGGGTTGCCTCGCATTTCTTCAAAACAAAAGGGGGAAGACTCAGAACAGAGGAAGTTAGTCACACATTGTCACTTCCATAAGCGGATCAGAGCTTATGAATAGGGACCCACCTAAATCACAGCAGAAGCATGCTACACAGCAGCTCCTGTAATCTTGCTCTTTTTGCAGGGCCCCTCCCCACCCTGTGGATTGGCACAGGGGCCCCAATAACCCCACCACTTGCCACAGATCAGCTAGGAGGGAAAAACTGCCATTTTAAATATGCTGAGGTTTTTGCCTCCTGGCTGATCAGCAGCAAGCAGCAGGGCTGCCAGGGCCCTTCTGCCAATCAGCAGTGGGGGGAGGGAGGCAAAGAGGAACATGGCAAAAAGAGCAAGATTAAAGTACCCACAGAGCAACACACTTCTGCCAAGATTCAGGTAGGTCCCTTCTTACGAAGCATGTCAGAAGATTTGGGTGGGAGAAATATGGGGAGGGAAGGAAAGGGAGAGAGAGAAAAGCTACAGCATTTGCTTGTGCCATAGAGTAAGTGAGTCCTTTTGAAAAGCTGTGCTGCACATCCAAGTGGCAGGACTTCAAAAGAGCCAGGTTAAATGAGATTTACCAAGGACTCCCAACACAGGAAATTCTATAATTCTATCCTTTGCCTGCATATAAAGCCTAAATTCAACTGTTTATGATAAAGTCATGTACACTATGGTGAGATTTCAGTAAAGAGAAGCCTTCAAGGAATCAGTACTTTACTCCACTATTGTAGTCTCCACCTCTGCAACAATTCTTGAGTTGATCTGGTAGCTGGGTTAAGTAAGAGTGCCCTCTGTGAAAGAACATACTTTAGAAACCCAGCCAGATACAGCTCTTCAGGCAAACCAGTTAATTCCAGATTTGCTAAGACTGGCCTTGTAGGTAACAGTCACTGCTGTCATACTAGATGTGGGAGATGCTCACCGTTCCTCTTCTGAGAGCAAACTGAATGGAATCAAGGTCAGCAACAGGACACCAGACTTCAGCAATGAGACACTTCTGAGTTACGTCAATGTTGCACAGGTTCAGGGTATGGTAGATGGCTTTCATCTTGCGCACTTTGATGAACCAGACACGGATGTTTTTAGCAGCTGCCTGTAGAACTCTCTGGCGATGATCCTCTGTTTGGTTCAGCACCTTTCATAGAAGGGTGGAACAGATTGCAGCAAGGTGTTCAACTGGGAATTGTGGCACACCCCACAGTTGTAGCTGAAACTTACAGCACTTAGCAGTGCACCCAACTCATTGCTACTGATAAAGAAATAGGGAGAAAACGCTACTTAGAGGCAGATCCTTCCCCCCCCCCCATCATCATTGTTGCAAGCTGGAGCATTTGCACACACACTCTCTCTCTCTCTCTCTCTCCAAAAACTACTCCCAAAAAGCAGCTCAGGAAACAGTTATTTAGTCTATTGTCCTTCCTCTGTCCAATCTTCAGCAGATAATTCAAAAGGCAAAATGTTCATTTCACAGAACCCCAAGGGGAGATTTTTGCTTCATGAAACTTAATAGACATTTACTGTCCAAGACGCAGTCAAGGAATGACCATGTGTAAGCCATGAAATGCAGGACCACCATCTTGGTAAGGAGACAAGGAGGATGTGTTAAAAAGGGTTTAGAATTCATCCACATTTGGCTCTCAAAACTGCCATAATACAAGTTCAAGAAAAAAATAAACCATGTGCTCTGGCATGTGCAATATCACTGGAACATGTATCGAGCTCAAGCTATGTCATTGTTACTGACTGTAAAGCCTAAGCTAGCATCATTTCTGCAAATTCTGTATATGGGGAAAGTTAACATATGTATCCTGCATTCTTATCCACTTTATGACAGCTACTACACAGCTGTTCTCTGCAGCTTCAAACTGGGGAGCTGACCTTTATATTGGCTAAGCAGCAGCCCAGTTTTAACCTCTTTTCTTTAACATTTGCATCCAACACCCACCCGGGGAAAAAAAAACCTCTCTCTCAATCAAAACCCTTAGTCAGTTTCCTCACAAAGCAACTTACTGCCCTTCCTGTGAATTCAGCTGCAAGCATCAGATGTGACAGAGCCAGCACCAGGCAGCTTCACATGTTGCTGATTCAGCTCCTGCTTTCACTGACACCCAGAGCTGTTGCACTAAAGGAATTTTTTTTCAAAAGCAGAAGCTCTCCTTGGCACCATGGCATGCAAGCACAAAGACAGGCAGGAAATCTGTCAGCTTTAAAATAGTGCTGGTATTTTCACTAATTTGGGAAACAGACAGACTGGACTATTTTCACCTGCAAGGATCCTGGAGGAGCAAGCTTCACTCATCCATGCTACTGGCTTTGGAGACATACTTCCTTGCCATCCACCCCTCCATATTAACTCTGCACCTGCTGCTATGAATATTAATACCCATGGCAGTACTTACCCACAGGAGGTTTACTTTTGTGGAATGAAATCCACTTTACTACCCTACCTGGGCTGATGAGTGGAACTGAGCAGACAAAGCTGTTCTCTTCTGAAAAACTGCTAGCCCCCCAGCAGGTCCTATGCCTGACTACATTTAATATGCCCAACAATCTGCAAGCAAACACTATCCCACACTCAGAGCCATCTAAGCAGCCCAGGATTCTACTATGACAATGTGGCATTGACTCCATTCACTGTGCTGTTATACCATCTGCAGATCCTCAATCCTAGTGTTGACTCCAGAAGCCATTTCCTTCCTTTCCTGTGGTGTTTCTGGGCAGGGATAAAGGGAGGCACGGAATCTGTAAAACATGCAAACCACTTCCAGTAGTAAGATAATCAGTTCATGAGCCACAAGTAGCGTTGAGTAAAGAGTGTGTACAGTAAAGTTTAAGGTTTTCAGCAAAGAGCAGAGCTGTTCTTCATATCAGATGGCTACTACACAAATTTGCTCAAAGCAGAACTGTTAAGTGAATGCTCTGGCTTTCTTATCCAAGTTATGCCCCAGATGATATCTGTCACAGATATGAAAGTCTGAGTCTGAATAAGGCCTCAGGTCACTGCTCTCCCAGAAGCAGCCAAAAGAATACAGATGTTCAAGATTTTTCTCCCACAGTAAAAGTGACTTCTCCAGGATTAAATTAATCTAGGAACAACCAGAGTTAAAGAGCTCCCAAGAGAGTTTCTCCTGGGAGAGTGAATGTCTGTACATGCTGCAAGCCAAAAAACCTGAAGACTGAGAAATTAATATATAGTGACCTTAGGAGCCAAGAGCATTTTCAATAGCACCTTTATTTAGCAGAGTAGCTGTCTTAGTCTAATGTGTATTGGGACAGTTTAACTGCTATTCATCAGGAAGCTGCATTGAAGAGCTTGACTGAATACTCCTTCAAAAACAAGAGCAGTTCATCCACTTTAAGATTTAAAAACTGGAGGCAGTAGGCAGTTTTGATTGTCCAATATACTTCAGTAACACATACATGGACCATTCATTACAGATTTACAAAGTCAAGAAAGAGTCAGCTAGAGAACTTCATTCTGATGCACACTGCATCACATGGTTTTTCTGACTAATTCAGGTTTAATGAGAGTTTTAACAATATTATTTCTCTCAGAAGTAATTTGGATTTCAATATGCATTGCAAGTATGCAAATTATTTTAAAGGTACTAAGCACAAATGAAAATCCAGCAATAAAAATATCCAAGGCATTCTTACCCTTCACAAATTTTCTTGACTCTGTTCTTCAGCTGGTCACCTTGGAAAAAGATGATAAACACAGACTTGTGCACGTAATCTCCCTAGAACAAAAAGCAAAAAACAGATGCAGTGCAAAATCTCAGTGCTACACAGGAACTAGCGATTATAGCAAATTATGGAACAGCCTTTTTTCCCTTCTGTATGTAAGGAAGTTGCATCTGCACAGAGTCAACAAAATGCCTTATCACTACTAAGAAAACAGCTTTGTTTTAACCTAAGTCTAGAAGCCTTTGAGTTTATTGAAGCCAAGGGCTTTAGGTACTATGGGGAAATTAGAAATCTTTTTTTTAAACGTATGGATGCAAAGAGGCACATCTTTCAGCCAACCCTGCTCTAGAGTTGAACAGCAAGTGAAAGAATGAATGGAAGTAACGCAACATGTGCAGTGTATTTAGAGGAGTCCGAAAACCAGGCACCTCCAGAGAATTCCAGGAGCACATTCTTTCTGCAGCTGTTTTAGTTTAGATATCCAAATCTCCTTCCTGCATTTGTTGATAAAATGTTATTCTACCTTACTGAGGAAACTTCATGTAATGTTTCAGAAAATAATTACATTAGGTGTAACCTCAAGTTAAGGAAGTGTTGTACAATAGGGCTGCAATTCCTCTCTGCTAGATAGCTAGTATGACTCAGTTCAGCTACTGGCAGTGAATGCTGCAAGAAAGCAAACTTGCATGGAAAAAAGAGTTGAATAATATTTCAATCTTTGTTCCAGTGCAACCCAGTGGTTTTTTTTTTTATTATACACCATCTAGGAGCTTAAGCTGCATAGCTTTCAACATTGATGCTATTCATTTTCTTAAATAATTGACAAAGAGGAAATAAAGTTAGTGCCTCTCCCAGACCAATCACCATTAAAATAAGGAAATCCAACAGATCTCAGACCTACTGTAATGGACCTGGACGTTCACATTTAGTTAACCCCTTTATAACATCCTGAGGCCTCAACTTTTTTTCACTAGTGCTGAAATAATACAGGAACTGCCAAGTCTCCACTGGGTACCATTTGTACTCTGTCATCATCATAGATGGTCATGACACTTTACAAAACAGAGACAGATTCCCTACTGTGGAGAAGTTACAAATGTAGACCCTGACCTTGTAACACTCTTGTAAAACAAATCTAAGATGAGGGGCTAGGGTGGGGGGGGAAAAAAGGGGGATAAAATGAAGAATCAATACAAGAAATAATTTAACTGCAGTAGCGTATGCCTAGAAGGTTTGTTTTTTGTTGTTGTTGGGGTTTTTTATTGTTTTTTTGGGGGGAGGATGTTTGTTTTTAGTAAAAAGTGTGTAACACTATACTGTATCAGTGATGGGCACCGAATTTAAAAAAAACAAATAAATCAAAGAACAGAACCAAGAATGTGAGTCACAGGAGAGAGGAGCTGCTACTCAAGCACAGACATTTATAATTCAAGGCCTTACATCTGCAATGAATCCTATGCACGCAAGGTCTCGCCCTGATTGAGCTCACAGTAGGATTCAGCCCCAAGGTCGTGGGTAAAGTTCCTCTGTTCATACACACAGGTATTTGGGACCTTAGTCTCACAAATTCTGGCAGGTACTTGGGATCTTACACAGTATTTTGTCCCCACAGATATCAGTTTCTTTTACCGTTACAGGATCCTCCAGGGGGTTTTCAATTTCTGCCTGACGCAGAAATACGTTCCCTCGACACACTCGCCACAACATGCGCTCAAATGTAGGGATTCTCTCACGGTTGATCACACCAGCCACAAATCTGTGGAAGGGGAGAGGGAAAAAACTGAGGCACTGCATCTAAAAAGTTTAATTTAGACACACAAGACTGAAGCCTCTGTTGCTTTTGTACTGATAACTAATAAATCCAGCTAGTTGTTTTAAATTCACTCTTTAGTCAGAGTGGAAAATGTTATAAGCAAACACGCACACAAAAAAGCAGAGGCAACAGCTGTACAATACCAAAAGCTAGGACTACTCCTCACGCTCTTTATGAGAACAAACCCTACTATCTGCAAAATTAACAACTAAGAAAGTAATGCACAGCTTGAATTGATGCGTTTCACTTAGTCACACAATTTCCATGCCTGTTACTGTCAGTCTCGCGCAACTCTGGTTAACTTTGATGCCAAAGATTTCATAGAGCAAGGAAGGCGATAGCAGGCTACACTGCTCTCAAAGCTGACCCACAGAAGCCCACGGGCATTTGCTTTCAAGACAGCCAACAATTAAAGCCCACAGGTCAAAATAAAAGGGCAACACAGAAACAACAATGGCTTCTGCACGTGTGCAACAAGGATAATCTGAAATCTGTTTAAGAAAAAGGATATTTAAAAAAAAGTGGATTTTTCCAGATATATGCTATACCTAATGTTCCTACTGACTTCAGTGGACGCTGCAAATGCTAACCATGCTTGAAAATTAAGCCCTAGCTGCTTAGGGAATAGATTAGTTGCAGCCTTCTGTGCCGATCCACAAGACAACAGAGTTGTAAATTCCCTCCTTCAGCTACTTATTTCCGGGATTAGTAGGGGTTGGAAAATAAGCTCACATAGGACAAGGAAAGAATGAATATCAACACTAGCTGATTTCAGACCAGCTTTTATAGGCTTAGACCCCTCCTCCCAACCCCACGTAGAAAGATAATTTAGGATTGGGCTTGAAGCACTGTGGCTTCCACAAAAAATGGAAGTAAATAATTAAGCCAAGTAACAGAAAACAGAAGGCATAAAAATTCTCATTACCCAAGCCGTAAGGCGGCTCCTCTTCCCACCTCACTTGGATCCAGGAGCGAAGAGGATTCCTCCAACAGATCTGGATCCGCCATCTGCTGATGATGCAATTCAGCCTGAATTCACAAATCAATTAATATCTAATGAAACTAGTTAGTGGCATGCAGGGAACGAGGAACCAGGAGACAGCTTGAAGGGGCAAAGAAAGAAAAGAGAAAATAAAACAGAACAAAAAGATGAAAGAACAGAGACTAAGGATCACACGAGGAAAGAAACACGAGGTAAGCAGAGTGGTTCAGCAAAGCTCTGGGTTATGGGGGTGGGGCGGAGTGTCTGGAAACTGCAACACAAGAACAAAGTGCTGATGGGTCATATTCTGAAAAGAGGTGGAAATGTTTTGGTTTTCATAAGTATAAGCTATGTTACCAAGAATTAAAAACATTCCCTGGGAACATGAGTTCATAGGAAAGTAGGCCTTAGGTTCATGTAGTCCAGTCCCCTGCTCAGGACAGGGTCATTCCTAACTAAACCATGCAAGCCAAATATTTATTTAACCTGTTCTTAAAAAATTCCACGGATGGAGATGCCACAACTTCTCTAGATAGCCTGTTTCAGCATTTAACCACCTTCATAGTCAGAAAATCCCTCCTCATCTCCAACTTAGATTTTCTCTGCTGCAGTTTGAGGCTATGGCTTCCAGGCCCGTCCCCTACAGCTACAGAAAATAGTCTAATCTCTACATACATCCATCACCTATCAGGTATTTGAAGATGGTTATCATACCACCTTTCAGTTTTCGGTTCTTCTGACTAAATAATCCTAGTTCTTTCATCCTCTCCTCATAACTCATGCTTCTCATGTCTCTGTTTGTGTTATGCTCTGCTGGGCTCTTTCTAATCTGTCTCCATCTTTCTTGAAGTGAGAGGCCCAGAACTGGACATGGTACTCCAGGTAAGGCCTCACCTGTGTTAATAGAGCAGAAAGAGAGACCCTTCATGCTATAAACATTGTTTCATGAACTTTGGAAAAATAATAAATGAAGGGAAGATATACAGATATTCTTTTATATACAGTAAAACTGAAGCATTGTCTATTTGCTATACCAGCAAGGTATTATGGGTATTATTAACTGACATTGCCTTTTTAAATGGCATGTTATTATCAGTATGGATTCTGTCTCTCAAAAATAGCCTGATCTATGCAGCAACAGAAGAATGTTACCTGCAAGAAATCTGTTACACACTTATCTGCCTCAATACATGATAGAAGTGCAGACTATAAACTGGGCCTATTATACTCAAATTGTATATAACGTCCCACTGATGCGTGCACATGGTGTCCTATTCATTTTACTAACTGGCAACCTTGGTCTTATTTCACCTTTCAGCACGTAAGGTCAGCACATCAGTAACAGAGCCAGTAATAAAACATGCAAGTCCTGGCTGCTTACTGTCATTACCAGATAAGTCAAGTTCTCTCCCATAAAGGCAGGATACCTTTAACTATATGCGTTTGGCAAACCACACATTTGCTTTTCATTAGAATTTTAGGAACTTGAATAGATGGCCATCCAGCAGCAGAGTGCTTAGGTCAAGTTATACCCAATTAGTTCTATGTCAACAGTTCTCCTGGGGCACTACATGAAAAAGCTCACTCACCCTGTATTTCCTAGCTTTTCAGACAATAAAATAGGAAGCAATTTAGTTTGTCATGTACAGTGACAAGCCCACAGGCCCAAATTCCTGGAAACAGAACTTGTTTCAACAACTCAAATGAAGGAGGATGTTCAGACGGCACCCTCTTGCATTACATTAATATGACAGAGCCAGCAATTGTGCCAAAAATTTCCACCCCTACAGGTTATACAATGAAAAAAGGGATATGAAGGAACTGGTCAGCACTAATAAGGGCCATATTATACCCTCAGAGGTATAAGGGGAGGAGAGGGAGTCTTCCACTGATCCACTGAGGGCTTGCTGCTCACATCTGAAGGCAGAATGTGGCACTGAATATGTAAGCTGCATGTACATACCTCAGCCTTGTACAGTGAAGTTGCACATGTCTCCCTCTTCCCACAATGATTTCCAATACTGAGAAATTCCTGAAGGATGATTTACTTGCCTACCCAGAAACTCACTTTTCCTGGGCAAGGAGAATTTTGCAAGGCTGACATACCACATGCAGCTCAGCTGCCTGACTGCAAATATTTAGCTGCAATTTACAGGTGTTCTGGGGAAAAATGAAAAAAGAACTCCCACGCCCACCCCCAAAACCAAGAAAGATTTTAAGGTAACCATCAGTTTACTTTTTAAAAGATTAATAAGGAAAAAAAAACTGTTTTATTTTCTGGGCCAATCCAATCCATCACAACACCCTGGGCAATCAAGCCAAATTAGAGTAAGCTGTATGGAAACCTTAACGTTTCACGAAGGAAAATAACCAAAGAGAGACAAGTTTGGTGCCCCAAACCAACGCAGACAGACAGACAGACACCCACCACCCCAGCAAACCAAAAACTAAATGATACTTTGAAAGTAAAGTGGCAGCATTTCTAAAACTAACAGATAGAAAGAACAGGATCAGTTTTAACAAAGAGGCTTGCATTGCATTTATTACTAAGAAAACGTGCTGCTACTAGATTGTTAGTGATGCTCCATGCCCTACAGAGGGCAGGGCTTAGCAACAGAGAATTTCATCTTTGGCAGGTCGAGTTATTCAACTACTATGAAATTTAACTTTAGCCTACCTATTCTGACTGCCAGGAGACTTCACAAAAGCAAGATTGATCCAGCCAAGCTGCAGGATGAGGAGAGAACTGATCACTCTACAGGGTCCCTTCCCTACTGTGATCTTGACCAGCTTGCAGTGGAACATCACTAATATAAATTAACTGTCATGGATGATTTTAATTACAAATTAAGGGGGGGTGGGAAACTCAACCCTTCACATTTCTATACATAATAAAGCAACAGATTGGACGATGCAATGTTTAATGTTGATCCATTTAAGATATGCTTGGTCACTATGCACACATTAGGCCCCCATTAATTTTAAGACTCTAAAAATTAAATTTCATTGTTCTCAATTAGCAAAAAGAAAAAACAAGCAGTAGGTAGGTCTCTTCTGCAAATGCTCTGGATAACTGTGAGCAGCACATACAATTCAAGCCTCTTTCAGTGCAAAGGAAACTCCTTCACTTCTCACAAGAACTAGAAGGGATTGATTTCACCATCTAACTTTTTAACCCAGAACCCAGAGGGGGATGACAGATGCAAAACAAAAACAAAAACAAGCAGATGGTGAGAAAAAGTTAAGAGGAAAGGGAAACAAGGGACTGCATGCCATTAACCGTTACTTTTCCAGTCTTCTTTTATGCTCACATATTCTAGGGTGCTTATGGTAAAAGATTCAGAGAAATCTCTCCAGCTCATGCTGCTCTTCATAAGCAAAGACAAGAAGACTGAGAAAAGGATCATTATAATCATCAACATGTTGTTATGGACAAGAAATGGCTTCACACTCATTTGTTCACTTCTTTTTTTTCCCTTTTTTTAAACAACTAATACTCTGGCCATTCTCCCTCCTTGAGTGCTCACATATTCTAGAACACACAATAAGAGTCAAAATAATTTCAATTGAGAGCCATTTCTTGTGTAATTTATTATCATAGAGATACAATCTTTTAGTTACAAAGGTCTTCAAGTGTTAAAGGCACTGTGCAAATGGCATTAGTGAAGAAACAAAAACATCATTCATGATATAAGCTAATGCATGCAATGTTAGGGCTCTAAAACCCCCCTAAAGGCAGATCTCAAATCACAAGACCTAGTCAGGTTATATGTTAATTGCTGAATACACTGAATTGCTATATATATGTTAACTGCTGTATATACTGAAGTTTACAGTCCTAAATGTGGTAACTCCCATGGAATTTACTATAATTGATATCCATTGTGGTAAATTATTATAGCTCTTAAGGTGATATTACTTTGCTGTAAGTTAAGTTCTGCTGTGCAACTGCCGATACTTATGACTGGTTAATCAGAGAGATTGTTACCTATGTAAAAAAGTTGTCCTCAAGCTGCAGTAAAGCTCAAGGAACTACTTTGCAACATGCTTCTAATGAACAGAATAAATAAATAATAATTATATTAATGCTAAACTTGAAGATGACTGTCACCTAGGTGTTAATTACTAAAATTTTGTGCAACATCATTGCTAAGCACCTCCTGTTCTGCTTACTTGTCTTAAACAGTAATTGCATTTAATTCCATGTTCGATGAGGGCAGGCAGACAGGCAACAACTCCTAGTGCAGTCAAACAGTGAATTCAGGTTATCACCATCTGGGCACACAGCCCCTGACCAGTAGAATCAGTAATTTGCAAGCTGACATTCAACACTTGAAGACAAGTTAATCATACAGTACCAAACCCCTTCACTGATCATTCAGAAACACCCATATTATCAACCATGAAGACTGTGTATGCACAGAACGGAAACAACTTCAAAGTTAAACAGTAATTTTCTTGTTCATGGATAAGCCATCTAGTGCCAAAGGATGGCAGTTTGATAATTAAACAGGAGAAACTCTCTATCCTCACAATTATGGGGGCTAAAACTCTAGGCTGTTGTTGGAACAGATCATATGCTGCAATGAAAACAGGGGAAAAAAAAGGCTCTCCACTTAAAGAAAGCTGAAGATTAAGGTTCTTGTGTTTTAAACAGGGAAGATTCAAGTCTATTTCACGTGGAATTTATTTGCCAGTCTTTTATTTTGTTACTGTAACTAGTGACATAAGGTAGTATTTAACTTGTCTGGAGAAAGTTTTTGCACTGGTTTTGTATGTGCTAAACATTTTGGCAAATGTTTAGCAAACAAAAAGGTCCAACTGTTAGGGATTTAAAGTAGCAGCTCTACTCCAGACTTTGTGACTGAGCATTTTAATGTTTGAGCAAAAGCTCAAGTCAACAGGAATCTTTCCATTAGCATGGGTTTTGAATTAAACCCACAATGACAAATTTAAGTTTCTAACTGATCTTGCACCAAAGCTTAACATTCATCCCTCACTGCAGTTTTGTGAGGTATAATTACACACTTACACAAAGAACAGCACCACATTGGAACTGTAGAAGGGCCTATGCTACCAGAGGTTTTTTTTTGGTTTTCTGGCCTGTGTAGGTTTCTTAAAAAAATAGAAAATAACTAGAGGTGTACCAGTATATCAGTCAATATCAGATCGGCACTGATAAAAGAAAAGTTGACATTATTGGCTCCATTGGCCAAAAAAGCCAATTGTCAATAGAGTCACCAATAAATGCTGCATACATGTACACAGCCACAGCACGTACGTGGCCAAGAATGCAGCCCGGAAGCTTGGAGTGCAGCATCCAGCCAGTAAGTCTGTGGGGGGGGGGGAAGCAGTATGTGGAGGGTAAGGCGCATGGGGGGGGACAGATTGAGGCCCCCACTCTGAGGCAGGGAGTGGGGTAGGAGTAGGCACTGCCCAACCAAGGCAGGGCAAGACACAGGGTGGAGCCATAAGGGCAGGGAGGGCAGCGATTCCTGCTGCACACACCCCCAAGGCAGGCATGGGGGGCATGTGCCCCCCAGATCTGTGTGGGGCAAGTGTGGGCTGCCCACTGCGGGCTCAAGGCCAGGAGCTGCACCAGCTTCTTTCTGTGGAGAGCACAGGGACAGGCACATGGGGAGGCTACAGCCACCCAAAAATTCACTGTAGCCCCACCCATAGCACCCCTTCCCAGCGCTGCCTGCCTGAAGGGCAGCTCTGGCCCGGTCCCCCACCAAGAGGCTGGCGCAGTACCTGGCCTTAAGCCTGCAGCAGGCACCCCATCCCATGCATAACTTCAGAGGGGCACATGCCCCCTATGCCTACCCTGGGGTGCATGCAGTGTAGGGAACCACCTCCCCCCTCCCCTCCTTTCTGTGCCCCCTGGACAAACTGCCTGTGGGTCTGCCCCACACCGTCCCCCGGCTGGGCAGAGCCTGCCCCTGCCCCATTCCCTCCCTCACCATAGAGGCCTCAACCCCACTCCAGACTTACCAGCTGGAAGCTGCTCTCTAAGCTGCATATCAGCTGTCAGACTGGTATCAGCCACAGGTATTGTAAAAAAAAAAAAAAAATTATAATAATCTTTATCTGTGCACCCCTAGAAACAACACTTTGTTTAGAGTTAATTGTGGAGATTGGTTTTGTGTTCTACTGTGAATGACTGTAAAAAAAATATATATATACAAAAATAAAATCAGGAAATGTAAACCATGATTCACTATGTGTGCATGAAATAAAAATGGTAAATAATTTGAGAAAGCTTCTTAAACCAAGAGTATAAACGTGATATTGCTTTCCAAAATAGCAACTGAAAATAAATAAATAAATAAAATGCCTCTAGAGAATAAATAAAAGTGGTAAATTTGTAACGGAAGGACCAGTTGTCCAAGCATTATAAATCCCGATATTCTGACCTCATCAAAAAACTGCTGTGTTTTGCGCAGTATAAATTTTAACTCTGTCAGCTCCAAGAAGTTTCTCTTCAAAGCTTCCTGGTTTGTGTTGATCTCTTTAAGCTCATTTTCAATTTTCTCAAAGTTTGCCTATGGTAGAGGAAGAGAAAACATAAAAGATAAAAGTTTAGTATGAATCTAAAAAACAAACAGTACTAATCCCAACTAATGACTGTATTCTGGGTAAGATTTTTTTTTTTTTAAGATTCAGTTGCATATAGTTATGGAATGCAGACTTCAGCTTGATGCAAGTGGCATATCTACTGCAGACCTGTGCTAGACCTTTCCACATCCTTCCCAAGGAGAGAGCTTCAAAAAAAAAAAAACAAAAAAAACACAACACCAACTTTGCTCTATACAAAGATTACCTGTGTTCTTTCTGGGTTGGTAGAGTCTCTTTACATATTGATTTCAAAATGACTGCAAACTGTCATTTTGCACAGTTCTCATGAGGTCAGCAGTTGCACCAGTTCACATGAGTTCTAAACTTGGTCCTTCATTTTTAAAGAGCAATGTGTGTGCATACAACACAGCACATGAACCAAAATAATGTTTGTGGGCCCAACTCTAAGCTGATATAAATTAACGCAGCTACACTAAAATCAGAGTTTTACTGTTGTGTGGCAGCACAGAGCCACATTTGGGCAGCATGGAGCCAAGGGCATGTAGATGCACAGAGTCACATTTGGGGAGCAGCACAGAACTGAGGGGCTGCCGTCCACAGTCACATCCACATCCACACTGCTGCACTCCCTTGGCTCCAGCTCCATGCCACTGCCCAGACATATTTTTGTGTAGATGCCAAGCCAGAGCTCTGTACCGGTTACATGCCCCTAGCTCTGCACTGCCCAAATGTGGCTCTGTGTTGCTGTACAGCCCAACCCATGCTGGCCCCCAAACATGACCACACAGATCTGATCTAAGAGGAGCCACTGTGGCTCAGATCTGGCCAGGGTGAAATTGCCACCCCTGCCCTGCATACTTTGCACTAAACTCCAAATACTCTAACTGGTATGAGTAGACAGTCTCATATACTACAACATAGCTTTAAACTCATTACCTCCAAATCAATCATGTCACGTGGAAAAGGCACCTCTGGGTTCTCACCAGTGTCCAGGATCGGGATATTTGCTTTTTTAATTTCCTTCTCAACAAACCCTAGAGAGAGATAAAATGTGTTTCACTATCAGACTCACTAACAGAAATAAGGACAAGAAACTGCAATATCACGGCTCCTGCCATCCTAAGTTTCTCCTTCCCTTCCCTGACAAGCAATAACATAACCCCCCACTCAAGCCACCCTTCTGTTTTTAGTACCAACTCAATCAGAATACACATTGCTTAGCTGCTTTAACAGAGCTATAGTTTCTTTGGCATGTTACGATGGGTCTCTGCAAGGAAAGGTTAGGTACTAGTATGAATTCTGAAATATATCAAAATAAAATGAGGACATACTGAGTTTTCGGTCCATCTCTTCACATCTTCTAACTTCATTAACAAATTTACGCTGGAACACGTTCACATCTGGGTTCAGCTGCAAACAGAAATGTATTTCCTTAGGAATGTGTAATGAGAAGGTTCATTACCACTAATTGTCAAGAATATTGCATGCATTTTTCTGGAGACAAAGGCAAAGACATTTTGTGTGACATGAATTATTTTACTGACAATTAAATATCTAAAGGGAATCAGCAGATGTTCCTTCAGCACAAATGGACACCAAATTAGCAAAGAGTAAATTGTCATAATTAAGCAAAAAAATAAAACCCACAGTAGCCACGATTATAATTTGATACATTTTAGAAACAGAAGAAAAAAGCTACTTACATCACGAAACTGAACTTTCCCAAGTTCTCCTAACTCGCTGACACAACAATAGGCAGCTTCCGACTGGAGGAAAAGCTGGGCCAGGGTCATCTCCTCACTCCGGAAGAGTTCCCCCATGACGGAAGGAAAGTATCAGTCAAGTCAGGAGTGGAATTATAACCTTAAAAAAAGAAAAGAATTCAAAGCTGAGAAACCAAAGTAGGGTCTGAAAGGCTAGATTCCTTTATACAAATGCATCTGCAAAAAGAAGAAATTCTTTCAGCAGGATAAATAAATGCACACTATAATGGTGAGAAGTTCCAGCTCTATATTGTTACACCACATTTAAACAAAATAGTTGGCACTCACTCAGAAAAAGGAGCTAGCAAAAGCCAAGGTGAGCCCCGATTTGGAAGTGGGAATGTGGAATCTTTTTATACATGGTTTTAGAAGTTAACTGATTTCTCTGCAATCCAAGGAAAGCCTCTTACGTAGCCTAATTAGGAAACGCTCCTGCATAAGTCACAATAGATGTTATCCATAGTTCCACAGTGCAAAGAGGAGGGAGAGAACCTGCCACATCATGAGGTCTGCAAGGCATCGCATACAGCTAAAACAGGACAAAGAATTTGTTGTAGTTTCCCAAGGGCTGCCTCCTTCCGCTCCAAGCTTTACTCTTGAAGAGCAGCTCTCAGATGCAAGCCAACTTGCATGTCATCTAACAGGCTTAGAAAGCTGCCTGCTGGAGTGTCATCCTAGAAGCATCCAAATATCAGCTGACAGCATCTCTGAATTAGCAAGGAAAAGCTCTCGCACAACACAAGAGCATTACTCTCACACAACACTAGAACTCTTCAGGAAGTCTAGCACACCAAGTGCTGCTTTACAGTGCATCTTTGTTAGGAGCAGAAAGCATATTCATTTGCCCTCCATTTGGCTACCAATTTGTATACTAGCTTCCACTCCTGCTCCACCTTAAAGCCAAACCTTGAGGCTCATTAAATTATCTTAGTAAGCAGTGTAAGGTGCCAAACCGATGTGTCCCAAAAGAAGGTCCAAGGTTATTAGTGGTGCTAAATTGTTTTGATCTAATATTCCCATTTTTATTTGGGCCTAAATATAGATAAGTGATGTTTTCACTTCTGTTCTGACCACACTGATTCCTGCCTTCAGACTGAAGCACAATTAGTTGCTGGTACAGCACATGCTGTGCTTCAGCCCTCCAAGCACTGCATATGCAGCCAGGTACCCCACAAGCAGAGATTTTTAATTATATGTCTATTAAAACCCAATCCTCCACTTCGAAGTATATAAAAAGTTAACATCCCCAATGTTGAAGCTGACAAGGGGATTTGGTTCATTTTGTTTGCTGTCTGGGTTTAACCAAAAAGCTCCTTTTAAATGACAGAGACAAAGAAAGAACTGGATGAACCCCACTACAATGTACACAAACACAACCATAAACATCTAACCAAGTGGTTCACAACCCAAGTCACCCTTGGAAAATCACTGGAAGTCACTGCTGGAAGGGACCTCAGGAGGTCATCTAGTCCAGTGGTTCTCAACCTTTTTTGTAGCAGGACTCATTTATAAAAAACAATGATCATTCCCACCCAGTGCTCCTCCCTCCTGACCTGCTGCCTCCCACCCTAACCCCACAGTGTGTGGGGTGGGGGGCCTCCCCAAGCAGACCCTCTCAGGCTACAGCTCTGCCAGCCTGCAAGGGAAAAGCCACTATTTCCCCATTGTTCTCCTTTAAAGGAGAATCTATTTTGAAGTTTGTTTGCAACCCTTTTATATATTCCTGCAACCCAGTTTTGGGTCATGACCCACAGGTTGAGAAATGCTAATCTAGTCCACTCCCTGCTCAAACTAGGACCAGCCCCAACTACATGATCCCAATGCCAGCTCTTTGCTTTCTTTTTCGACTACAGAAAACTACTGGAGCGTTTCATGTGTCATCCAAAGCTTGGGAAGCCCATGGAGGGTTTAATGCTACAGGACATTTATGCACATGCTCCAGGAGTGTGGGGGGATTTTAATTACATCCACTCTAACTAGAGCTCCGGAAGCATCTCCCGTATCAGGAGGAAATGGTCAGTAAGGCTAACTGTACCTTGTCGTGCATCTACAGATGCATTGTGAGCAGATCCAGGGAGGTGATCCTTCCCCTCTATGCGACACTAGTCAGGCCACAGTTGGAGTACTGCATCCAGTTCTGGGTACCACACTTCAAGGGGGATGTGGCTAGCATTGAGAGGGTCCAGAGGAGGGCCACTCACATGATCAGGGGGCAGCAGGGCAGGCCCTACGAGGAGAGGCTGAAGGGCCTGAACCTGTTCAGCCTTCCCGGCCATTTTTCAGCATGGGGACGCTGAGAGGGGATCTGGTGGCCGTTTACAGACTCACCAGGGGGGACCAGTGAGAATTGGGGGAGGCTCTGTTCCCCCAGGCACCACCAGGGGTTACTACAAATAATAGCCACAAATTGTTAGAGAGAAGGTTCAGGCTGGACATCAGGAGATATTACTTTACAGTTAGGGCTGCCAGGCTCTGGAATAGGCTCTCAAGTGAGGTGGTACTCTCTCCTACCCTGGGGGTCTTCAAGAGGAGGCTGGACAGATATTTGGCTGGGGTGATATGACCCAGGGCAGGGGGTCAGACCTGATGATCTGTTTAGGTCCCTTCTGACCCTAAGCACTATGATACTATAATCAGCACTGCCACACTGAAAAATGGCGATGAGGGTGCTCATTGAATGAGCTGTAGTTAAAGCCCCACCCTGGCCATTTTTCAGCAAGGGGACGCTGACAGACGAGACGCTGGAGTCTGCTGAAGCACAGCAATTCCTACTGCAGTCCTGCAGTAGACTGCATTAATCGAGCCTGCTCTGTCCAACACGCTGCAATCCCAGCACTGGAGCAGCCCTGCCGCTCATGTCCTGTTGGAATCTGTGGGTGCCTGTACATCTCTGGGCACAACCCGGGATTCACACAGGCCCAGCTGGCACCCCACGGCCCCCCCTTAATGACTCCCAAGGTACCGCAGAAAGCCACAGCACCCTGTCAAGGGTCTCGGCTGTAAAAAGGAAAAAAAAAAGAACTAAATGAATGAGAAACCAGAGCAAGGGGACTGGGGCAGCCACCCAATCCAGGCACTGGGTATTTCAGTCCTGAAGAGGCCTAGGTGGATTCCGAGGAGTCGCACCTGCCCCTGCCCCCACCCACCTCGTCCCAGCAGCTAGAAGGCCCGGCCTGGGGTCCGGCGCTCGCCCCCGTGTGTGCATGCGCTAGAGATCCCCAGCAGGTGCCCACCACCACAGAACCCCCCCCCACACACACACACACTGCTCATGCGCACGGACCGGCAGGGCCCCCGGGTTGCCCCCATTCCTGAGAGGCCACTACCGCCCCCCACCCGGCCTCGGCCTCTCCCGCCCCCGCCACGGTCCCCATACCGCGCTCTCCCCTCACCTGCAGCCACCACTCCCAGCAGCAGCCGCCGCAGAATCAGCTGATCCACGGCTGCTCCCGTCGCTGACGTCACCGCGCAGGCAAACGTACCTCCGCCGCGCGCGAGCGGAGGTGTCTCCTAGCGACTGCCTGCAGCCGTCTTGCTCGCAGCCGGCACTGGGGCCGGTCACGTGACCGGAAGTGAGGGCGGTGTGTGACCCCCGACCTCAGTGTAGGCCTCGTTGCGCCGCTTGGAGTGCAACCCCCTCTGCCCCCAGGTCACTCCTCGCGGAGGGCAGGGCGGCGGGCCCCGGAACCAAGCCGCTGATGTCACCGCGACATTTGGTGATGATATCCCCGCACAACCAGCCGATGTCACCACTTTTGACACGATGTGTTGAGGGGATGCAGTGATGTCATGAGAAGCCCCAAGGGCAGGCTCAGTGCCTCGGATGCACAGGCAGGTGGCGTGGGAGTAGACCACCGCTGCAGCCTAGCATCATCCATTTGCAGCCATATGTCGCATCCAAGTAGCATGCAGTGGCACACCGTTGGTGTATCGCAGCAGTATATCATTGCGTTACGTTGCATTGGGGCAGCACTGCAGTGCAACTATGCACTTGTTCACAACAGTTTGCATGCTCTCTATATATTTTGGTCGATAAAGGCACATCTCTACTCTGCCTTCTGGCTGACTTCATAGATTTCATAGACATCAGGGCTGGAAGGGACCTTGGGAGATCATCGAGTCCAGCCCCCTGCCCAAAGGGCAGGAAGTCAGCTGGGGTCATAGGATCCCAGCAAGATAAGCATCCAATTTACTCTTGAAGGTGTTCAATGTAGGTGCTTGAACCACCTCCGATGGCAGACTGTTCCAGACCTTGGGGGCTCGGACAGTAAAGAAATTCTTCCTTATGTCCAGCCTGAAACGGTCTTGCAGGAGTTTGTGACCGTTCGACCTCGTCATCCCTTGGGGCGCTCTGGTGAACAGACGTTCCCCCAGATCCTGGTGTTCACCTCTGATAAACTTATAGGTGGCCATCAGATCACCCCTGAGCCTGCGCTTTTCCAGGCTAAAGAGTCCCATGGCTCTCAGCCTGTCATCGTAAGATCTGACCAGCACAGCTCTCAGATTTGGAGTGTCCTTTGTACTTTCCCATTAAGTAGCAACAAGGTGTTACCCTGGATGATAAGATGTCACCAGCTCGCCTTGAAGCCTCACCTTTGTCAGCATCGCGTTACCTCAGAATATTGCAGTCAGACACTGCTCCGTTTTGTTCTGTTACCGCTTTGCACCAGCACATCACATTGTTATGACAAGTCCGCAATGGGCGGCACTTGGCAGTTCTCCACAGAAATCGCTTCAGGGATATGCAGGGGAGAATAAGGCGTGTGGCTGGATGCATGTGTTAATGATGATCCAATGTTCTGGCAGGAAAAAATAGGTTTTCTAGTTATATGCAGTAAATGGAACCTTTTCACAAAGACAGTACTTAAGTGACGTGTTTCCCACATAGCCAGGTGGGCTGAGAAGAGGAATAGGAAGTTAGTTTTCTTTGGCATTAGGTTCCACGCAGGATATAAACCATGGGACGAAGGAAAGATCCAACCCACAGTGACAAAAAAACCTTAGTAAAGAACTTGTATAGCCTTTGAGCATATTTGTCTTGTTACTTAAAAATGTTAAAGACTATTTGTTGCACTGATACGTTAAGTGGAGTGCCCTAGTCCCTATGACATGCAGCACAGCACAGCCTAGTACAGCAGTTCCACACCCTTTGGGCCTTATTCTTTCACACTTACACAGATATCAAACAGACATTCTACTGTGGAAGTCCATTGAACAGCAGTAGTGTGAACAAGGCCCCTTGGTTTGAATCCAAGCATTGTAAGGAGCATGTTTCAGTGGCTAGGCAGTTCCATCCACCAACACCCAGATTAATCCCAAACCACAGCTTTGCAGAAACTGGAAATCTGATGAAGCACAAGAAACCTCCCTGCAAGTAAGGGTGCATAATTTCCTCTGCTGTTAGATTGTTAAATGGAAACATGTTTTTGCTGGGAAGGAAGCCAAGCCTTGTAAATAAAATGGGTTTACCTAAAATACACTTAACTGTTCAATGGTTATTCTACCTAGTGACACTGTCTTTAAATAAACATTTGACTTTTATTCCCATTACAAAGCTTTCAGAAGCACTTTTGCACAATGGAAAATAAGTATAATCTAATCACAAATCCTTTTTTTCTAAGACTGTTTCTTTACTGAAATCTCACAGAGGAACTGTACATATCCCTATAGATTCATATGTGGTGCGCTTGCCTCAGTAGTGGATACAGATTATGCATATATTTACTTGGATTACCATAGTTCCTTAGAGCCAGAGGAGTAGGCTAGGACCCCATTATTTCAGGTGCCATACAAACACACACAAAAACCCAGTCCTTGTGTCAAAACCTTATAATCTAAGTATAAGGTAAGAGACAACACTTACACACAGGCAGATGGGAAGCACAAGGAAACAGCGATGCAGTACTGGTCAGGATAATAGGCATTGATCTCAGCATGCCAGCAGCCTATCCTAACAAACACAGTGCTTATTAGTGAGCCAGCAACCTCATATTATAGAAAGGGCAGGAATATTAGAGCTGCAAAGCTATGCTGTTCATTGTTATTTAAGTAGCTGGCTTTATCCTTCAGACTGACCTGCAAAGATGAAGAGATCTATGAGAAATACTAGATCAGAGGCAAGACTTTTTGGGGGTGGTATCTTTTATTGGACTAAATTCACGGTTCAGCTAGATGTAGACAAGCTTTCTAATGCAACATATTCTTCTAAAGCACTGCATTCAAAGGCTTGCCTGAGTCTGCCACAACCATGTGGTTGATCCAATAAAAGATATCACCCCCAAATATCCTATCATTTTTCATATTTCCTGGATCATGATGGCTACAACATCAGATGAACGCTACCACATTTTCTTATAGAATGAGTTTGGGGCTGTTGAAGTAGGCCATTCTGCAGGCAGCCCAGCAGAGAACTGTAATGTCCATAGAAGGGAAACAGCATGGGCAGCTGCAGAAAATGCTCCCTTTGCACTCCTTCCCAATGTATCACCCTCCCTATCTGAAGGCTTCTCTACAGAGGAGCATGCAGTTCATTTTCTGCAGCACATTCAAGACATGATCCCTTGACTTAAACTGTCACCAAGAGGAAAAAGAAAAGGATATTGATTGCAATTACAGACTTTTTTCCTTGTTACATGGGCACCTGTACATGAAAAGCTAAGCTGTGATGTACATGTCATTTTAAATAGGCCACGAAACAGCCAGCACCTGCTGCTCATGAAAGTAATAAAAATCTTTCTATGCAGATTCTCTTTATTTACAGGAACTGCTATAGAGTCATGTGGGAGTAGATGTCTGCCTTTGTTGTTCCATACATGACTGGTAGAGAATTTCTGGAAATGAGATCCATTTTCTTTTGTTTCTATTAAATGTCCCACATCCATATAAAACAATCTGTCAGCAATACTATACAATGAATCTGGTAGGTGGGATATTGAGACTCAAAAACATTCATAGAGATATGGAAACTTCAAAGAACAAATTCTATCTATTACATGTTAACAGCAGTAACAAATCACTGAGACTGAGACTGAGTTTGTGGAATATGAGCTAAAAGGATAAAGAGCATTCATGTTCAGTAGGGAGGAACTCAGGTTGCCACCTATGAGGTCATCTAGGGATGTCACTACTGAGAAAAAACACGGTCATGTCTAAATGAATCTTAACATGAAAAGTTTCTCATCACACTATGTGCAGAACAAGCATAGAGAATATTCCACTTAGCCTGTTCTAGCAAATAGCTAGACCAAAAATACAGTTCCATTTCGTTTGTTTTCTTCAAGCCAGCCTTACAAATATGCACCCCTGTGAAGTTATGGCTGTTACTCCCAGATTACAAATGGGAAAGCTGAGGCACAGGGGCAAAGTCTAAGGAACTTACGGAATTTATAGCAGAACTAGAAAATAAGAAAACAATTAACTTCCTGTGCTGCATGTTAGCTGCACACCCCCATGTAGAGGGCAGCTCTGAAAAAAAGACATGAAAAGCAAAGCCTCAGTACACTCTGTCAGGAATTCATGTTCTACGTGGAACTGACTTGTCAGCTGCAAACAGGGGAAATCTTTCTTTTATTTTCAGACATAAAAAGGCCTGTCCTTTGAGAAACAATTTATAAAGGAGATTCTTTTTGACAGGCAACATGACGTGTCAGCAGTGGGATTGTGGACTACAATTTGCTGATGTATGAGGCAACCAAGTCTAAATTGATATTATAGTGTGGATACAAGAGCTTTCTCAAGTCACCCTGTCATGTGGCAGAGTGCTGGGGTAGTGAATGTGCTGACTGTGATCAGGATTGAACAAAGTTGCTATGGAAATGTTTGTGCACAATGGATTCCCTAGCTTGTATGTCATGAATCCAACAATTCAACCAAGGACATCTTAAGGTAGGTCTCAAGCATAACCAAATGGAATACCACATGGATTCAGCTTTGTTTGCCAAGCAGCAGTCAGATACTAGGGTGATCCCCAGACTCAGTGCAGAATCCTCCCCCACAGAGACATGACATACTGAGTGTGCATCCCCTATTGTTTAGAACCTTAATGAGAGCAAGCTTGATTGTCTGCCAGTAGCGAATCCTTCAGCTGAGTATAAAAGGAGCCATTAGAAACTTAATCACAGTTTTTGTGTCTATAGGGGATCACTTACCTTTGGCCAAGCAAGGAGAGGTATCGGTGAACTGGTCTCATCTGACTCATTCCATGCAGACCTTCAATCTGCCCCTTCCACATCAATCCATTCAGGATCTTGGGCTTGTTGGGCTGGAACAGGTGTTCCTCAATGACCCCTCATAAAGGTCCTACCAAAATTATCTTACTAGAGCAGTAAGCTGGTACTGATCTCCTAGACTGGCAGTCTTTTAAGGATGTACAAAAACCTGTGAGTTGGTCTATTAATGTTTAGCATGAGAACTTAAAGAGCAGGGATGGTTTCCTTCTTTGTGTTCTACAAAACAAGCATGATACCAGTGTTGAAATAATCCACTATTGCCAATAATCAGCATTAAGCAATGTAATGCCATTGGGTATTGCATACAGCATCTTTTCCGATGGCATAAGTTGAAGTGCCTTCTGCACTTTGTCTCCTTCCAAACCAAAGTTAGAGAAACGTTTTTGACTATTGCAGGAAAGTGCAAGTTCTATCAGCTAACAATTAAGAACAAATTTGTATTGACCTTAAAATTTAAAATTAGAGATGAATAGAAGATAGTGAGAGCTGTGTAATGCGGAATTCTACGAAAAAATAAATGGTGAATTATTATATAAAGGTGAAGAAACACAGTTAACATTGGAAAAAACCTGAGGACACTTTCAGATACTGAAAGGAAGAAAAGAAAAGAACGGAAGATTCCTATGGACTTTGACTTGGGTTATTGGAGCACTCTTGACAGAAGAGAAATATCTGTGTTCACATATTTTAGGGGAGTGAATGCATCTTTAAATGTCAAATCTGTTATTTGATCATTTTGGATTCATTAATAAATACAGTTAAAAAAAACTGAACTTAATTGGTGAGCAGGGGAGGCTCTCAGATGGGAGCGTTAGCCATTTCACTTTATGCTGCTGGGTTTATATTTATCCCATTTATGTCAGATTTGCAGACAGATATAAGCACAAACACACATGTAACAGGTTATCTTCCCTATGTAAATCCATGCATATATGTCTGCCTTCACAAATATTCTTCTATAGGGGTCCATGCAGATCTGTAGCGTGAACAATCCAAAAGGTACATGCCACGAACTTGTGATTCAGAATATAAGCCTCTCTTTAAAATGTTGACAATCGGCCTCATACAGACCTGGAAAAAAATGCTAACTGGAGGCAAAAGTTTCTGAGTTTTCCAGGCTGAGTTCCTGCATGTCTGTGCACGGTTGTTTCAAAACCAGCCTCCCTTCGTCATAAAAAGCTGTGCCCAGGAGATTATTTCTTTCCACCAGCTTCCCTAGCAGTTTACACAAAGGGTTTTGTTTTTTCCTCTCATATTCTTTGCAGCTTTGTTCAGAATGCCTTTAAACTTATGGTAAAGAAGAGGCTGTTCAGAGCTTCACATTCCTCAGTGAGCAGTGCCTGTGCTCGCATGCAAGCCATTGCCTCCCCTCCAACTATTTTAATCATTTCAGAAAGGGGGGGGTCATGAGGCATTTGGCAGCAGGCTCCTTTTATATAGCTGAGGTGGAGTCAGCCAATGGCCTACAAGCCTGGAAAATTTTGCAGGCCAGTTTTACTGGACAGCTTTGCAGAGCTGTGCCATTTGAATTTAAGCACACGCATATCCACACACTGTGCTCTTCATTTCTGGCTTGTCTCCCAGCACAGAGAGCTTAGTGAGATTTGGGTCTCTCTCTCTCCCCTCTGCAGCGATAGTTTCTCCAGGCTCTGCTAGTTAGGACTCCCCAAGCAAATCATGGAGGACACCACTTTGCAAATTATTGAACAAACAACTGCCTCTGAAACCTCTGAGGAGCAAGCAGCAGAGGAACCGATCAAATCAGACCAGATCAATGGGGTGACGGTGCTGACCCTTTTGGACAAGATCATCGGGACAGTGGATCGGATCCAGATGACCCAGGCTCAGCTGGAACAGAGACAGCAAGAGATGGATAGTGCAGTGTCCAGCATCCAAGGCGAATTGACCAAGCTCACAAAAGCACACACCACCACCAGCAACACTGTGAACAAGATGCTTGAAAAAGTGCGAAAGGTGAGCGTCAATGTGAAAACCGTCCGGCAGAACCTGGAGAAGCAAGCTGGGCAGATCAAGAAGCTGGAGGTCAATGAAGCAGAGCTGCTGAAGCGCAGGAACTTCAAAGTCATGATCTACCAGGTAAGGAGATTTCCTGCAGCTCCTTAGGCTATGTTTGTCAGTGTTTGTTTCCACTGCTAATAGTAACATAGTAATGAGGTAGAATGGTGGTGTTTCCCCACTCCTGGTTCCTCTAGAGTTCTATTACAGTGTCACATAGTTAATTCTAGGTTTAATATTATTGGTATGCTCATGAGATGGAAGATTTAACATAATTTATTGTGCTTAAAATGAGTGCAGGCTGGCCTTTGCAACCTGCAGCAAGCGAACAGCAGAATCTGGAACTTGCTTTTTGACTAAAGGTAGAAAAAAGTGCACTGGGGACTTTATGGGGATCTTGTAAATCAGCCAGTTTAGGTGGAGCATGCCTACTGGGGTTGGAGTTCTAAGAATTAGAAGGAGCATAATACTGTCTCAGGTTTACGATACGCACCTGACAATGCTAACATGAGACAATAACATTGGTGTCATGTTTAACCTCATTCTTATGGGCGATAGAGCAGAAACATTAAAGAAAATGTAGCATAGTCTTTTGAGTTCATTAGCACCCCTCTTTCCAGAGCCGTGGATCTGCCTTTGCCATACTGCTTGTACAAGTAAATACAATCCAGTATGTGTTACAGTTTCTTTAACCTGAGACCTGTTCGGTTCTGAGCTTTTCCGTGACTCAGTTTCAATAACAGGCGCCTTTGCTCTGCCTGAGGCTCATTTTCTGGACTAGGACCTGGATTTGCCTTTAATCTTTTAAATATTATATAAGCAAATAACTGGGGGGAAAAGCAGGCCAAGGCTTCCACCCCTTTTTCCAGTATCTGTTTGGGTTTAACTTCATTTACCAGAGCTGCCCTCCAGTCACACATCTGGAGAAAGTATAATGAGTTACAGGCAGTCAGAATCACCAGGGGTTAATAACAGACTATGTCAGGGACAAACAGAGGAACATCCAGTGCAGGTCACAGGGAAAAGGGGGAAGAAAAGGAACAAAAAAGCAGAAGTACTTATTACAACCATAGTTTGAAAGGGGATCTGGTCCTGCTAGGCTGAGGAATCTGGCAAGTAGCGGACTGATATAGCTCTCTGATTCAGAGCCTAAGCATTTATAGTTATATCATGCCCGAAAGGCTGAAATACTCAAGTATATTAGGATCATGCAAGCAACCTAATCAGACTTAAAATACATATATCGGAAGCTCTTCATATCAGGCCTGCAGGGTAGCATAGTAGCTCTACCTAGGGAAAATAATGTAAACACCTAAATGCACAACAGTGGAACCAAGCATTGCGAAGTGATGGAAATGGCAGGGAATCCTAATATTCCCTGCAAGTATTTAAATAAGCTAGAAGAGATAGATATCTTCCAGGTGTTTTTGCAGTGTCCTGAGTATTGGTGGATTGTCCTTCTGAGAGACGCTCTTAATTGCTTGCCACTGCTCAGAAACACTGTCCTTTTATTCTCTGGGACAAAAATGTATACTCTTAACTCCCACGGGCAGCAGTAGCAAAAAGGCCTATTGATTTAAAAAAGGAGCAGAATCAGCCCCTGAGTTTGACTTCACTGAGAAAGGATGGAGGCAAGGATTTCCTGGAGCATAATGTTGTTTTGTGGAAAATGGGATGAATGAATGGTTTGAAATGCAGAACAAATTGTTCTGTGTGCATTTTAGCATGAGATACTACAGCCTTGAGGCTGGAAGGCAGGAGAGAAAAACTCTCTGTGAAATTCTACTGTAAATCCCTGTAAAACTATGCAATGCTCAGCCTGTCTTAACCAAGAAAGTATAAGCATAGTTACACACTCAAACACAAGCAAGGGTAAACAGGGTGCAGGAGGTCACAGGGAAAGTGTGCAGACTTTTGTCAAACACTGTTGAGACACATGAAGCTTCTTTTGGAGGAGAAACTCTGAATGGTCCCCTGATTTGGAGCCTGAATTGGAAAGCAAAATCTGTGGGAATCTTTGCCTTTCTCAATGGCTGAGCACCAGGCTGGGATGAACCCCAATAATATTCACCTATCAGCACACCGCATGCATCTTTCTGTATTACTCTACTGCTGCATTTGCTTTGTCAAAGACAACTGTGGTACAATGAGCTTTGTGATTCCTGTTGATAAACCATAGGGAATCCCCTGGAAAAATTGGGTATATGTTTCCAGTACACTGCAGTACTGTAGCCACTTTCCCTTGTATACGGGGGAAAAATAGATTTGCAGTCAAAAGAGAACTTGCCTCAGGGATATTGTCTCTCTGGGTGCTTCTCTTGCTGCATGATGGTGTTAGCCTTGAACAATTTTCAAGACAATAGCTATTATTTTTCTCATACACAACAAAAATATTTGGCTATTTAGCAGTATCATTAGTCTGTGGCTTGTACTTGCTGATAATATAATCATTTAAGTTCTACCAGATAGTAAATGGAGTTATCTGGCTCCACATATACTATTAATTGTCAGTGTTTGCATTCTATAGCGCCTTCTGATTTGTGTAGTGAGAGAGATTTTGGTATGGCTTTCTTTTTTGCTAGGCAGGACAGGTTCCCATTTGCTGAGGTTGTCCTGGCATTGGGGGCTAACATTTTTGAGCAGTTACTAACATAGGATGCATGCATGAACAATGTTGTGTATTTATGAAAATAGCAGGATACAGGGCCAGATCCTGATTTCTTCACGTGAGAAGCTCTATCAAAGTCAGTGGTTTTACCTGCTTCAGTAAAAGGAATAGGTATGGGCCCAGCATGTGCACTAAGCCGAGGAGTGCTGACCATAAGGCTTCTAATAATTTCATAAAGAAGATGAATGCAGGGTGGAAAAGAAAGTACCATTTCTGTTTTTAAATCTGGAGGTACATATAACTAACTGTGGATCAAGTTCTGCCACTTTACCCATGTTGAGAAACAGGAGACTAACAAACGGTGGGTGACCAGGGCACCGGCCCTGGACTTCCACTTAGAGGGGCCGAAAGAACTGAAGCTGGCATTCCTGCCTGCCCAAATGCTGGATCAGCCATAGCCAACCCAGTCCCTGCCACCACCACTGTTGCCCAGGGAGCAGATCCTGGCTGTTATGCTTCTGTTGAGAAATACAATTTCTTGCAAGTAGCCCTGTTGATTCCAATAGGATCACTCCTGGAATAGAGTCCTCTTCTGACTCTATATTTAACAATTATTTTATATTATTTACTAAGCAGCAAGAATGTGAGAGATGCAAATCTCATGATAATTCCTACCTTGGGGAATATTTGGACATTATACATTTTCTCTGAACTCCCTCTCTCTGGAAGAAAAATGCAACAAAGGCTTACAAAATAAGCTCATTGTTCTACAGTCATTGCTTCCCAGAATGAGCCATAAATGGAGAGTTATTTTAGATGTGGCCTTGATAATTTTGTTCATCTCGGGGCTGTAAACAGTTATGTTACTAACCTTTAACAGCACTTGTTTTTTAAGAAGCTATGATGTACTTTCCTGCTCAACTGTGATTTAAGGAGGAAAAGGTTAAGAATGCAAAGATTTATGAATTTGCTTTTTTTCAGGGAGTGGGGCAAGTTTGCCTAAATGAAATATTAGGCAAAAAGAGGAAGGGGATATTTTCAGTGGGTCACTGAGCAAAGAGTCCGTGCTCCAGATGCATTTAATACTGCATGATTCTGTGACTTGGAGAAGTAAAAACAAAAGGTAGAATAACAGTCACTAGGAATAGGTGATATCTGTCTGCTAGCGTCTTTCTGCAGACATAGCAGTTATGCAAGGAGTTACACCAGTAGTACCATCAAGATCCTCCAGCTTCTAGCTGGCAAAAATAAACTAAAGAAAATAAAGCTTTTTTTGTTCTCTGATATTAGAAGGACCACGAAAATCAAAGCTGTTTCTTGCATTTGCCTTTTGGTTAGTAGAGAGGAGCATACAACATGTCCATCTTATTTATCTGAGCTGGGGGCGGTGGGGAACATAAGACTGAAAAGCGGGCTCGCCCAGCGAGGCCTGGTAAGGATGGTCCTGGGATGGAGACTGTACACAAATGCATATGTGCTCATATGTCTCACTCTTTTGAGACCAATCTGACCTCCTGGTGAGGTAAGAATCTTTGACTTAAAAAGGAGTTGGATCAGCCCATAAGAGTAGTATAGAAAAGCAAAAGACTTCCAAATTAACCAGACTGCATGTTCTGAAAATGAATCCATGAAGTGAGGTGTTTTTCTTTGCCAAACTGCTGTGTAAATACAGCTTTAATCTCCTTATCACAAAGTTCAACTTTCATTCCACAAGAGGTTTGATGGCAAGCAGTTATGTTTGTCCTTACAAGCAGCTCATATCACCAAAGCCACTTAATGCAACCACTCATGGCCTCTGCCCTGCATTCATGTGTAGGGAATTAGGGAAGCTCTGTATCAGATTTGGTGAGCTTGCTGATAAAAGCAGATGGGCCTGTACCAAATTCCCTCATTCCCAAACTCAACCCTAGTAATATGGTTATACCCTCTCTACAGGGTATAAAAATTGTAAGAAAAAAACACAGTCCAGACCACTCATCTAAGCCATGATAGTGAGACCTTTAATGCATCTAAATTTTAGAAGAACTGTGAATACAATTCCTCCCCCCGCAACATTTTGCATCAGAAACACTCTTATAGACACAAAAGCCTGGCTTTTCTTATGGTTGAGTGTCCAGATAGATGTACATAGTACACAATATACCCTCAAAACACAGACCTTTTAAAACTGTGGCTGCTGACTTGGGGGCTGATGGCATGTGAGATGAGCTCTTAGGAATATCATCTGGCCCATGCTGCAGTTTTACCTTCTTATGAAATTAATTGCCTTTGTCAGAATTGGGGTAAATAAGTCACTTAAGGCTTTGCAGGTACCCAAAACTGATAGGTGCAGGCCCACTCTCATCCCTATAATACTACTGCCCTTATGCATTATTCTGGCCATGGTTGGTTTGGAAAACAGAGTGGGAAATGTTCTTTGGTAATTTTAGGAAGATCCCAGGAGATACCCACCCCACCCCGCCTTCTTTGTTGTTTTTTTTTTCCATACTGTCTCATTTTTAATTTTATCTGAGAAGTCAATTATTTGAAAGCCCCCTGCAGAATTTCATCTCCCTTTCTGAGTAATTCAGCATGCCAAGTCTACCAAACGGCTGAGCTTCTCCCAAGAAGTGCCAGGTGGCAAGTTGGGATGGGATAGAAAACAGATCCTAGCTCTACAATGTGTAGGGTAGGTGGGGCTGTGCAAGGAAATATAAATAGCACAGCTTGGCTTTTGTGCCTTCGGTGGGCCATATACGGATGAGAGTGTCCCAGTGCTTGTAACAGGGAGGGGCAGATCCCTTTTGAACCCGCTTGTTAATATGGCGGGTTTGGAAGCTGAACCTGACGACAGTGTTGGGAGCTCTTGCTTCTCAGAGAAGAGGGTGAAAAGAAGCATGGGAAGAAGTGAAAGAACTGAATGAACAACGTGGGGTGGGGAAGGGAGCCGAGAGTGTGGCAGAGGGAGAGACGAACACGGAGAGAGACGAAAGAAAATGAATCCTGTGTTCTGGAGAAGCTGCACCCGCCCCACATCTGAGCAACAGGGTGTTCTCTCCTCCCCTCCAGCACACGAGCCGTTTCTAAGCTAGGGAAGCTTTTTTTTCCCCCTTTGAAATTAATCATGATTAAAGGAAAAGCTCATGAATTTAAATGACAAGACAAGGTCTGCAAATGTCAACGAGGCTTGCAGACTCAAAAATCAGCCTACAAGAGTCACAAAAGCTTGGACTCTGCAAAGTTTGGCCTGCTATGTGTGTTGCATTTTGGTGAGGAAGGAGAGTCAGAAGCAGAATGCTGGAGAGTGGCGTGGGTGTTGGGTACCGTGTATGTGCCCAGTTTACAAAGCCAGCTAATGTAACATGGCCAGAAATACTCAGTGTTAGTGACTGGGGATCTGGTCTGGAGCTCAAGTACTCTGTGTAGGTGGCATCACCATTTCCCAATGAATCACTGGAGAGACATCCCTTTCACCACCCACTGTTTTCTTTATTTGCTTCTATCGCCTAATAGCATCTTAAAATAACAAAGCAATGACTGCATACTGTCCTTGATCCACTCACAAACAGCTCCCCCTGACAGTCCTGGTGCTGTGCCTGCAGACATAGAGCGATACGTAAGGATTCCAAAGTGTTTCCAAATTCATAAGATAATCTCCATTTATGTATATAGATACACCCTGTGTCCCTGAAAGTGGCTTTTGGGACAGTGCCAAAGTCTGGGTACACTGCAGACTTCTTCGCCCAACATCACACTGCAGTGAATTGCATTGCTGTGTTGTGGGGATGCTTTCATATTGCAATGAAATGACAACACAGCATAACTCAGTAATGTAGCCTCATAGCCCAAAGAGACATTGTTGCAAAAGAAACCTCTGTAGCATGTGGCCCTAAGTCAAAAATCAGTGAAGAACACATACTTGATGAACTGGCATTGAATGCAGCTCCATTGTTAGTAAAGTAGAATGAATGTCCTGACTGTATTCAGTCCTGTGTTGTTTCTTCTATGGCTCCACTTGCATTAAGTTTTGTTGCATTTCTAATGTCTTAACCTTGGAATGACAACATTTTTGTGGGTGAAATCTTTTATTGCATCAGCTGCACAGTTGAGTGAGATTTAGGGAAGCTTTCAGATAAAAGGTAACCTTCCTCAGGTAGAGATATCACCCACAAAAACTCCTTGCCTTTTGCATTTATCCTGGACCATCACAACCACAACATTAATCCAAAGCTACCTTGGCCTTGGGTTGTGTTTCACATTTGAGATGCACCATGAAATGGGATTTGGTATAGAGGTATGCTTCTCTGCTAGCATAAAGACATCTTAAAATGTGTGTAAGTATAATTTATACTCACTTTACTAATGAAAATTACTTCTTTATAACTCCTGCTTGTCTGTGGAATGCTCCAGGTAGAACTTATACAGCCTCACAGGTAACTCTCTAGCATAGTCCCTTGGTTTAGCAATAATACTGATCTGAATGTTAAAGCTCCATTCAAGGTGCTTGCTCCCCCCATACTGTATTTCAGCCTTTGTAAAGAAAACCCCTGTTTCAAAGAAACCCTTATGATCCCAAGCTGTATGCCATAATTACCATAGTCATTCAGTGTTTTTGCAGCTGTCTTCACAGAGATTAAAGGTCTCTCTGAAAAGGGCCTGCATATTGACAAAGATCACGGTGGGTTGAACAACCTTAGGTATAATAAGAGTTGGCTTCAGCCATTGCTCAGAATTTAGCTTATCTCAGGTTCCAAAGAACTGAATCTACACTTTTGGTTGCATATTCACGTTCCTTTCTAGGTCCCAAGAGAAACTGCAGAGTAGAGCCAAATGACAATACCAAGTCTGTTATACCGATAACACAAGCCTGTCCATGGAAAAGAGAGACTCCAAATCCCTCAAGAAAAATCAGTTTACATGAGAATTCCTATCTGATTTCTGGACCAAAATGTCTTGGACAGCTTGGGAAAGCATCTGAATTTTAAGAGGCTTTCTCATTACTAATAAAGATACCTGTGTTCCAGTTGAAAAACCAGTGTACATATTGCACATATATTATTAGGTATGGTGCATGCATGCTTTTATGATTAATATAATACTAGGCATCCATGCACTAAACGTCCAGGGACTGGAAGCATCATGGTTGCTATACAGAATCAGACCTGTTAAAAAAAAAAAAAAGGGCATTCCATTCTATAGATGCCTGAGTTAATGAGTTTGCAAACAGTTCCTCCCTGTGCCCTTATCTTAAAAGTTGGTGCCCACACTGCTTTGCCAAAGTCCTATCACAAGGTCTAAAAATTACTTGTCGTAAGGTGAAAGTGATATAGGTTCTGTTTGAGATCGATTTGACTTGTCATATTATGTTATTAATATTATATTAGGGATCAGGGGTCAGCACCCTACCACCCAGGGGTGGGATGCAGCTTTCAAAGAGACATTATCCATCTTGCCAAGCCCACCATAAAATTATACTGCCATGGAAGTGGGAGTTGTTAGATACTCTGCCTCTATGTTCCATCTGCTGCCTGTGGCCTGCCTTATGACTGAACTGTGTTAATTCAACCTGCTGTTAGGGAAAGGTTCCCAACCCCTGTATTATCATTCAACATTCCCATAACGATCCAACGGTGAGAGATTCAGACTGATCATTGGTGATAGGCTGTGGCCTCCAGGATTGAAAGTGGTCTCAGTGTTTTTACCCTGGCCCCAGTCTGCTGTTGGCATTGGAGACTGCAGCCAGACTGATGTGATCATCTGCTTTCTCTTTCCTGTGCTGGCAGTGGAGACTTTGAATCCATCATGACTGCATAAGGAAGGGTGGTGCAGTTGGGTGTGTATGAGATTGTTTTCAATGCACTAGCCCAGGGGTACTCAGTCCCTAGGCTGTATCTAGCCTCAGAGCTGTGTTATCTGGCCTGCTGAGCTCTCCACCTGCAGTAGGGAGCAGTGGCACTGGTAATTGCTGCTCCCCTGCTGCCAAATTTCTGGACCTATGGGGAGGCTGGCTAGGGTGGCCCTGTACACTAGATCCAGCATGCAAGGCTGAGGTGGCGCAGAGCCCAATCCATGTTTGTGGGGCTAGGCCAGGGCAACATGGGAACCAATTCAGGTGGTGTAGGGCCCGATCTGGAAGGTGCAGGGTTCAACCCCTGATGCTGATCATACAAGGGATCTAGCTTGGAGATCAACCCTGTGCCACTCATATGGCCCAGGGGGCCAAAAGGTTGAGCACCACTGCACTAGCTTGATTTTGGTTTTATTTGTCCCTAGCCTGTAGGCGGCATCAGTACATGTTTGTGTGGAAAAAATGTATCACAAAGCAGCTCACTCATAATGTGTGTGTGTGTGTGTCTTTTTTTATTGCAAAAATAATTTCATATATATATATAACTCCACCTCCAACACCCTGCCAAGTGGCCTTTGTGGTTCACTTGGCAGCTCAACGCGCACTAAAAAACCTGTTACACAGTTTGCAGTGTGCGACTGTGCACCTATCCCTATACCCGTACCCCCCACCCACTGCCCTCCTCAGAGGGGCTAATCCTGAAAAAGTCTATGCCAGACCTCTCTCTACCAGATGAGGTCTGCCGTTTCTTTCCCATCATCCTCTTCTGTCTTTCTGTCGTACCAGTACATTTCACTTAGTCCCATTTTAATACAGTCCTTGACTGTGGGCTGTGAGCAGGTTCCTGGTTTTCCACAGTTCAGACCTGAAGTAGGAGATGAATTGGTTGAAGCACGCTGTTGGGGCCCCATGCCGTCTGGTCACGTGCCCATAGAGAACTGGTTCCCTGGTCAGGTTTCTGACACCTGTCACTACCAGGAGGAGCACATGAACTTTCTTCCACACCTCCCTGGCATGTGGGCAGTCCCAGAAGAGGTGGTCGAAGGTTTCTGCCTGCCAGCGGCAGGTCAGCCTCAGGCAGTTCAGTGGACCTGTCTGCCCTATGCTGTTTCACGGGAAGTGCCGGGTGGGCTGCCTGCCAGTTTAGGTCTCTGTGCTTCTTCTTCAGGTCCCTGTGGAAGATTCACTCCCACACGGCCTGGCAGCTGTCACCAGGTAGTAAGTCTACCGGTGATATGGTGTCTCTTGCCCTTACCACCTCCCGTTTCTTGCAGTGGTTTACCAGGGTCACTAGGGTAGCATCATGCAGCTTGTATTCCTTTCGAAAGTGCTTCAGGATCTCGTAAAACCATGGGGGAAACATGGTCCATGGGCTCCCATTATTTGTTGTGCACACTTGCCACTGTTGCAGCAACTGCCTTGCAAAATACTTAACAAAGCTGGCTGTTTTAGATTCTCCCCCTGTTGCCAGTTTGCAAATCTGGCTCATGTACTTGGCCCAGAGGAAGAGGAGGACATCTGTCATTCCCCTGCCTCCAAACAGTTTTGCTTTGCACAGCTTGGCCCTTGCCACTTTCTCCCATGTGGAGCGCCAAAAGAAAACACACACAGCTCTCTGGATTCTGTGAATGGCGTGCTCGGGGTGGGGGGAAGGGGGAAGACTAGAGCAGTGTGTAGCAGCATTGGCAGAAGCACCACCTTCATCAGTACCATGTGCCCCCCTCCCACCCCCCGACAGGCAGTGTGACTGCCATAGCCCCAGTTTCTGTCTGGCTTTGCCCTCTGTCTTCTCCCATGCCCTCTGCCCTGTCAGCTCTGGGTCAAACTCCACCCCGAGGATCTCTACCCTTTCCCAGGAGACGAAAACCCCCAAGGGCAATGGGTCTTCAAGCTTACCCAGTACTAGGCAGATGCTTTTGCTCATGTTGAGCTTGGCCCCTCCTGCTGCTCCATATACCTGGGTGTGTTGTAGTGCTCTTTCCACTGACCGTTTGTCCCGCGTATGATGTTCAGGTCATCCATGTACACAGACTTTTTTGTCTCCTCCCCATGCCTCCCAGGGATTTCCACTCCCCTGATCTGGGGATCCTGTCTGAGTTCTTGTGTTAATGGTTCCATCTCGCAAATGCACAGGACCGGGGAGAGCGGCAGCCCTGCCTGACCCCCAATTCTACTGCAATAGGGGCTGTCAGGGACCCATTCACCAAGGCCCTGCTGCTCACATTGCTGTACAGTGCCTTGATCCAGGTGACAAAGGTTGCGGGGACTCCCATCTTTTTCAGTCTCTATTAGGAAGCGGTGCAATACCCCATCGTAGGCCTTCTCCAAGCTGAGGTTCAGTATGGCAACATTTTGTCCCCTCTCCCGCTGATACTGGAGCATGTCACGTAGCTGCATAAGGGCATTGTGGATTTGTCATCCTGGCACTGTGAGCGCCTGGTCCTTGTGTGTGTGTGTCTGAGCAGAAATGCAGGGACTTGTTCAGGTAACTGGAATGGCAACCCAGAAGCTGCACTGGTAGATTCTATATGATCTCTGGGAACAGGGCAAGTGATAAAAAAGGTGCAAAATAAAATGCTGCTGTGGGGTCCCAGTTCTGAGGCAAGAGAATTCAGGAGTTCTGTGGCCCGTAGCAGCTCAGGGAAAGCACGATAACTCTTAGCTGGCACCTCTGCAGAGGAATTGCTCATTGCTATTCAAATCTATTCAGCTGGTCTCACTTGGGAGCCACCTTCCTCTGTCCAGGTGACTAAGAGCCATAGCGCTGTAGTCTCAGCCGAGAGCCATGTCCATCTGCTGTCCAAGCTCATCAACCTCCCTACGTTTCCAGAGGATTATCAATGCTCTGAGAGAGTCGGAGCATTGGTTCAGTCCGAACCTGTTGATTCTAATTTTTTTCATGTTGTGACTTTAGCTGCGTCCTGTGCTCAAGTTGCCTTTTTGATGTGGCCCTTTCTGGCATGGTCTTTATCACAAATGATCCTTACCCCCAGTTTTCCAGAGAATAACCGTGTTAACCCCAAACCATCATTGACACCATTGCATTGACACTGTAAGTTTTTCACCCTGCAAAATCCTAGCAAATACGTTATCCAGTCATGTCTCTGACCTGGGATCACAAAGGACAAAGCAGTCCCCTCATAATCAGCCAGATCTCAAGAGCTCTCAGACCCCACATACCCTCAAGGGACAGCAGTTCATCTGGAATTTTTTTATACCATCTTCAACAGAAATAAAGAGGAGAATTAAATGCAAATGTAATTCGGACCCAAAGGGCACACCTACACGAGACGCTAACTGTGTAGTAGCCTAATAATACTGCACAGTAGTGCGTCACAGCACAGACAGTGCACAGTAGTGTCACTAAAAGGTGTCTGCCTGTGCTACTGCACTATAACTGCACATTTATTTAGTACTTGATTATATATGTTCTAAATTAAATGTGCAGTAACCACTGCTCATTAGTGAACATGTAGATGCGCCCAAAGTCCAGGAATCAAGATAGTGCTGTTCTGAAGAACATAAGAACTGTTTGTTGGGTCAGATCAAAGGTGCATGGAGCCCCATGTCCCATCTCTAGTAGTAGCAAGTACCAGAGTCATCCTTTTCCTTTCTACGCTTTTAGCTTCAGTACTGTAATATGTGGGTTTCAGGGCTGTGGAAAATCTGAGGGAGTTACTGAGTCTCTGCTTTCGCTTTGAGTCTCCTGCCTTTGAGAACAGATTCAGTGAAGTTCGAGCTGGAAAGAACCCTATTAGGTCATGTCTTGCCCATCCCCTGAGAGCTGGGGTGGGATTGTTCCCTACAGTCTATTTTTGGTTTAACTCAGATTCTCAGGGCTCCAGTTCCAAAGAAGCACATCAAGAATTCAGCTGCATGATTTCCATCCATGTCAAAGGACACCAGCCTGCTAGATCTCCACATGCAAGAAGTCCTTACTCTTGTCTACACCTCATTTTAATTAGCAGAGCCTCATGATATGTGTCCACAGCAGCATGTGGCCCCAAAGCAAATTCAATAAGGCGTTTATTTGCTTCAGCTTCTAGTACCCTTTCTAGGGCTGAAGTGTCAGTACTTTTACCCAGAGCCTCTCCTGGAGTGTGGATTCCTCTGGAGCTGGCTGAGACCTACTGGATGAATAGTTCATTGCTCAAATATAAACTAGTGTTGAGATGATTAGTTTTGCTGTAGTTCTTTATATAATTAGTGGCTGAGCTGTGCAGCTATAAACTGCTGCGGTGCAAGCAGCCAGGTTAAATTAAAGCTGCTGCCTATTGGGATATGGTTAGACTTGTGGGGAGGGGGGGGATATGACATCTGTACTTAATGGCTGGTGAAATTCAAACCAAAAAGAGGCATATTCCCCCTCATCTTGTTGCCCAGCACCTCGGGCATCTCTCAGGTGCTTATCACCATGGTATCCATGCACCAAACGTCTTTCCTCTGCAATGCCCGTATGATGCCACTGGCGTCATTACACACATAAAGAGCTATAACTGAGGGTCGAATTTGGCCCTAGTGACTCAGTATGCTGGGCAGCTAGTCAATGGGCACATCTACATGAGGCATGACTAATTAGCTGTGCAGTAAATGTCATGCATCTACACATGTGCCCTTATTAGAGATGAGTAAACAAATTAACTCCGTAGCAGAATACTACTTGTATTTACAAGTACCATCCCACTGGAGAGATTTTTGCTGTGCAGCAGCACATGTATAGATGCTGCCCTGGCTGGGTGGGGCATGTGGGTGCTTCAGCACAAGGGCTGCCTACCAGCTAGCCCTGCAGTGGAGCTCCATCGTGCCCTAGCTAGCCCCTCCTCAGCATGTTGAGCTGGGGCAGGGGGTCTGACCCCCAAAGCCCCTTTGCCAGCTGGAGCTGCTTCAACCCGGCTCAACATGCCACAGCCCCGGGTGCATGTTCAAATGGCATGCCTGGGAGCAGCACACTCCAGAGCAATAAGCTCCAAAGTTCATTATTTTGTGTTAATTACATGTGTAGATGTGCCCAGTATATTCTAGACCCCAGTGAGTGTGTGGATAACTTGGATAATTTCGTTTTTTCTCCTACAACAAATATTTAATTACTCTTTACCACTCCATGAGGAAGTGCATGTATACCCCACTTTGGAACTGGGGAAACTGAGGCACAAAGAAAAGAAGAAAGTCATCCAAGGCCACATATAGCTGAGCTGGCAGATCTTGGATTAGAACCTGATACCCAGTTCTGTGCCGCATCAGTTTCCCTAGAATTACACCAGCAAAGAATTTGGCCCATGGCTGGCACAAGTTACTTAATCTAATAGGCTTGGGGAGAACAAGGCTGAATACAGGCTTGGGAAGAACAGGGCTGAATACAGGCTTGGGGAGTGAGTGTGATTCTTTTATCTTCAGCAGAGCTGCATCTGATTACACCGGGCTTAAGGTTGGGTCCATTGTCTTTTTTCAAATAAGGGATAAAGAACTGTGTAAATGTAACTGGTGTAAATATGAATATTACCAATGCAAAGCATAAGTCTCATAAGCTCCAGACAACTTGCTTCATCTTCTTATTCTCGCACAGCACGTGGCTGTTGTCTTTTGACCATATGGAGTACATGAACACATGATGATGTCACACTGTACATGTGATGAAAATGTCACTTTATGTGGCTTACTGGCATCACACATTACATGTGCACCAGTTTAGGGGGTTTTGGATGAGACTGCATCATTGGAAACTAAACTACATCCCGATGCATTTTAGTTTGCAACGGTGTGTTGCAGCTATAAGTCGGCTGGCCACGGGAGAGGTGAGCAGGCTCCACAGAAAAAAAGTATCAGGCCCCTCGCAGCCTCTGCCTTCATCAGCAGGCACTTGCTGAAGGCAGAAAAAGCAGTGAGGAGCCTGATCTTTTTTTTTTTTTTTTTCCAGAGCCTGCCCATGGCTGGGGGGTGAGCTGCTGGCGGGCTTTTCTCTGTGGCGATGGTGCCCCCAGTGGCCGCCTGGGCAGGCTGCTAGTGAGCCAGGTGCTGCCCCAGCTCAGAGGCAGCACCCAGTCTAATCCAACTCTTCCCTGGGGGCGCTGCTGCAGGAAGGACCTGGTCCCCCCACAGCTCAAGGGCAACTCGGCTTGCTGGCAACTCGCTCCCCAGCCACAGGCAGGCTCCACTGAAAGAAAAAGAAAAAAAGGATTGGGCCCCTTGCTGTAATGTGATGGAAAGATAAAAACCCTAAATTGAAACAGTAGGTTTAAATTAAAAACCCACACAATTTAGGGGGCATAAAAGACTACACCCCGTCACGTGTATAAGCACCCATGGGTAACAAAGGCCTCGAAGAAGTCCTGCCCCAACATCCAGCTGCATAAGACAAAGACCAGAGCTGGAGTCAGAGTGAAGATTTGTGTTGATCTTGAACGAGGTCAGAGGAGGAACATCAAACTAAACATTTAGAATAAAAAATCCAGGATGTTTACTCTGCACTTTTCAGCTGAGAAGACTTATATCAGTTAATGCCTTTTACTGATCTCCCTGCATATCATCTCCAGTGTAGTCCCCATCTTTATAGGACTGCTGTTCAGAGATAGCCTTGCAGCTATTAATCATGCATGGCAGGTGTATCCAGGAGGGGCAGCTTTAAGAACTAGACCAGTTACATAAACAGGCTGATAACGCAATTAAACCATTTTTTTTCCATTGGGAAAAAAGAAAGTTATTTTTCCCCCTTCCAGTCTATTTACTTGTCTTTTTCCTACAGTCCTGCTTTTCATCTGATTCATTGCCGGGCAAAGCAACCTTCAAACATGGCCTCACTGTTTATACTGACTCCCCCTCCAGCCCCACCCTGTGCTTTTCTTTTAGTTTCCATCCCAGCTGGACTAGCAGCAGCACATTTCACACAATGTTATAAGAACCATCTTTCTTTTTCACATCAAGAGCAACACAGCCTCTAATGACACTATTCCCAGGATACGGTGGACAAGCTAGATCTGTTTGATAGAAACCCAGTGCCAGTGAGGTTTTACACTAAGTTACTTGAGGATGGAAGGAATTTTTCTCATCACTTGAAGTCCAGTAAGTTTATTCTGTAGTGCTTACGTGCTCCCCACCTCGTTTTCCCCCACTAGAATCTTCAAGTTCTTTCCTTTACATCTCAAGAAGATGATAACCCCTTGATACAATTTTTTGCTCTCTTCTATCTATAAAATGAACTGCATTTTCTTTTATTTTGAATCCCCTCAGCTGATAATCCTGGAAAGGGAATCTGATGCCAAACTACTGAAAATATAATAAAGGAAACTACTTTATGTATCATCTTTGAGTGGGGTAGTTTGTAAAGCCAACTGCTCTCAGGGATTGCTAAGTAGCAGCCCCCTCCCATCAGTGTATATTAAGCAAAAGAGAAAAGTTTTGATTTTGCAATGTTGTTCTCTGTTGAAACACTGAGAGAGGCTGTTTGTGTCCTGCTGGGTTGAGGGCTTGTCCATATTCTGTCCTGGCAGAGTTGTGTGGATGCAGTTCAGGAATCAAACAGCTTTCTGGATCCATCTCACTCATGTAGTTGGATTTAGCTCTTCATAATTGTAGCTGTTGTTCATCTAATCTCCACTCCTCCCCAAAGCTCTTAAATTATTTAATAGTAAGGTATTGCTTCCAATTATACTGGCACAGTTTGGGAATAACTTTGATGGAGTCACTTGAGGTTTACACCAGTGTAAATGAGAGTTGAATCTGACTCTGTGGTTAAATATTGCATAAATATCAATGACTTGCTATAGCTGGCAATCAGGACTCATAGTAGAGATGATATTTTTTATTAGATCAACAAGATTTTTGCAAAAAAAAAAAATCTTTAATTGCAGGCTTTTGGGCACAAACACCCTATATATCAGGCATTGGAGAAAAGATTATAAAAGTTCTCCTGGGTAGAAATTAAAGTTCATATTTCATAGGATTTTGCAGAGGAGTCAATAGATGGAAAAGTCCTCTGGGCAGTTAGTTCATAGCTCGTATGAAGCCTCTCACGTCCTGTGAGGATCTGTGATGTGTTCGCCTATGCAACTGCACTGCAAATTACCTTGCTATAGCTGGGTCATTGACTCTTTTGGGACCCCCAGTAAATGAAAGCAAGACTTCCTTCTTGTGAATCTGTACTGGCTATTTCTGCTGCCCTTTCACCTCTGCCCATTCTCATGTTAAGCTAGTTAGTTTAAAGCAGCTGGTGGGGAATAGGGAAATTCTTCCATTCTGCTTCCTTTCTGCTGGCCATTGAAATCCATTTTCCTCATCTTAGCCTGAGAAGATCCAGAGTGTGCCCCATGACCCTTCGCCAGAGCGTGTGCCCTTTGAAACATCGCCAGAGTGTGAGTCCTCTGACCCTTCTCCAGAGACTGTGCCCTCTGACCCCACACCGGAGAAAGTGCCAAGGCCCCTGCCAGCAGAGGATGTGAAGGGAGACATCACTTTTAGGGCATCAGACACAGCACCATCTGAAGACAGTCATGAGCCTCTTCTGAAACTCTGAAAGCTGCTGATTCCAGTGCCTTGCATAGTTGTGGCCCACCTTTTAGTGGCTGCACTGAGCCATTAAGCTTGGGAGGCAGATATTTTTAGTTGGCATAAATGCCACAGCTGATTGAATCCTCTGTTTGCTGCATGATAATTGTGATGTAGTTGTAATGGGTGTACAAGAAACTGTGATCTTCTGTCAGGCCTCTAGGGAGTTGCCCTGTTCTACCTCTGGGATGATTTTAATTGTGGGAGGGGAGGATGGTCACAGGCCTAAAGCCAAGTGATTCCTGGGTTCTATTTCTGGCTCTGCTAGAGAGTCATTGGGCACCTTTAGGTAAGTCACTTCCCTCCTCCCTGCCTCAGTTTCTCTATCAAAAGCATGGAATGTCTACCTCCTGGGAGTTGTGAACTTTGATTTGTGACGATAAGAAATGGCTTGAACATATCAAGGGTGTCAGAAGAAGGCAGGCTCTTATCCCACACTCTGTAATGTTCAAGATGAAACAGCAGTGACCTATTTAGAAATAGCAGGTCTGGAGGCACTGTTCAAGTCAGTAAGTCACCCTTCTGTAATTCCCTTCAACACAAGTTACACTTCTCTCCACAAGCTTCTGGTGGTGGTAAATATGGCTTCTGCATCCCAAAAGCTCATCCCAGGCCATGGAGACTGCTGGTAACAAAGTTGCCTTTCACTAGATAGGATGTAGCTGCACTCTAGTCCTCCTGCCTGCAAAACCTGTTGAAAGTGAGGGGAGGGCAGTCTGTATGTGGAGGCAGGAAAAGAGCTGGAGATGCTTGTATGTCACCTTAAATACCAGTCCTTGTCTAGCAGAGCCACGAAGCCTTATCAGGTAACAGTTCTAATTTATGGCAACACCAGCATGAGACAAGTATCAGACTCTTGCAGTATGCTCGCTGGAGTCCTCCTCTTTACAGCAGCAGTCACTGGTCTTTCTTGTAGGCCCTACTGTTCTGTATATATCTGGGAGACTAGAGCCAACGGTGGAGAGCTGTCAGTGATGGGGGCAGTGTTGCCCCTCAGCTCCACCAAGGCTTGAGATACAAAACCTGCTTGTACAGCAGGGAAGCCTCTAAACGTGGCAGCATTTAACCCAAGGGTTCCTATGCTTCTTATTTTATTCAGAATGGTTCTTCTAAGCCTAGAGCAGAGGCTCTGCTCCTGCCAGCCACTGTACTGCACTGAGCTTTACAGAGTGCACATCTGACATGAAGTCTGGCAAAAGGGCTCCAAAGACCCATAAATAATATTTATGCACTGGAACACTTCAGCATAGTTCACTTAAGTGGTGCTGACGCAATATCATAAATAATATTCCTATTTTATGCTTATGATATGAACATATGGCCCCTGCCATCCTTTACAAATGATCATTGTAGAGCATTGCTGAAGGGTGAACAATGGTGAAGGGGAGGAAGAGAAGCTTTGGCCAAGGACATCAGGGCAAACCCCAACTCATTAAAAGTACTCCCAGATCTTGAATCTCCAAGCAGAACCTCGGTTTTTGAGGTCTCATGTGAAGAATCCACACTTCACAATTAACGAGGCCACATTGACTGTACTCTGTGTGCATAGCCAGAGAGCTTCTGTGATTGGAAAGAGCCATGGGCCACCAGAGAATCAATAGGTTTCAAACTTGAGGCATACCGCACTGAGTTTACCCCCTTCATCATCTGTTGGCATTTTTTGCACTCACATTTTGAACCTGACACTTGTTTTTAAGCTATGGACATAGAGGATGGGTTACAAGCATCTTGTTCCTATTCATTCTGCTGGCCAAACAGAAGGGAACAGCCAAATAGCCCAAAAGAAGGAAACACTGCAATTTGTATTGCCAATGTCTTTGGATTCTTAGTATCATCTCTGATTGGTTAATGACATGTTTCAGTGGGGAACTAATAAGTTCCTGAATCTTAGGATTTCACTTGGGTCAGTGCCTGGGGACATTCCCCAATTTAGGATGTTACTAATGCCAAACTGTTCAAATTTACTTATGCCCTTATGCAGGGAACTACATTACATATGCCTCCCCACCAATCTAAGATATCAGGGCTACAATGCAAAAAAGGCGAAGTCAGGTGTTTTCAGTTAGTGAGGGGCCATTGACACTGTTGATTGCATGATGTGTGTGGTGTCTTACAATTTTTGATTTGCTAAACCATCGTGTTTTGTCACTTTGTGTAACAGTTCTTGGCAAAATGGCTCTTATAGGATGTGTGTGTAAAGAGCAACATACTCCATTAAGATTTTATTAAAACTGGGTGGCTCCAAGAGATACTATCTTCTGTTCCTGAAAAGGGCCTGACTCATGTTAAAAGAATCTTTTCTACCTGTGGCCAAAAAATGCTGCCAAGTCAGAATGGCAGTGCTGTGTGCCCACGCAGTGCTGGGTGGACAGGGTTCCACAAAGAGCAGGGCAGGGCCGTTAGACCCAGAGAGTTCAGGTACTCCGGAAAGACTTACCAGTGGAAATTCTCCTTTCCAAAGGTGGCCCACAAGCTTAACAGTTTGGATTGTGCCTTTTTTGATGCATAACAGAAGGCTGAAAGGAACAGTTGTTATTGTGCTCATTATTTCCTTTGGCCTTCTACCTCAGGAGTATTAGGAATGTCAAGTCTGGTCTTCCACTACTTAAAAAAGCTTATGCACCTTTGATTTGGTTAGTTTATAAGGTGCAGGTTTACCCAGCCTTCTGCCTGTCTTAAGACCCCAGTATTACAACAGGATTGGTGTGGACAGGGCACCATGTCCATGTAGAGCTCCATTAGGGACATCATCATAGACCCTATTACAGGAATGGAGACTCCAAACTTGCCAGAAGACTCTTTAGAGGCCTGAAATTTGGGGCATCAGGTTTCTCAAAAACATTTTTTTTAATCATAAAGACAAAAGATGTTTCTTAAAGGTTATTAATCTCTCAAGTATTCAACAGGCTTTTCAGTCCGCCATATGCTGGGAGTGTAAGACCTTAATTGATGAACACATTGATATATTTCAGTGGGAGGGGAAGAAGGCAGAACCCCTATTTTTTGTCAGCGGATTACCTTCAGATCCTCATTCATCTGTGCCCTGGTTCCCTATTTTTTACCATGTGTGCTCTTGTTACTGTATAAAATAATGGTGTCCTTCTCACACCAGCACTGATGCGAGGTCATCACAAGAATGTGCCCTTTCAGGCTTGGTGTTCTCAGGTGCTGGCAGAAGGAAGCAAAGTGACTGTGTTTTTACTGTGAAAGCTGGAGCTCCAACCTGTTCTTTTCCCAGCTGGGGACAATATGAGTCAAAATATATGCTCCCTGACTCCCTTCTGCCCAGAAGCTTCTGATTGCTGCCTGAGCCTCCTCTTAAGTTGGCACTTGCTTAGCTGTACCTGGTGGGCAGCAGTGGAATGAGACAGAGAGGAGGACTACTGTGGGAAGTGCTGAACAGCAGCAGCTTTAATGTATTTGGCAGCAGTAGGAACTGGGCACCAGTCAGGTTTGGGCAATTAATGGTGCTATAGGACTCATGGGATGGAAGAGTGAGCTTGTAGCATTTTTCATCCTGCAATTGCATGTCAGCAGGCCTTTACTGTCTTCTCCAGATAGAGTGTAGCTGCTGTTATAAAGTGACTGCATAAATCAGCTGCAGATGTGATTAGCATGCATGTGTGTATATATTTAAAAGACTTAATTAAAACATCAAACTGGAGAACAGATCAGCTGGGAGTGTGTTTTCTTCCACTAACAAACCAGAAATAAAAAAAAATCCCCTAAAGAACAACAGTCCTGTTGACTTTCCATTTTACTCCTAGAATTTTAGGAATGTTCCTCAGATTTGTCTGTGATTCTGCTATATTTTAACAGTCCCTGGCCCTGCCAGGCAGGGAATGTAGCTCGGTTTTGTGTCTCAGTGGCCTTTTATATGGTGAGGGAAATGTTTACTTGTGTTGTAGCAACCAGACAGTATGTTCATGACCATAAAGGGTGCTGATGAGTGACTCACTGGAAGGGAACTCAGGCTTGAAAGTGTTGTCAGATAAAAAAAAACCCACTTAGTGGAGCAAAGTACAGAGCAGTTCTGTTCAGTGGACCTAGCAGCACTGAGTTATTTGAAATAGAAAATGTGCAGTGTCTAACACCCTCTCTCAACCTCACAGCCAGTGGCGACGCATAGTGGGTGCATGTCCACTCCCTGAGAGCGCCAGTGCACCCCCTGATCAGCCACTTAGGCAATGGCCAAGGGGGGCAGGCAGGAACACTGGCGCCCCCCCGTAAGCACCATTTGATCGCTGTGATCACTGCAGCCGCTTCTCGGATCACTTGATCCCAGGAGTGGCCACAGCCACTCCCAAAAGCGGCTGCAGTGATTGCAGCGATCGGCTGTTGCGGGATCACCCAGAGGGGTCCCTCCCCTGGTCAGCAGGATTGCCGGGGGGGGGACCTTCCACCCCCAGTCGGTGGTACTGGTCGCATGCCCCCCCAACTAAGGCAGCACCAGTCGCCCATGCTCATAGCTCCGTTGTTCACAGTTCCACGCAGATGGCACAGGTTTCTTGTTTCCCCATAACCTCCAGGATATATTGCTACTTGCCTGTGTTTTCTCAGGGAACCTCACACCAGGGTACTTCCAGGGTAAATTGCTCCTCTTAAGGTTACTGTGCAGAAGGGGAAAATGTGGCTTAATGTATCAAAGACCATGAATGTGGGTCTGAGGGGGGCGGGGTGATTCTTCCTCATGCACGGTATAGGTAGAGGCATTCTGCGTGGGGCAGGAAACCAGATTGTTTCCACTCAGATCAACTCTGAACCTTTTGAGAAGTTAATCAAAATGAATAGATTCTACCTTCTATGCCAGGGGCGGGCAAAATGTGGCCCTGGGGCTGGATGCGGCCTGCCAGGCCATTCTATCTGGCCCGCAGGGCCCCTAAAAAATTTAGAAAATTAATATTTATCTGCCCTGGACTGCCTGTCATGCAGCCCTTGGTGGCTTGCCAGAACTCAGTAATCAGCCCTCTGCCCAAAATGATTGCCCACCCCTATTCTATGTACACTTAGACACATACCTTTTTGTGGGTGCTTATGTTTCCTGCCTGTACCAGGAGTTGGGAAATCCCATGAGAAATTTTCTTTTCCCAGTAACCTGGGATCAAGCAGGCCTGAGTCCCGATGGGCATACTGGGAATCAGAGTTTGAGCATTTGGAGCTGCTGATACCGAGGGTTGTACTATAGTTGTGCATCTCAACTCTCCTAGTGCCAGTCTCAGTATGTTTTCCAGGAAAAAGTATGTGCTTACAATGCCTGGTGTTTGAAACTGGGGCTCATCTGAACGAGTCATGAGTGAAATAAGGCACACAGGAATAATACTCTATCAGTGGAGATTTACGTAACAGTCAGGCAGCAGGCGCCTGGATTATTCTTCATTGTTCCAGCCGGGCTTCATTATCTTTTCACTACATTTGGACCAGGGCTGTTTTCCTAGCTACATTATCTCTAGAGAGCAACCTGCAGCAGCAGACTTCCCCCCCCAGATATGCCTGCTGTGGTGAGGCAAACCCTGCCATTTCTGCTGGGCAGCTCTTCCTGTTCTATCACAGGCTGAGCAGCTCTTGCATAATTGGGAAGAGATCCTTGATGTCCCATGAGCAACACATGGGTGTGGAGAGCAGCCAGGGCGTTGTGAGGAATCCTTCCTGGCAGCAGGCTCAGGAACTACCCTCCTCTCCCTCTGTGAAAACAGAGCTGTTTTGTTACTCTCAGCATTGGTTGTGCAGGGTCTGATTCAAAGCTTGGAGAAGTCAGTGGAATGGCTCCTCTGGGCTGTTTTGGCTTTGGATCAGGCCACAGTGTTTTCTCTAGGCATAGGCTTTGCCAGACACATTCCAGCTTGCTGTGCCCAGTCTCTGTGATAATGGTAGACGTGTAAACTCACTGCTAATCTGGGCTTCCAGGCTGGAAGGGGCAGCACAGGAGGCAGGACACACAATGGTGTGATCTAAGGCAGCATTTCTCAACCCCTGGGTCCCAACCCAGAAGTGAGTCACAAGACTATATGAAAGGGTTGTGAACAACCTTTAAAAAATGGATCAACAAACTTTCAAAATGGATTCTTCTTTAAGGAAGAAAAACATGGGTTTCCTCTTGCAGGCTGGCAGTACCAGCCTGCAAGGGGCTGATTGGGGCAGGGGGTGCCATGTGCATGTACACGCACTTACATGCATGTGGCAGCCAGGCTGCACGGAGAGCAGTTCCTGCAGCTCCCCACAGGTAAGTCTATGGGGCGGTGGGGGGCAGCATAGATGACAGGGGGGTGGGAGGACACATAGGCAACACTGCCTGCCACCACACCACCTCTCTAGGGTGGAGCTGTGGTCTGAGGGGAGTGGCAGCAGTGGCTGGGCCATGGCAGCAGGGTAGAGCTGCAGCCCGATGCATGAATGACTACCAACAGGAGAAGGTGAGGGCAGTGGAGCCACTATCCCTGTCCATTACTCCTTGTGCTGCTGGTGGCATAGCTGGCGTGGGGGGGTCAGGTGGCAGTGGCACCAATGAATCTTGCTGCCCCACTCTGCCCTCCTGCACTGAGTCTTACCTGCTGGGCCGTAGAGGCAGCTCTTGCCTGTGCCGGTCCAGCCAAGCTGCAGCCCCATGCCTGCTGTGGGTGTACAAATCTGGGGGGGCATATGTCCCACATCCCCCCACCCCACACATTGGGGTGCTGGGGGCAGGGGGTAGTGGGTTGGAAGTGAGGGGCACCAGTGAGCTGAGGTGGTTGGGGGGCTGTGGGTCAGGAGTGAGGGGTACTGGCAGACCCAGGGGGCTGTTTTCTACTTAAACCATTTACTGGGTCAGGACTGGCCATCAATATTTACAAATGGGTCCAGTACAAAGAAGATTGAGAACCACTGATCTAAGGGAATGTGCCCCAGGCAGAAAGGGCAGGTTTGCCCCTTTAAGGGTTTTGGGGCCTGGGGCCAGCCAGCCCTTTTGGATTTTCAGACCCAGCTGGGAAAGCCTGAAGAGCAGAGAAAACAGCTGACGGGGAGCTAAGGAACAAGGTGGCTCCCGTGGTTGGTTGGGGAACCAGACAATGGAAAAGGCCTCTCTGTCCCTGCTGCCTGTATTGGTCAGGGGACTAGCTTCATTACTGTTTGAGCTTTGTTTTGAGAAGTAAAAGCATGCCCTGGTCAAGGGCCTGAATGGATTCTGGACTGGGGGCAGGCCAAAGGCTCATGCACAAAATGAGGGGGTTTGCTGTCTGTGATAACTAGGATGGCTAAAGTACGCTCAGTTTGCAGCTGCAAGAGCTAAGAATGTGTCCCCCAGATCCCTGCATCAGAGGGGCTGTGTCCCAGGATGCAATGCTCTGTCTCTTCTCATCCAAGTGGACCAGCTGTATTATATGTTGCAAGCCGCAGTTCTCTCCCTGGCCACCCCCCCACTCCTCCCGCCCGCCCATCTTAGAGACTGGGACAGTTGTAGGCTGCTTTGTTATATGCCAGGGCCATTGTGGGTTTCAGATAGGCACACATGCAACCAACTCAGCTATGTGACCCATCAAAAGGAGCATCTCCTCAGCAAGTGATGCTGCAGCAATTGGAGAGGCAGTTACTTGCATGGCAGATGTGGAGGTTCTGACGTGGCCTCCATTCTGCACTCAGCTGAACGGCAGCAACCTAACCTCATTTGGTAGCAGTGGGAGCTGGGCATCAGTCAAGTTTGGGCCCTTAGTGGCATTATAAGACTTTATGGCATGGTGGAGTGAGCTTGTAGTGTTTTTCATCTTGCAATTGCATGTCAGCAAGCCCTTACTGTCTTCTTCAGACAGAGAGGTTCTGGAGTCAACAAGGGGTTGATAAGTATCTGAGCTCTCAGGATATGGCTCCTTTCCAGACAGTTATGCCAGGGAGAGATGGGGGAATGCCTTTGTTCTTGCTAATTGTGTTGATTCAGAGGGAAGGAAGTTGCTGGAGTTCCTGATGTTCCTGTCTCAGCAGGGGCCAGGGTCTTGGGGAGTTGAGGGATTGCTCCAGCAGGTGTTGTTATGGAGAAAATGAGCACTGCCTTCTTGGGGCCTGGGGATTTGTGCTGGGATATCCTGGCCCCCTTAGGAGCATGGGGGTTGTTTTCTAGATCTACTAATCAGATGAATACAGCGGATGTTGGCTTCTTCAGATTAATCTCCAGAAAGCAGCACAGCGAGGACCTGGTGAATAAGCACGGCCCACAGCACAACTTTCTGTTCCCAACAGTCTCCCAGAGCCAAACTTCTTGAACCTTTGCCCCCCACTGCAAGGGGCAAGCTGTAAACCTTTCCTGTGTGACTGGGTATTTGCCAGGTTTCTGAAGTGTGCACTTGGTGAAACAAGCTTTTCTTTATTAGTCGCTGTGGAGATGGGAAAGAATTTGGGGGAAATATTATAATTTCTCTCAAGGCATGAAGTTTTCTTGTGCTGGAAAAATGGGAGCAATCAGAAATGTCCTCTTTCACCCAGGGGTAACTTTGCTGAACTCACTGGGAAAGGGATGGGGGTGAGATCAGATAAATCTATATCACATCGCATATTCCAGGATAAAGTAGGGAGGATTCATAACTGAAGCAGCCACAGGTATTGGGCTCAGCAGCTCTGCATCTGCACAGACTCGTGTCCTGTCCTTCATCTGCGTACCATTGTGCTGGGAATATGTCTGTGCCTGGGTAACAACATACCAAATCTAAGCATTGGATGGAACAGCAGATAGGTTCATGCTACCAGCGGTATCATGTTTCAGGTGGCTGTTGTGCGAATAGGACTCTCTTCCTCTATTGTGCTGAAGGGACAAAAATGCCATGATTCAAGGAGCATTTTCACTATATTCATACCTCTAGGCTGCTTAGGGGACCTAGGCAAGTTTGCAGCTAATGAGTGCTCCTTTTTGGTCACAGTTTTAAATAAATCAAACAGTTTGCCTGGCAAGATGACCGTGGACTTTGCCACCATTTTAGTTCACTAGCTTGGAGCATGGTTGGGTCTGTGGTTGCTTAGGTGGAGGAACATATAGCACACAGACTTACACTGAGGTGAGGGGTATGCCTTGATACATGGACTTCAGCTTCCCACAATGCTTGAAATTGTTGCTGGGGCAGCTTATGTCATTGCATCCTCATGGAGTTGAAGGGCTTGGATTCAGGACATATTTCACCAGAGAAATCAGGTCTCACACCAGAGCCCTAACAGGTATACTCCCTTGAATCAGATGGACAATTAGCCTTTGAAAAATCAGGAGTAAAGCTACACTGTTATAAATTACACTAGTTTAGATGTCTGTCTGCAAGTTATCATGGGATAGCCATTTGTTCAAGCCAAGAAGACTGGTATGGGCTCCCCTACCACCTACTGGCAGTGTGCAGTAGTAGCAGTCTGTAGGACATAGCTGCGTTGGAGTAATGCCTTGACTGTGCACTCCAGATCCTTGTTTGATTGACGCCCGTGTACAAACCTGGTATCAGTTTCATGGGTGTAAATGTGTCCTGTTTCCAGGCCCAAAGTGAGGCAGGGGGAAATGGATGCCAGGAAAAGTCAGGATTTGTTTCAGGCATTTTCAAAATGAACTTTGAGCAAATCCTGCTGTGTTGGGGCTTGTAGCTTGTGCCTTTCTGATTTGCAGCAATTCAGCCATCCTACTTCGGGGCATTTCAGGTGTTTTGGTGGGGATAAAATGAGTAGACCCATGGCTGGGAGCAAACAGACCACTTCCTCATTTGCTCAGAACAAATTTCTTCATGACTTGTAATTCTCTCCTGTTCTCAGTCAGGGCCTCCCTCCTAGACATGCCCAGCAGGCCGCCCTTGACACCTCCTCAAAAAGCAGCATGGCTGGGTGACTAGGTGATGCTAGCTGGTAACATCAGAGGTGCCCAAACTGCTTCACTGATTTGATCAGCTTCTCCCACTGGCACCACTGCAGATCAGAAGGAACTCAGTGGAGCTTACAGCTTAGGCCCCTGTGTCAGCCTCCAGGAATGGTGCCCTTGACTTTTATCTTCCCTCCTTGGCAATAAGTCTTTGTAGGTTTGTACCCTCCATGAGTTCCACAAAAGAGGTGGTGCCCCCTGCAGTGGGAGCTGGCTCAGAAGTTGTTCGTTTCCTGGGAGGTATTCCTGGGGGGTGCTTTTGTGTTAAATGAGCATGGGGGTGGTCAGTTTGCTGTGGGCAGTTTGTCCATGGCAATGCAGGAGAGGTGGATTCTGATACGCACGGCCCTCTCTCTGCATATGTCCAGGGGTCAGGCAGAAACCCAAGGGCAGTGCTGAGTTCTAGTATGGGGCCCATTCACATGCTCCCTCTCTCTCGTGCTGGCTTCCTGATAGCGTGCTCATCCTAGTAATTCCATGCCTTCCCCTCCCAGCTCTGTAGATTAAAATGACTTGGGTGATAAATCCTGGAGCCGTGTACTGCAGCCCTGCAGCTGTGACGCTTCGTAGAGTGATGGGCTATTTCCAGCGTGTCCTGAGAACATAGAGGTGATTCACTGGAGCAGGGATGCACGCTATGTGCTGCTCAGATGAAAACCAATCTCATTCCAAATGAATGTGCCCCCTCCCTTGGCATGTGTGCCTTGCGTGCACGCACTCACCCAGCAGCAGGGGCACCAGACGTTTGGCTGTCACAGGGCAGTGGAGAAGTTGAATGAGTTGCTCTTCTGTCCCTGGCAGAAGCAGAGTAACCAGATGGACTGACTGCATGGAAATCCAGTCATCAAGGCTCTGTGCCTGGCTTTGACACAGACTTGCTGTGCAGCTTCAGGCAAGTCACTTAACTTCAGTGTCCCCATCGCCAAAATGAGGATGAAAGGGCTTGGGGATTTATTAGCCAAGTGACACCCCAGCCATCACATTTGAATGAAGTTTGGGGAAAGATTCTGGAAGGCTCCCAACATTAAGGGAAAGCCAGTCTTTTTACAAAGCACCTGCCCCAGATCTCCCCCAACCTAGCATCCAAACCCCTAAGCTCAGAGCAAGCTCTGAATTCACAGTGCAGCAGCCTCAGGTGATTCACTCCCTCACTTGAGTCCTTATCGGGAGGTCTTACCACGCATGAAGGAGGCAGTCAAAGAATTTAGGAGGCAGGGGGGGAACCCATCACCACCCTATAAGTAGATTCAAGGCCATGCTGTGTTCTGGCCCCACTGAGAGATGTGTATAGGACAATAAAGAGCAGCAGATGGCATCCTGATCCCATGGGAGATGGTTCTCCAAAGGTGCTTTCATAGCGAGCTGGAGGGGTGCTGATGGACTGAAGCATTGCTGACTGGTAGCAGGGGCAAAGGGTGCATATGGAGCTGTGTAGGTGCAGCAGAGCATCAGCACAGAGTCTCATGCTGGAGGATGCAGTGCAGATCCCTTGCGGCAGCTAGAGGTGCAGCTACACTGCCTCCTCCACCTCCCCAAGGAGGTGTGATGCATGGACACCACAGCATGGGGCCAGCCCTCCCCTCCTCCCAAGCCTAAGCCTGCTGTGCTGACTCTTTCCCCCCACCCTCCCCACTGTAAGAGAGAGAGTGAGAATCTCACAGGGCAGGAGAAGAATAAGAAGTCTAGAAAATCACAAGTAAGAAGAGCCAAGTACAGGACCTCTGAGCATCAATAGCATGGGACAAAGAGAGGAGTGTCACCTGCTGAGAACAGCCTGTGATTCTCCCTCACTCACACCCGCACACTGCAACATGCATGGGGCACTGCATGCAGATCCCAAGGCGTGTGACAGGGGAATGCATGTCTAGGCTGCAGCCCATTGCATGCTAGTATCGGGCATTGTCAGAGGGATCTATATGCAAGGGGTGAGATCAGAGTCCTCCACCAGGCCAGCTGAGAGCCAGGTACTTCCCAGTCCACCTTCTTGAGCTTCTGCATGGTTCTGTCTCTGGGGCCGCAGCACAGTCCTAGTCTTTTAGTAGGAAAAACCCAGTCATGTTAAAACCTGCTGTGCACAGCGACTGCTGATAATCGTAAAAGCCAGTGGGCTCATAGGCTAAGCCTGCATCCACTCAGGCAAAGGTGCTTCCAGAGATGTAATGAATACTTAGATGCTGCCTCGGGAGAATGAACTCCCTCCATCCTTCGCTCCTTCCCTCCATTAATGCTAACCACCATTAACATTAGTGGGTTGGCCCTTGCCTGCAAGGATCTTTGCATGTTTTATAAACATTTAGAGAGGAGCCTGAGATTGTCATGAGATTCACAGATGTGACAGCAGAGGCCCAGAGAAGGGAAATTACTTGCCCCAAGGTAAAGCTGTGGCAGAGTTAAGAACAGAACCCAGAAGTCTTGATTCCCCTTCCTTGCTTTGGTTACTAAACTCCTCTCTGTCCTAAAGACGCAACTAGAATCCACAAGCCCTGGCCGCTCTGTTCCGGCCCCTCCTGCTAGAGTGCCCCCTGCACCCAGGGGAGTTTGCCATAGTAATTCTCCAAGTGCTTTGCTCTGTGAATTTTCTGTTCTCAAATTCCACCCTCCACTCCCACTCCTGCAGAGCTGCTGCTAAGTGCAGTTGCTGGAGGAAGGACATGATGCCTGGAGTGGCACAGTTGGCCGCAGGCTGCAGAGACGCAAACCACATCCTAGCAGCTCAGCCTAGCCTTTCCTCATGCCCTTCCCCTTTTCTCCTACTGTAGGAGCCCTGGCAGGACATAGCGATTGAGGCAACCAGCCCTGGAATGCATGGGAAGAGGAAGGCCCCTGAAAACAGCTTGCAAACAAGGCAGTCCCAATGGGTGCTCCATGCTGCAGCATGTCTACGTGTTCCAAGCCAGCAGCTGGAGCAGACGAGACCGTGCCTGGCCTGAGTCCAGGCTGCCATAGCAGCCTCAGTAGGGTGAGAGGCACAAGGAGGGCAAAGAGCAGGGGCTCAGAGCTAGTCCCGTGGAATAAGTAACTCTGTGGGGCGTTCTGTGCCCCAGCCAGCTGTCTGTGGGGCCCAGACTCCCAAAGAGTTAGTGGGTAAAACCTGAAGCAGGGATAGAATTTTTTTTAAAAAGAAATTTTTCGTATTCCCAGCCAAATCAAATCCAAATCTGTGAGTCAGTTCAAAACCATAAGTGGCCCTACAACTGGCAAACATCCTCCACCCCCACCAGGGGCTTCAGATAGTTCCAAAGTCTTTTGACAGGCATCCTATGTGCAGGCCCAAACCCGGAGGCTTGGGGTTTGGATGCCCCCATGTTTTCACCTGCCCTCAGTCATACGGCCGCAGAAGCAAGCTAGGGAGGAGCCTCCCATTTCTATAAAGTGGGCTTTAAGCCCCAGCGCCTTAGTGGGTACTAAACTACGCCAGAAGAACAGTTATCCCCCGGGAACGCTTAAGGAAAACTGCCTTTATGGACCCAGATACATGGTGTTTCTGAGAAAAGATGAAGGTTCTCACTGTCACTGTGAAGTCAAGAAACTTTCTGCTTATGCTTGAGACACTCACCCTGGACAGCCAGGCAGATTAGAGCTTCTGAAGAGAGGGATGAGGGACCTCTTGGGGTGCAGTAGGCACATATGCAGAAAAGGGGGGACCTGAGCTTTTTCTCCCCTTTCTTGTGATTTAATTTTTCCTCAGCTGACATGTTCTGGTTTCCCAGTTAGTAATGTGATGTGTATCCTGGCCCCTGCCCTGCCCTGGGGGAAGTGGCACACTCTGCCAGTGTGCAACGGTGGTAAGTAGAAGGCTTAGGACCAAAACAGAAACCTTTCAAAAACCTCCCTCCTCTTCTAGGGGGCAGGCCATTATTAGCATTCAAACAACAGACTTAGGCGCTCCCCTGAAAAATCTCAAGACTGGCTTAAAACTCAGGGGTTTACAAAGAAATAAACTTCTCTTTCTAAATGTGTCTTCTTGTTTCTGAATCTTTTGAGTTCCCATTTCCCAGTCCCTCTCTGCAACCATGAGGACTGAAAGCTTCCTTTTTCTGTTACGTGACAGCAGAGATTGTCTTGGAATCATATGCCTTCTGGACCTAGGACTTTCAACACTGAGTATATAGAAGCTCATGATAAAGCCATGAAAGTTAGCAGTGCTGCAGTGGAAAAATGGAGTCATAGGGCACATCTACGTGTGCAGTTAGTGCACATGAATAAACGTTGGTGGTGATTGGTCCAGAATTTTTTTGCTGCTGGGCGCAACATTTGAACATGCGGTCTGGAGCAATTAACTCTGGAGCAATCAGCTCCAGAATTTATTCATGTGCAGCACACGGAGCCCAGTTGGAGCAGCCCCAGCTGGCAGGGAACTCTGGGAGTCAGCCTGGGGCTGCTCTGACTGGATTCAGTGTGCTGTGGAGGGGCTAGCTGGGGCACGGAGGTGCTTCAGCATGGAGCTAGTTAGCAGGCAGCCCCCACACTGAAACACCATTGTGCCCCAGCCAGCTGGGGCAGCGTCTACACGTGCACTGCTACTCATGAAAAAACTCCACAGCAGGGTATTCTGCATTTGGGGTAATGACTTTGTATTCTGCCCTGTAATCTGTATTTACAGGTACTACCCTGCTGTAGAGTTTATTAGTTTTGTGCACCCTAATAGGGATGCACGCGTAGATGCTGAGATGTTTACTGTGCAATTAATTAGTCAACTGCATAGTAAACGTCTCGTGTAGATGTACCCACACGGTGCCATCCTGTCCAGTCCTGTGCTTCATATTACCCTTTATCCCCTTGGCAAAGCAAAGCAGGCAGAGAATTCTGGATTGGGAACATTTTATACTTGCATTGCAGAGCAGTACCTGACCACGTGAGGGTCAGACAGGGTTGGCTTAGGCCCATGGGGGAAAGCACTTGCAAAGCGCCACACAATAAAGGAAGGGAGCCTATTTTTTCAGCTCAACTGTAACATCCCAGGCCCCACCCTAGCAATAACTCTACTGGCCTGTTGTGCAGAGACCTTCCAGCTGTCCTGATAGCCTGTTGTGAGATGGAGCAAGGGGGAAAACTGTGAAGTGAGGGCTCCTGTGCCTAATTGTGTTTGGCTGTGAGAATAACAATAGGAAAGTTCTGATTGTCTAAAAAGATGTTGACAGAGACCTCTGGCCAGGGACAGGAGACGGGGGAGCCATTCAGGCCCACGGGATACTCTTGATGATTTGGCAAACAAAGGAAGGATGGAAACTTTCCAGTGTAAATGGTGAAAGTGAGGTAATGCCCTTGGCAGACTGGAGAGGAGAGGGCAAGGGAAACAGCCCTGGGCCCCTGCCAGGCTCCTACAGCCCTGTGCTCCAGACAGTGCACGGGTTATGGGGACTACGAGGGGGACAATTTATCCTCCACATCCTGGCTCTCTGGCATATGAAAGCAGCATAATCATTGTCATTCAGAGAGCACACTGCTGGTCTCAAACTCTTCAGGGCCCCATACTTGGATGTTCGCTGGAGAAAGCCATTTTGGACTCTGGCTGGGGCCTCCTGGCTGAGGACCTCCCAGGAACTCGGGTCTTGTATCTGCTGTTGGCTCCCTTGCTAGTCCTGAGCATTGCAACACATTGAGATGCCTGCGGCATCCGGAGTATCCCGCCTTCCTTGGCTGAGCCATGGGGTATTTCTAGTTCCACTTTTGTGCCTTTGTTGAACTTAGCGGACAACAAAGATGTTTGAAATGATCCTTCAATTAGCTGATTTAGCGATTGAAAACAGGATGCTCCACATTTATGTTTTACTCTGATTTGGGGATGAACCGAGGCCCCAGCCGAGCTGTTTCTGCAGTCCCAGGGTAAAAGGTCAGGGTGTGGGGAGGACCAGTGCTTCTGGGGTGGATTGGGCACCAGGACTCCTGGGGTCTTCTGAGTAACCTTCAGTGAATCCCTCCCAGTTCTGTGCTGAAGAGGGGAGTAGAGAAGGGGTGGAGGCAATGAAGCCATTTGTTTCTTTTTTCATGTTGCCAGGATACTTTCCCTCAGTCTGGGAAGGTCTGGGGAGGCTGTGAGATTTCATGTCCTTAGGCATATTCTGGAACAAGAATATTTGTTATGAAGGCTATAAATTCCTCAGTCTTTCCCACCTCCTTGGCCTCTTGCTGCCTGTTATAAAGATTACAGAGATTTTTGCTAGGGGTACAGATCCGGGAATAAGGAGCTCAGGTCCTGATCAAACACTACTCCCTGCTCCCTTTCCTAGAGCCATGGATAGAAGGCAAGAGCATGCCCCTTACAAATCAACTATAATTTCTTGGGAACAGAGTTTTGCTCTCAGTGACAGGGCATTTACTCTTACTGAGCTTTGTGATCTTGGGATGCCCCTCACTGTGCACCAGGGGGCACTCGTTATCCCTCTCTGTTTCCGCAGAACTGGGAACAAGCCCTTCCAAGACAGAGGTCTCTGCCTGGTTTTCAGTGCTGGGAGTTTTTTGAAGTTAAGGGCAGATCATTTCTGCCTGGCAGATAAAGGGAAATCCAGAGGGTGGGCGTCTGGATCTGTGTTGTTAGAACAGGGCTAAACATAAGCTTTCAAGGTTCTTTGGGTAGATATGCTATCTTTTATTAGACCGAGTAGCTGGGGAAAAGTGCACCAAACACCCTGATGGAAGATATGTAGGAGAAACCAAGCAGCAACTGTGCACCAAAATGAACGCACACCGACAATGTATCAAAGACAAGAAGACCCAACTCCCTGTGGGTGCACACTTCTCACAGGACAATCACTCTCTTTCCGACCTCTCAGTTCTAATCCTCAAAGGGAACTTACAAAACACTTTTCATAGAGGAGCCTACAAACTTCACTTCATAAATCTACTGGATACAAAAAATCATAGACTCAATATAGACATTGGATTTATGACACATTATAACCTGCCTGACATCTGAATCTGCCAGACCTGACCTTTCACACTTTTCTTTCCTCTCCCCACCTCCTTTCCTTCCCTCTTTTTCTACCCTTTGTATTCCTAATTTCCAGCTAATTACTTTTTCACAGACAGCCTTTTTTCTATCTTGGAAAACTACTACAGTAGAGCCTCCCTTACTTACCTTTGCCCCCCACCCCCTTTTCCCACTCTCTTCCCTTCTCTGCCTTTTGTTTTCCTAATTGCCACCTATTTACATTCTCACTTTTAGCTTCTTTCATGTCTTGGAGTCTCAGAACAGCAGAGACTCTCTATTCCTGAAGAAGGGTGATTGTGCTCAAAAGCTTGCAAAGAACTTTTCCCCAACTACTTGGTCTAATAAAAGATCACATCTACCCAAAGAACCTTGCAACATGACTGCACCAAAAACCCAGAAACATAAGCTTTGGGATTTGAGATCCAGCCTATCCTCAGTCTACCTGGACCTGGCAAAAGGCCCATACATGGGAATTTCCCATGCTGTAAGCAGAGGCTAAGCCCCCAGGGGAAAGCCAGGAGGTGCCCTTGACAGGATCACAGATGACCCAAATCCCTGCAATCCTGAGGGGGTTAAGGAACTTGCTGAAGTCAATGACTCATTGTGTATGGACACTGGGAACTCCAAGAGATGACTCACGTGAATACCTCCCCTTGCAAGTGGAGCTCTGTGCCTCTTCCTATAGAGGGCCTAGGTTTTGCATCTTCCAGCATCACACTAGGGTCTTCACAGACACCAGCCTGAGCCTCATGAGGCAGTGATGCTACTTCGCTGCTTGGGAGGTCATTTCCCAGTCATACAAGAGGACTGGGGGTATCTGACCAGTGCTGGGAGATCTGTGTCCCACCATGGGGAAGGGTTGAGATGGGGCAGTGAGTCACTCCCTGAGCACTCAGGGCTGTCAGTCCCATTTCACCTCCTTCCCAGCCCCTCTTACTCTGTAGGGCAGGATGGAAGCCCAGGCAGCTGGAGCTGTAAGAACAGGGAGCCCAGCTGTGCTTCTCTGCAGACACCATGCCCCTGATGCTGCCTGGGTTTGTTTGCAATGTGATTTATTAAGCTCTGCTTTCTGGGCCAAGCTGCCTTTGCTGCCTGCACTTCAGAGATTAGATGCTGGCTTTGAGTGAAAGCAAGTCTTGAACATGGGCATGTTGAGTCTTTTGCAAATAAGTACATGGACAAACCCAGGTGCAGATAACCTTAGTATATAGAAATATGCAAAGCCCGTTTGTATCCAGGCTGCTGCTCTGGGGAGATCCTGAAACATGCACTACAGTGGATGCTGCCAGGCTCAGGAAGTATTCAAAGGGACGCTATGCCTTATGTGCTACTGTTTGCAGACATATGCAAACCCCTGCATTCTTCTCTGAGGCTGGTGTAAATGGAGAGTATCTCTCTTGGAGTCAGAGGAGCTAGATGTGGATGAGAGGGTGGGGACTGCATCTTTGGTCATGGGATAGAAACAAATCTCATAGCTGAACTGTCCTTGTAGTGATATGAACAAACTAGGATATTAGAGTCTGATGCAGATGCCTGGCACTGCTGCCAACAGCTCTGGGGATGGGGACAGAGGAGGGAAGGAGGGTTGGGAAGATGGCCATGGCAAAGCCCCAGTTCCAGTGTCTTCAGGTCTCTTCTGTGGCTAAAGCACTGATGGGTTTCTAACCTAGCCCTGTGTGGCAGAGCAGATATAACTGTGCTTAAATTTAGCAATGAGCTGTTTTGTAGGAGATCTGAGTCCTCATAGGAATCATTTACCAGGTATTTTGAAGAGAGGGATGAACCCAGGCTTGATAGCAGCTGCCAAAGGCTGAATTTGGTCCCAGGGGTCAGATTATTCATAAACCTCAACCCCCATTATTTCTCTGTTCCAGTAAGGGCGGATAGCTGGGTAGCAGCTTCAGGAGCTGCTCAGACTGAGGGTAGGAGCAGCTGGGTGCCACATGGGTTTCTCACAGATTACATTTTGTGTCTTGCAGGATGAAGTGAAGCTCCCATCCAAGGTGAGCATCAGCAAGTCTTTGAAGGAGACTGAGAAGCAAGAAAAGGAAGGCGAGGGCGAGGAGGAGCCCCTGGGTGAGGACCACGCTGATGAGGAGCACATCCAGCTCTCCTCAGATGAGGAGGTGGAAATTGAGGAAATCATTGAGGAATCTCGGGCAGAGCGCATCAAGAGAAGCGGCATGAAGAGGGTGGACAACTTCAAGAAAGCTTTCTCCAAGGAGAAGATGGAGAAGACAAAGATAAAGACCAAGGAAAACCTAGAGAAAACCAAGCATAACCTGGAGAAGACCCGGCACAACCTGGAGAAGAGCATGAACAAGCTAGGCACCAGGATTGTGACTAATGAGAGAAGGGAGAAGATGAAGACCTCTCGGGACAAACTGAAAAAGTCTTTCACCCCTGACCACACCATTTATGCCAGGTCCAAGACAGCTGTCTACAAGGTGCCACCTTTCACTTTCCATGTCAAGAAGATCAGAGAGGGTGCAGTGGAAGTGAAAGCCACAGAGATGGTGGAAGTGGGAGGGGAAGAGGCAGACACAGATCTGATGAGAGAGGAGAGCCCCGAGATGCACACGCTGCTGGAGATCACGGAGGAGTCAGATGCTGTGTTGGTGGACAAGAGCGACAGTGAGTGAAAAGGCAGAGGCGCGGGAGAGTTTCTGAATGGATGGCTGAACACATAACCTTTCACACTGCGAGATCTCCCTGGGGGAGCCCCAGGGACCGTATACACAACGCATCCTTATTACTCTGGAAAGCCAAAGCCACTCCCCCACCACGGAGGACAAGGTGTCTTTTATATTTTAGTTTTAGCACATAGAGGAGGTAGGAACACAGGACTTTTTCTTTTTTATTACACCATTAAACCAACCCTTGGAGACCATTTCTACTTCAGGCTGTGTCAGAGTTTGCAAGCTGCCAGGCCCAAAGTGACAAGCATGCAGCCAAGCAGGACTGTGCTAAAACCAAGATAACTGTTGTACACCTAGGAAACACTCTTTCACAGCAAGCTGAAAGACTTGGTGTCAAGAATGCTTCCTGCTCAGCAACCTGCCCAGTGCCAGAGACCATGGAGTCCATGCAGTTATTTCCCACCAAGGCAGAAGGAGGAGAGAACCCGGGATCAGAGCTGGTGGGCAACAGACCTATCCCTCCCCAAGAGCTATCCCCCATGGCCATTCGGTCACAGATCTCTAGTGCCTGATGGATCTCTGTGGCAAGGGAAGAATTCAGCAAATTCTGCTGGCGGACAGAGAACATGTGAAGCTGCGCAGTGTTGCATGGTGCTGGGGTGGGGTCTTCCCCCACCACTGTGACCCTGGAGGACTTGAGCAGTTCACGTACCAATATGAAGGTCACTGTTGTTACACAGCACCCAGGTACTGTGGGAACTGTTGTGTCTGTGCCCATCCCAGTCCTGGTATCCTACACACCCAGGGCCTGCTGCTGCTACCAGCTACACTGATGCCATCCCACTGAGCTTTCTGGGATGGCACCAATGGAGTAGGAGGCTCAGCAAAGGCTGTTACATTCCTGTGCCTACAGTGCCTGTGGTCCTGAAGGGGTTAAACACCTGCCTGCTGGAGGCACAGCAAGAGGAGACCCTCGAGGAATCCTGGCATGTGCAGGGAGCTGAGTGGGGCTGAGGGTGCCCAACCTTGGCTCCCTACACCTTGTGGCAGCCATGGCTTCAGCAGCCAGTGAGGGAGATGCTTACTGGCCAAGGGGAAGAGTGAAGGTGCAAGCAGGGGGGCTGGAGGGTCCAGCCCTAGAAGCTAGTCACTTCCAGAAGGGCTAGTGGATGTGCTGATGCCATGGGAGGAAGACAGAGTGAGAAGGACTCATGGTCAGGCAGAGAGCGCTTTTGACACCAGTCTGTGGGGCCTGATCCTGAGCAGTGCTGAGCACCTGTCTCACCTTTGGGAGTCTCAGCATAACTCAGGGTCAGGCCATGTGCATTTCCCACCACCCACATCCCCACTTTCTGCCAGATGTGCTTTCATTGCCATTGTAAGTGCTGTAGTGAGGCAGCTGTAAGCTAGTGTGCAAGCTCCAGCTTGCCCCTGGGTCTTTGTGCGCCAAATTTTGTGTACACAGATATTGCAATGGCTTGCTGGGCCTCTGTAGCCATCACACAGGAAAGGAAGGCAGGAGGGACTGAGTGTATGTGGACACAGCACTTCCCCTGGAAAGCTGGGTGGCCTGTGGTTCCTGGCCAAGGGGGAGCTTGGAGCTGGTAACCCCAGTAGCCCCTCGTGGCTCTCCAGAGCAGGGCAAAGCTGCAGGAGAGGTCTGGCCTGTCCCCCCCTTTGGTCTGTACCTGCTTGGCACGGATGCCTTCCTTAGTGCCCAGTTCCCCATAGGAAAGCAGAGGGGTCTGTTATTGCAAACGCACCTAAAATATATAATCTTGCTTCTTTATTACGAGCATTTGCTTTTTATTGCTCATTGCACGCCTGTCCTGTCTGCAGCCTGGGATTCTCCCTGCTGCCCATGGGGCTCAGGGCTTGGGGCCTGCTCCAACCCCTCAGTTGGAGCCCATGTCAAGGGTGGCTTTGCCAGGTGGCATCTGGGCTCCATCCGAGGCTCCTTTGTTTCTCTGTTGGGTTCTCTTCAAGCACTGAGAAGATGTTCCTGGAGTGCCACACTGCCACCAGAGAGGGGCAGGAAAAGACAAAGCTGGATGGGCTTTTGCTATTTCCAGGCTTCCTGGGCCCCAGGATGGGAGCACAGACCAAGAAGGCAGCTCCAATCTCCCTCGCCCTGCCAGCCCCATCAGCTCCAACCGCTGTGGTGGGATATTGAGTTCCAAGCAGTCCCAAAGGAGCCTGGGGTGGGCAAGGGGGAGCCCAGCCTACCCCAGGTTTGGATCAGTCCTCTGCTTGCTGCCAGAACTACAAGTCTCAGTCCCATTAGACTCCCCCAGCCCTGGGCCTGCCAGCAGCAGACATGTACTGGAGTGTAGCAGCCCCCCAGCCCAGAGCCCGGCCCACTGCCCAGGGCAATCCCTCCAGCAAGGGTGGGGATCTTGCAATGGGCTGCAGCATGAACTCCTGCTTCCAGACCACTCTGCAGGGGAAGAGCCCTGCAGGCCCAGGGCTGGTGGAGGAGTATCTGGGGCGAGCTGGTTGTCCATAGGTGTTCTCCATTTCTAAGGGCCCATCTATCGTTTTTTACATATCTATTTTTTCTTACACAGAAGCCGTAGCCTAGAGTACCTGACATCCAGGGCATGGGCAGGCATTGGCCTCGGGAGGTTGAAGGACATCTGGGTTTGGTACCACACTTGGCATTGCTGACCCAACATTGGGGGAGGGAGCAATGTTTGTCTATGGAGGGTGGCAGAGAGTGTGTCCAAGGCCCCCTCCCATGCCAGGGTGTGAAATGTAGCTGTGGGGTGATGGGAGCTTAGACAAAGCTTTATTCGTTTTCTATGACTGCATCCTGGTGAGCAGCTCAACTAATAAAGTTTCTTTTCTAAAAGGACAAGTGTACAGCGTGGTCACAAGTAACTGGGGTTGCAGGGTGCTGGGGAAGGTGAGGGGTGAGGGCCAGGGTGGGGCGGGGTGAGTGTGGGTGGGCAAGTTACTGCCAAACGCTGTGCAAAGAACAGAGCCAGGGCAGGAGTCATCCTTCAGACATTGACTTTGCCTTTTGGGCAAGGCACTGTGCAGCCCAAGGGACATTACCCAGCCTGTCTCACATGTATACATTCAACTTGGGCAAAGCAGCTTTGGGAACTGAAAAAAAGGAGAACCAGCAGTTCAAAAACAAGTTAAACTTTCCTCCTCAAAGGGGTAGTGAGTTCCTGCAAACCTGGAGTGGAGTCGTCTCATTCCTCAGGCTCTCGGGCTACCCCACTCAGGACAGAGCCTTCTTGTCTGGTGTTAGCTGGCTGTAGGTTACACAGACTAGTCCTGGAGATGGAGACACCCCATCCCACAGCTTGTGGTCACCAAGCTGGAAGGCCTGGCCCAGCTCCTACTCTGGCTTCAAGGGGAGCAATCCAGGCTTCTTACTCGCACTGTTCCTGTGGTGTGGGCAGAAGAGGTTGAATGCCCCAGGGCAGTAGGCAAAGCTGATTATGCCACTGTAGGTGGTGGAGGGACACCTTGCCACAGTAATCCCAAGGGAGTGGTAGAACAGCAATTCTAGACTGTGTGATAGAGATACTTCCTCCACAGAGCTGTGCCCAAAGTGTACCCTCCTGTGAATATATGCCAGGCACTGGCACTGGCACTGGCCTGCTGGCAGCAGCATTACCACATCCACTCAGTTGCAGACACAAAGCAAACCCAGCTCTGCCCAGCCTCTCACAGTGGTGTCAGGAATCAGGCAGAGCTGCTGGACACTGACTCACCAGCGATGAGCAAGCAGGTGTGACTTCAACAGCAGGATTACTGGTCTGCTGGTATCTCCACTCCAAAGATACCTCCCTTGGCCTGCTTCCTTCCCAGCTCTTGGAGCAGCTCAGTCCCTGCCACTGAGTCACAGGTGTGGGATTTGAAGGCTTAGCAGTTCTGCAGCAGATTGATGCCCTGTGAAGGTGGGGAGCCACAGCGACTGCTGACACTGTGCAGTGAGTAAAACATAGCCAAGACTAGAACTTAGTGTCAGAGGGGCCTTGCCTTCCAGCTGGCCCTGCCTGTTGATAGGAGGGAGGCAATGAAATGGTTGGACTGGGTTCCCTTCCACCAGGCACTGGTTTCACTCAGGGTTTTGGTTTGAAGACAGCATTCTGGCTTAGTCAGGGATGATCCTGCCCTGAACCAGGGTTGGATGAGGTGGGCTCCTAAGGGGCCTTCCACCCCTCTCGTTCTATGATTCCACGGTTCTCAAAGCTTGCATGGGAGCTTGGATCAGGAGACCAAAATCACATCCTTGTGGCGTGGGTCCTACATACAAAATTGGGTGTGGGGCTGTTTGCTTTCTCAGGAAGAGACCATGTAAGATCTCAGGCTGCTCTACACGAGAAGCCAGGCCCAGCTTCCCCAGTACAGCTCAGGTCCCCTGCCAGGTGGTCTTTATTGGCTAGAACCCTTACTTGTGAGCTCAGCTGGGAAGAAGGAGCTACAGGAGAGTGTCTGTCTGGTTTCCTATGATGGATCCTAGGAAAAGCCTTGAGAATCAGCAAGAAGGCACTACGGGTCAGCAGGTTGGAGTTGGGGTGGGGGACCCTTATGCTTAGTTTCCTTTGAGACTGTCCTGTAAGTAATCTGTGTCCTGTCTAGAGGTGCATGGAGACATTTGCTTGTTGAGATGCTCTCTGGCAGGTAGAAAGCCCTGATACAAGAGTGACTAAAGATCCCCAGAGAAGCTGAGGCAGGGTGAGCAGTGCCATGACAGGTCACAGGAGCTGCTGTAGAGGGTGTCACCACCTGCCAGATGTCGGACATCCTGCGAAGGAGTGAATGGAGAAACCCATTCAGTATGGATCCCAGAGTCCTCTGGGAAGTTTACAAGAAGACTCTGTGTAGGCATCTGTCTGGGATGACTTGGGAGCAACAAATCCTCCATCTGTGCAGGCAGGTGGACTAAATTCCCTCTCTGCCTGACATCCAGCTCTGTCTGTTGGCTTCTCCATCGTGGTAAGCAGGGCCCATCTGTTACCAAGCATTTACTGGCTAGACAGGCTCTTCCCTAGCCTCATCCTGCAAGCCTCACACCTTTCTATGGATTTACCCTCCTGTTCCTAGCGAGGCAAGGGAACTCCATCACCTCTGCTGGATAGATGGGGAAGAGGAAACGAAGGCCACCAGCAGCTGCTGCCTGAGCACTCGCAGCTAAGTCAGGCAAGGCCATGCCATGCTGAGAAAGCAGGCTGAATGCTGGGTGCGTGCATGTGTGTGTGTGTGTGTGTGTATGTGTGTGTGTGCATGCGTGTGTGGAGTGGGAGGATTGTGGGAAGCATGGTGATCCTCAGCTCAGGGCTGTGATGCATGTGATCTACACTTCTTACCCCATTGCAGCTGGGTCCCTCCACACAAGCAGTGGGGATTCCCCTGCATAAGCTCTATTGGTGGTGAGGCTTCAGTGAGTGGAGGGGGGAGCTACCCCGAGGTTTCCTTTTTCAGCACTGACAGTGGCTGTTGGTGGCTTTCACTCAGTATGTGTGAACAGGGGCACAGCCCAGGAGTAGGCAATGGGAGGAGATGCTAACTGCCAGGGGTGGGCGTGAGGCTGACGTAAGCGAGGGGCTGGAGAAAGGTCACATCCTGTGAAGGACAAAGGCTGGGAGAGCCTCCTGCCTGAGGGAGCCTGAGCTGGAGCAGAGGGGAGCTCCCTCCACGTTGCTCTCTGTGGCAGTGCCCAGTGCCAGCTGCAGCAAGGGAACCTTAAAACAATGATCTGGGCTTGCCTGTGCCAACGCCTTTCAAGCAGGGAGCACACTCCCTTCCCCAAGGCTGTGATTGCTCCAGAGCAAAATCTGGGCCCATCTGGAAGGTAGGCAGTAGTTATAGGGCTCACCCTTGGGTCTGTAAAGTCTGAGTAGGAATGCCCCAGGCTTCCCTGTGCTTCATTTCATGTAAACTGGCTGCTTCCGCCTTCCTGCCCCATCTCCTAATGCAGGAGTCTACTGATGTACAGACACACAGAGCTTGAGGAAACAGACTATGTTAAAATGTTTCTGAGTGAACTCCAGCCCTAGACAGCAACAGGATCAGCAGCAGCAGAAGTGATAGTGACATTGACAGCAACAAGGACAGGGAATGAACTGAGAATATAAACCCCAAATTGGGGGTTGGACCAAGGGACTGCGGTTGGGTTAGGGAAGGGCAGCAGGTGGGTGCGTGGAGGCGCAGGGGAGCAGGTGCGTTTATTGTAACGAGTGCACAGTTTCTTAATGTGGTTTAGGGTATGTGATGGAAAGTTTATGCTAGGTGATGTATATATATAACTATATATAGATCTAGATATGTATGGCTGTTTAAAAAAAAAAAATCCCATTTTCACCAGGGCCAGCCCTGAGGAGGGTAGAGGCTGCTTTGGGAACCTCACATACCTTCCAAGGTCCTGTCCGGATTCTGACCACAGCCAGGCATAAGGGCAGAGGCAGGGTGGGAAGATGGGATACTTGGCTGGTGGTTTTCCTGTAAATCAGCCAACAGCTATGCTGTATCCATGGGGAGTCTCCTGAGAGACAGGTCTAGTAATGCTCACTGCACAGGAGTGAAAGAGCCCTGCCAGCTCCTTTCTGAGCTGAGGGAATACTTCCCCATGCAAGCGCAGCCATTTGAAGCCAAGGCGCTGAGCTCATGATGTGTTCTCTGAGCTTCCTACTCATGATGCGAGTTGTAAACTGGAGACCCTAGTGATGTTTAATTCTGGTCACAGTAGTGTTTCTAGAGCAGCCTCCGTCTGAGCTGAAGGCATTAGGATGTGAACAGCAAAAGCGTTGGCTGTAAAGCCTTTGAGGTTAGTGCACAAATGTCTGGAGGGCAAGTGTCTGGAGGTTTGGATTGGGGAGCAACTGCAGAGCTGGGGGGAAGTTCAGGGTTAAGATAGTAAGGATCAGCAGAGGTTGGGACTGAGGTCCCTGGGCTGACAGGGAGGTGCTAAGATAGCAGGGGGCTGCAGGTCAGGGCTGAGAGGCACAAGCAGAGCTATGTGTATAGGGAGCCCACAACTGAAGCAGGAGGAGGCTTTTTCTTGGGACTGTAGGCATGGTCAGAGAGGAACTGCATTTAATGTGCCTGCTCCTCCCCCAGCTTTGCTAGGGCTTGCTGCACCTCTCGTTGGGTGTACATTTGTACAATCTTCCCCACACCCTCCCTCAGCTCAAAGCATCTGTCCCAGTCCCTCTCAGGCTATGTTAGAGTCTAGTCCTAAGCAGAGCCATTGCAGGAGCGGCAAGTGTCTTGTCTGGCCTAGAGGGTATCACATACTCTGCTTGCTTCAGTCCTTAGTGCTGGCAAACAGAGCTCCTGGGTGATGCTGAGCACCTGGATGCTGCCCCCCCAGGGAGTGTGGGATGCAGGAGGCAAAAGTAGCCCAGCTGGGTCTCTGGAGCTACAGGGGAAGGGCATGGGGATGCTGATTTGGAGCTGGAGGACTCTGTGCCCTGCACCCACCCCCAGAGAAGCTGGGTGCCATGCAGCACACACTACAGGAGGGGCAGGGTGGACTGCTGGGCCATTCCTGGCTGTTGAGATTGCTGGGGAGCAGCTCAGCTGAAGCTGTTGTTGCTACATAAACCAGCCAGGGTATTTTTAGCTTCATTGAAAAACACAGGAGGAAACAAAGCAGCCCCATAGTTTAGCTGACAGTGACAGACAAGCCAGGTCAGGAGGAGAAAAGGGGAAGGCTTCCAGGCTGCAAGAGCAGGACCAGCCCTGAGAACTATTGGAAAAGCAGGTGCAGCCAGGAGAGCGACAGCATCATCTGTTCCTAGGGCCTGCAGATGATGCAAGGGCTGTCTGTGGGTTCCAGTCAGGAGAGCTGAGAAACATCAGGCTCCTGCCAGGAACACAAGAGATTGGATCCAAGCGACAGTTGCTTCCTCCCAAAGACAAGCTGCCTATTTCTAGTTCCTCTATCTCACTGCACAATAGCCGAGATGTACGAAGTGCAATCTATTGTGTTCCTCCCATTGTTTCTTTCACAAGCAGATGAAGGCTGTGCATCTACTTGTACACCCAAGCTCCCAGAGCAGCTGCTGTTCTGAATGTTGCATTTGAAGTGACTTCCAAGGCTTTCAGAGCTGTCTGGGTTTAAGTACCCTGCAGCAGGCTCCCAGCAACACAGCATCATCTGTAAAATGGGGATGATGACACTGCCCAGTCAGACAGGGAGGTGGGCTGGAGGCATATTCCAAGATGAACCTTCAGTGCTCAGGGTTGTCTCACCCCAGTGGCAGCCGGATAAGCACGCCACTGATTCATTAACTGGGATTCTGAGTCTTTCTAAGAGCCACAGGCCCTTGGAGGGAGGTCTTTCCTCAAGGGAGACAGAGCATCAGTGCGGTACCAAGGTGTAAAGTGAAAGAGCTGAAGTGAAAGAAATGGAAGTGACAGGGAAAGAAAGAAAGAAAGAAAGACTTAGGTGCGTTAGTCAGTCAGTTGCAGGATGACTGTGAGCCACCAACATGACACGACTGAGAAACAGGCAAAGGGGAAACCTGCAGGGCAACAGACAAGGTATTCACAGCAGTGCCTGAGGCTGCTGGCAAATGTTCAGTCCAAGGCGTGATGGAATCTGATTTGTCATCCCCACAAATTGTACCTCCTGCTATGCCACGCCTACTCATGGCCTATGATTATGAAATCAGGGATCAAGCCCAATGGCATCCTATTGCCAGTATAGGGGGAGCCTGGGATCATGATCCTGGGCTCCCCCTGCAACCCGCAAATAGCAAACCAAGCTGGGTGCCCAGTGCTCCTGAGGCTGGGAACACTGATCATGTGCATGAATGTGTGACCAGTGTGTTACTTAAGATAAGATGTGATTAACTAGTTAATTCCATCTTAAGTGTTATGTCTGCCAGGAGCCTGAGAAGTGTCAGTGCCAGGGCAGCAGGGCCTGGGGAGATCACACATGGAATGCAGCACACCTGCCCACCTGGGATGAAAGATAAATGCAGCCTGGAACAGGTGTGGAGAAGAGCGGCTAGGAATGAGCAGGGAGCCGCAAGAAGAGAGGAGATGAAGGGCCAGATTCCATCCCACCTATTGGCCACATAACTGGGCATAGACACCTAAGCAGGGATCTGTCCTACCCTGCTCAAATCCTGACAATCCATCAATGATTCTGGCTTTGTAACACAGTATGATTTTATACTTATGATTCTGAGTCATTAAAAAGAATGAAGAGGTGATGAATACATCACACTTGGGTGTGTTTTTTTTCAGGGACTCTGGCGGAGTGGAACAGAATGGCACTTAAGTGCCTAAATCTATTTACATGCCTAATAAATTGTATAGGATCTGGCCCTAAACTTCAGTTCGCATGGTAATCCACAGGTGAGATAGAAACACAGGAAGTACCCAAGATAGTTTTTAAGCTAGCTAACTGGTGTGGGTACTGATAACAGGGCAGGTGCAACAGCACAGGGGTCAGCAGAACCTATCTGGGATCTGGGGTAACTCCTCAGGTGCTTAATCCCTGGTGAACCAGGATTAAATACCTGGATTAAACTGCTGCAGCTCCACTGCTATTGGGACCTGAGCTAGACAGTTTAAAGGGTATGTCTATAGGACCTGTAGTCACACCTTTGGATTGCAATGTAGATGCACCCTTAAAGAGCTGGGCTTGTTTAATCAGGCAAAGCAAAAGCTGAAAGAGGATGTGATTGTCATTTATAAATACATCCCTCACGGGGCATAAACACCAGGGAAAGAATAAAACAAAGGGAGAGAAACTGGTGATTAATACATTGGGGCCTGAACAAGGTTCCTGTGCATTGAGCAGAGAGACTCTGGAACACCGCCCCCTCCCCACCCCCCGGCCCAGTGAGACTCATGGGATGGGGAACCCAAGCGGTTTTAAGATGGAGTTTGCCCAGTTTGTGAATGGGATACTATGACGGAGTTACCTGTGACGGTAGGGGGCTATCCTGGATGACCTGGCCAGGTCCTTCCAGTGCTGTGCTTCTACCTGAGCACAGAGTGGTAGGCAGTGATGGACACCACACTAAGTGAGACCTGGCATGCATGGGTGACCAAAGTATACCTTCCCAGTCAGTCCCAGAGGCTCGTCCTCCTTGTACTTTATTACCCTTCAGGGAGCATATAGGGTTGCTATGACTGGGGAGGGCCTCAAATGTGTCAGCTGTGCAGCCTGCCAGGGTAGAGCAGAGAGAAGCTGGAGTCAAGGGAGCTAACAAGGGAATGCATTGAGCTCAGCACCCAACTGGGACAGGGGAGTCCAGGCTGGCTTTATTCCAGGGGAGATATCTTTGTTCTTTAACAGTAGTGGATTCTCCATGTTGTGGCACCTGCTAAACAAAACCAGGGGCTCTTTGTAAGAGGGATAGTTTGGCCCAGTCATAAGGTATATGCTGGAGGCCAGGGCAAAGGTCTCTGGCCTAGATCATGTATGGGGTTAGATGAATTGATTACTCTTCCTCCAGGTCTTATAATCTATGGCTGCTGGAATGCAGTGGAAACTAGCAAGGCTCCTGCAAGTAGAACATACCGAGCCTTCCCAGTGCTAGCCCAATTACAGAAAAGCCTCTGACCTACTTGTAACAGGGGGCAGTCTCACCTTTTAAGTAGGGCAGCCAGCCCTGGGATAGGAGTCCAGCTGTAAGGGATAAACTGGGAATTAAAAGCCCAAGTGGGGTGAGGGCAAGCAGTTCAAGCTGGGGGAAGGAGCAGCTGGTGGGTAGATAACAGACTGAAACCCAGAATGGTGCACTTCTAGGAAGTGCCAGAGTTACAGGGCCCTCTCCTGCTGCCTGGAGAAAGGTTGACAGTTTGATTTATTTATTTGTTTTTTGGTCTAAGGATTCATGTATCTGTGATGAAGAATGCCTAAGGGGAGCAAAGCTAGGCAGCAGGGCCACAGACACTCAAGCCTGTTTGAGGATTATTGTTTGGACTGGTTGAGACGCTCCTAAGGGGACGCCTCCTGCATAGCAAGAGGTGCAATGCCTTGCTTCCACAACTGCAGAGTCATACCCCATGTGAAAGCCTCCTCCCTAGCTTCCATGGCACTCAGTCACCCACATCTCATGGCCTTTGCTGAGTAGCCCTGTACAGCACAGGCAGGCCAGCGATTCCCTGAGAGCACTAAAAGCAGCAGCCAGGGCAGGAGGGCCATCTCTGCTTTGGGGGCACCAGGCTGCCAGTTGCATGCTGATATAGAGACATAGTCACACATATTAGTGTGAAGTCAAGTAGAGGGTGGGGTACGTTTATACTTATAGACTAACCAGCATAGATATATGTGTGTATGTATACATACAGGGGCTGATCCAGGGGGGTGCACTTGTACCCGCTTTGATTTCTGGTCCACCCAAAGCTTAAAACCAAGTGCCTGGCGTGGCAGCAGCACTTCTAGTCAGGCAGTGCTGAGGGAGTTACTTGACTGCATAGCTTATCATTATGTACCTGATCCCCTCTAACCTCTACACCCCATAGGTATTAATGACCCTCTCTTCTTTTTAGTGATCTTGATGTTCCACCAACCAAGGTAGCCTGTGTCTTGCAATTGTTGTCTGTTAGCTGCTCCTGGTCAGGAAACCCCTATTTCACAGCCCTGCAGACTGTTTGTTTTTAACTCCATTCCAATGAAGTTATATGGTTTTTTTTGCTTCAAACTTCAACTGAAGAGTACAGCCTAGGCACCTAGCATAGTAGTAAAGCTTCTTGGGCATTTATATGTGTGCTCTGGGAGTGGGGGGAGGTGTTTTAATTAGAGCTGCTCCAAGAGCCACTCTAATTAACATGCCCCGAACATCTCATGTATCAGCATTCCCATGCTGAAAAATGTCGGCAGGGGCACTTTAACTAAAGCTTGTCGAACGAGCTTTAGTTACAATACCCCCACCACCATTTTTCAGCATGGGGATGCTAATATACAAGATGCTGGAGTCTGCTGGAGCACGGTAATTATTCGAGTCTGCTCTGATGCACTGTAATTACATTGGAGCAGCCTGCACATGTATAGGTGCCCCTAGTTTCTTTTTAACTACAGAAAAATGTTTTGTTCTTATATTTGATGATCGAGCTCACCACACCCTCTTCTTCAAAATCCTAGGTCTGCCCATATATGCATGTGTGGACATGTCTATGTATGCATATACAATATATATATATGTGTGTGTATATATATGTGTGTGTATCCATCTATGTGTATGTGTGTATATGCCTTTATATATGTGTTTGTATGTGACCTGTTTGTGTATGCATGTGAACAGGTGTGTCTACATATGTGTAGGTATGTGCGCATATATGTCTGTGCATGTGTGTGCATATGTGTGTATGCATCTATATGTGTTCATACTTATGTGTATGCATGCATTTAAGTGTGTGAATGTCTATATATGTATCTGTAATCATGCATGCATGTCTACATGTGTATATGTGTGCATGTATACATGTGTGTGTGCATGTGTATATGAGAAGATGCAAACATGTCTATGGTTCTGTGTCCTTTCCTGAAACCCGTACATGACTTTCATTGACCTGACAAAAGCATTTGATACAGTCAATTGGGAGGGCCTTTGGAAGACCATGGCAAAATTTAGATGCCCGGAGAAATTCATTGCAATGATCTGGCAGTGCCATGATGGCATGCTAGTTCTCATTGTGGATGCCGGTGAGTCATCTGAGGCAATGGAGTCGAGCAGGGCTGTGTGTTAGCCCCAACCCACTTCAGTATGATGTTCTCTGCTGTGCTTACAGGTGGTGTTCGTGACTGTGATGCTCAGATTGATATCAGATACTGGACTGATAGCAAGCTCTTCAATCTAAGGAGACTACAGGTGAAAACAAAATTACAGGAAGTGACTGTGTTCTTCTGTTTGCTAATGACTGTTCCCTGAATACCAAATCTGAGTCCGACATGCAGTGAAGTATGGACTACTTCTGTCTTAGTGGTGTGAGACCAAATCTGTCACAAGCTGAAGAGAAGTGATACACCAACCTGCACCACGAAAGCCATATGTAGAGCCTATCATCACAGTGAATGGCCAAATCCTCCAGGCAGTGGACAAATTCACCTATCTCAGCAGTACACTGTCACATATGCTTCACATCAATGATGAAATGAATGCCAGAATTGCTAAAGCAACCATGGCCTTCAGCAAACTACATGTAAATGTGTGGGAGACCAGAGGCATCAGTCAACAAACAAAACTGAAGATCTGCAGAGCTATTGTGTTGCCAATCCTGATGTAAGCATGCACAACTTGGATGATGTACAGAAGCCATGCTTTGAAGCTGAACTACTTTCACATGGGCTGTCTGGGGAAACTGATGAGGATACGATGGCAAGACAAGGTCCCACACACTGAGGTTCTTACATGGGCAGCCATTCCAAGCATCCACATTCTGTTGATGAAATTACAGTTGAGATGGGCTGGCCGTGTTGCCAGGATGTCAGATGAGTGACTGCCAAAGATTTTTCACAGTGAGCTAAAGGAGGGTAAGCGCTTTCCAGAAGAAATGCTTCAAGAGCTCCCTCAAGTCATGCTTGAAACATTTCAACATTGACCCAAAATGTTGGGAAGATCTTGCTCATGATCGTTCCACTTGGTGAAGCCTCGTCCATATTGTCTGAGTGGAGAACTGCTGAGGCAGAGGAGAAGCACAAACAACATAAATTTCACAACAGCAGCAAGCTATCCAAAGAGGCATCTCTTGCTCAGTCTGCCATAGACCAGTGTTTCTCAACCTGCAGGTCATGACCCAAAAGTGGGTCACAAAAATGTATGAAAGGGTCACAAACAAACCTTAAAAATGGATCGATGAACTTTAAAAATGGATTCTCCATTAAAGGAGAAAAACACGGGGAAACGGTGGCTTTTCCCCTGCAGGCTGGCAGAGTTCCAGCCTGCAAGGGGCTGTTTGGACCCCACCTCCCCTTTGTCCTACACATTGAAGGGCTGGGGCCTGGGGGCAGTGGGTCAGGAGTGAGGGGCAATGGGTTGGGACTGGCCACTGATGTTTACAAATGGGTCCTGGTACAAAAAAGTTGAGAACCACTGGCATAGATGGTTTTAAGCACAAATTGGCCTGATCAGCCATTCACGTGTTCACAGAAACCAAACCAACCAGTGATGTCATGGTCATCTTCAAATTCAAAGGACGAACAGCAACAAGAACAAGTGTGTATGTGCATACATATGTGTATGTCTTCGTATATGTCTACACATGTGTGTATACATGTGTACTTAGCTCTCTATTGGTGAAACATGGACTCCTTATGCTAAGGAAGAAAGAAAACAACAGTTTCCATCTTCGAGGTCTCCACTGTATCCTGGGCATAACATGGCCTGACACAATCTCCAACTTTGTTCTGGAACAGGGCAAGATACCCAGTATGTTCATGCACCCAAGGCAAATGCCTCTGTTGGTTAGGATGTGTGAATCATATGAGCAATGGCTGTGTGTGTATTATACCCCCTCCTCCCCCCAGGTAGCCTGTCTGCATTTTACCAGCTGCATTCTTCCTCCCGCACCCCCAACCTGCCTCTCACCTATTGTCCCCCATTCCCACCTACATTTTCACCGACCTGCATTTTGCATATTGGCTCCTATTCTACCCAGACGAGCAGAAAAACACCAGCCAACTCTCTCTGTGCCTGAAGAAGGGCGTTTGGGCCTGGCAGGTTGCAAAGAACAGTTGGTCTGATAAAAGAGATCACATCTACCCAGAGAACCTTGTCTGTTTCTGTGTGTGTGTGTGTGTGCGCATCTGTATATTTGTGTGCGTGTGTGTGTACGTGTACATACAGGAATGTGTGTATGTGTACACGTGTGTATATGCATGTGCATGTGTGGGCCCGCACCCTCGTGCCAGCCGACGGGGCGGATGAGACCAGCGCGGCGGGATGCACCGCAGCATCCCAGGGCACGGGAGAAGGGGCTCTACGCACCCCCCACCCCCGCTCAGCCCGGCTGCTCTGGCCCTTTAAGAGGCGACAGCAGAAACAGCCCCGGCTGCGCTGACGTCAGCGCGCTGCCCGGAACTCAGCTGAGTTTCCAGCACAGAAGTTCCCGGAAGGTGGTGTCCCGCCCGCCGCAGGCCCTGGCCTCTCCCTTCCCCTGGCTCGGCCGCGCGGCGGGAGGTGTGCCCCCCCACCCGGAACAGCCGCCAGGGGGCACACGCCGGCGCCTGCCTGATTAATGAAAGAACCAGGGGGGACTGGAGGCCCTGATTGGCTGGGGAGGCCCGTCCCCCGCGAATCCTGAGCTCACCCAAGAAGCCATTGGCTAGAACGACTGTGACGTTTGGTTCGAGGGGGTGGGGCTGTTAGAGTGGCAGTTCTCTCGTCATCGGCGGAGGGATCAGATCCCCGCTCGCCGCAGGGATCCGGAGTCGCCGCCCCCGGCCCGGCCCGGCCTGGGAGCCCTTCTCCGCAGGTGAGCCGGTTCTGGCCTCCGGGGGGCAGCGCCTGGGGTGCTGGGGCACGAGTGGGTGCCCCTTCCGAGGGCCGGGTGCCAAGGGGCCTTGGCAGCTGCTGGGCGTGGGTGCTGGGTGGCTTGGAGCATTTCCAGGCGCCCGGCCCAGGGGAGCCAGGCCTGTGGGCTCTGCAGAAAGTGAGGGCTGTGGTTGGCAGATTTAAATGCCCCGGAGCCAGGAAATCAGGTGATGATGCCCGTGGCAGCCGGAACTAGTCCCCTCTTGCACATCCGTCGTGTCTTGGATCAGGTCATCTGGGACGCTGGCATGGTGCAGCTGCATGTGCGGTTAGCAGGAATCGGGTGCCGCCACCGTTAGGGAGCACCGCCTGTACCAGACCTTGTGCCATCTCTTGTCCCTGGAGTTGGCAGGGGCCTGAGGAGGCAGGTTGCACAAGGGGTACAGGCAGATGCACCTGTTGCCATTGCTGGGTGTCAGTGGAGAGCCTGCCTTGTGAATCTTGGCTTCCAGGCCTCTACAGACTCTAGCTTGGTGCTCTTCCTCCTGAGCTGTTCTCAGGCTCCCTGCAGCCTTTCCAGGCTTTGAAATTGCTGGTTGGATTATGACCCTGCTGAGAGTTGTTTATGATCACCCAGCCAGTGTCTGTTTGCACAACAGTTGTCAGTAAAACAGGGTGTTTCGTGTCTGCAAAACTTCGCTGCTAGCACTCCCAAATTTGCCAGTCCCCTGCACTGTTTAGAGTCTAGTAGCATGGATATCTGACGCTGAAGAGTTTTTAGAAAACCCTGTCCCCAGTAGCATGGATCTCGAAAAGCTCCTTTTCTTCTAACAATGGTGTTTATGTTGTGTGGTTCGCATAACCTGGCTCAAGAAAAGACTCATCAGTTTCGTTTCTGTTGTTAGTCAGTTTCCAATTTTTAGCTCTCCCTCAGTAGACAATCCTGTGGCATTAATTAGTACCACAAGCACTGCGGAGGAGAGAAGCCTCCCATTGTTCTACTGTCTGTAGATGTGCCAGTCCTCTCCGAGAACTGGGCAGAATGTTGCCATGGCTTCTAAGGGGTGTGGGATCAGAAACTTTAAGAGGAGCAATGAATGCCCCCACCTGGCATTTCTTTTGCAAAAAAGATTTGTTTCCTGTTCACACCTAATAATATTATTACAAGTTTGAGCTTGGCAGGAGTTGTTATTGGGGTGGACTGGTTGCTGTTGACAAAAATGTCTGTGAAGATTAGAACTATAAGGTTTTGTGGGCCCTGCAAATATCATCTCTTCTGTGCAAGCAGGAGTATAAAATGGCCTTGTTTAATTCAGTGAACATACTTCTACTGCTGAATGCATTTTTAAAATGTAACACTAAGAGACTTGAGTCTAAAATGCCTTTCCATAGATTCCTGCTCTGAATAAATGCAGGAAAAATTCAAGAAACCAAAATATTAGGATTATTATTTGTATTGGATCCTGGGATTTAGTTCCCAAGGAAACGTGTACTTCTCAGAGTTTTAACCATGAAATGATCCTTATGTCACAAATTTAGAAATGACTGAGGACAAGGATTTCTATTAGAGCACCTAAAGAACACAGAGCATAAGCTGCAGAACCATTCCTTACAGGCATTGGTCCAATACCAGATTCAAATTGCTGTGCTATTGAGATTACTTATAATGAAGATTAAAACCAGAAACTTGTGGTTCTGTGTTTGGTCAAACCAAGGTTGGTGAACTGATTCATGTTTCTGAGACAGGTGTGAACTCTGGCTTGCATCAAGCGACAGGAAAATACGCAACTGCTCCAAAGTCTTCTGGTTAGACAGTCTCTTGTGCAACATGGACTTTGTTGCCTGGACCAGACAGTAGTTTTATAGTATAGTATAGAACTATAGTTTTATAGTTCTCCTAAAGAGAACTGACTGGTGTTGGAAGTAAAACTCAGGGTCTACGTTTCACATCAGTAGGTAGAAAAACAGAGCAGTTGTGCCAGAAGTTACCTAAATATTTCCCAGGGCCTTTTAGTCACTGTATCTGTATCACATAATCTTCAACTTGCAACTTGCCCACCACTTCTTTATAGAAGGGTGAGATGCCCAGGGTCACAGAAAGGATCTGTGACAAAGTAAGAAATTGAACCGTAGCCTTCCAAGCTTCAGGCTAGTGCCTTCTACATTGGTTCTGGTGCTGCTGAGCTGAGCACAGTTATATCTGAGAATTGCATAAAGCCATGTGGCTAACATCTGTCATGTATGCATTCTTTCACCTCCCAAGGGGGAGAAGTGTGTGGGATGTTCTAGCTTTGCACCTGTATATATGTGTACATGTATGCATGTTACAGTGCATAGGACCAAAAAAGGGCACTTGAAGCAGACAGTAGAAAGTCCTGGGGGAGTTTGCTATGTAGTCTCCCACTCTCAACCAGAGATCTTCTGAGTGCATGGATGTGCTTTTAACCTGTAGTACCAGAGTGAATGCATCAAGCACTGTCTTCATCCTGGAACAGTAGTTGGTCTCTTGACTAGGCAAGCCTGGCCTTGGTCTCCGAGAGCCTTGAAGGTAAGGATTGAGACCCTGAACGTGGTTTGGAATTCTCTGGGAAGCCAGTGTCAGGTGCAGAGATTGGGTATGACAGTTTCTGCAGAAGAGAAGGACTGCTGCCCCTGTACTTGTTGAATTATCCCAAGCCCCACAGGACTTGTGCACATGTCAGAACTGCAGCCATGCAGTATATACAAGAGGTGATGGTGTGAACACCTGAGGCCAGGTTCCTCTCTGCTTCTATGGAATGGAGTCTCTCAGCCAGCTGAAGAGGGTAAATGATGTTGCTTTTGCATGCTGTTGTGGGAGGGAGAGCTCAGGGTTGGTAAGGATCCTGGAAGCATACTTGAGCCAGAGACGGAGCTTACCGATGGGCTGCATATCTTCTACTGAAGGAGACTGTACCCTTGTGGCAAACTTTCAGTGGCTTCCTCTGCCTCTCTGGCTTCCTCTTTCTGAGACTGGTGCCTTCACTGCCTTGCTTTCTCCACCTCCAGGGTGGGTTTTCTGGGAAAACCAAAGAAACAGAGCCAAACTCTTGTATTAAACTGCCCTTGCAGAACCTGTTCACCTGTTTTTTGAGTAACTTTTTTGACAAGGATAATTTGGGGTTATCTCAATCCTGCTAGATCTGGGCCAGTCGAACTTTGTCCCTCAGCTGGTGAAGTTGCACCAATAGAGTGCCATCTTGCACCATCTCTCTCTTGCAAGATGAATCCTTCAAGGAACCTCTTCTTGGGCATTTGCTTCAAGTGATCATGACAGTGACGCTTCTGTTGCGAGTTGGCCTCCAGGGTTGTCAGTACAATTGCAGGGCCAGCCAAACAGCCTTTGTCTACTTGGTGCTCGCACTAGCAGAGCAGGAATATTTGCGGCCCTCTCTGAAAACAAGGTCCTTTCCTGGAAGTGCCTGGTTATCCTGACTGCTTGCCATGTAATTCTGCACAGCTTCATTGCAAGGCCTTCAATTCTCCATCCCCATAAGTTGAAGTGCAGATGCTGCTGCAGGGGTTTTTAACCAGCATTTCTAGGGCAAAGGTTGTTTGCAGGTAGTAGCTCTTGGGGAAAATCAACTTTGCTTGCTTGTTGCAGTGTAATTCCTATGTAATTGCTGTCACAGCAGCCTAGCTGGCAACTGAGCATTTAAATTTCAAGGCCCAACAACAGATGTCTTGAATATAACTCTTTTAAATACTGTCCCCGCCCCCTCTCTACTCTAGAACATACAGACTTCAATAACTTCATCCCTGGCTTGCCCCACCATAGCTGGTACTAGGCTGTGTTACTGATTTGTGTTGATAACTGCCCTGGAGCTTGGCTCATGTGATGGCTTTGAATGGCCTCAGATCATTGTAGACATGCAGCAGAGGCAGCCCTGGCTGCTAGGTTTCAACTGCAGGGCACCAGGAAAATATCCTTAACTTGGCTAGCTGGTTAGGAAGGAGCTGGCTTCTCCATTTAAGGCTGCAGGAATACAGGTATCAGTTACTCATGTGTATTTATAAGGAAGTTGTTTGTTTTTTTTATCTGACCCTGGCAATGATCTGCATTACCAGAGAGCTGACTCTTTCTTCCAGAGAAGCTAAAGAATAACAGAGTAAACACTACCCCAGGGTTCAACAGCTCCATCTCACACATCAGGAAAATGTATGCTTATTTACTCTCACATTTGTGGGATGCTGGTAACATTGGTTGCCTTCTGGCTCTGTTCCAGAGATGAAAGAAAAGGCTAACCACAGAGAGGCATGAGGCAAGCTGAGCTGGAAAGCTTTAGCCCTTAGTTCTTGAAGACAAGGCCAGGGAGAAGTGGGTTAGACAGAGGGCTCTGCCACAGCACCAGGGTTAGTTAGAAACAAGTGTTAGTGCTGCTAGAGACATGATGCACTCTAGAGGCAGATGAACTCTTTCTTCTCTCCCTTGGGGCTGTCTGTGCTGTGGGTTTGGGTAGCTCTGGTGCAGTGCATCCACAAGACAGATGCCATCAGTGCCAGTAGCTGAGCTCCCACTGTGAAAGGGGAAAGCCCTGACATGTCATGTTCTGGTCTGGCTCCTGGTGAGTTGCCCCTCCAGAGCTCCTGTTGTGTTCTCCCATCCATCCTAGTTTGCAGAGAGTTCATTTGGCCTAAAACATCCTAAATCCTCTCCTCCCCCTTGAAGATGAGATAGGTGAATGACTGTGTGAGCTTAGTGTGGCTTTAGCTGGCTCCACACCACTGCATTGAGAGACCAGCCCTGAGTCTGAATGCTACTAAGTAGGTTGGAGGAGCATTTATAAGGGGCCAATGCTGCCACAGCAGCACCCAGAAGCCTCCGCCAAGTGAGAACCCTGATGTGCTGGGTGCTGGCCCAGTGGAGAACAAAAGCAAGCTCTTTGGGCAGAAACTTTCAAGAGGCAAGGCAGAACAGGTGCATGAAATGGACAAGAAGAGGGATGGGCAACAGAACTAAAGATCCTCTCATCCTAGGCTGGCTGGGTGTGCAGGTTTTGACCTATTACCAGCAGTCACCCCTCCAGAAGACTGAAGCTGGCTCACCCCTGACCTTGTGGACCTGGTCTGTGGTGGTGTTGATCAGATGGCTTTCCATGATTCTTCATGGGATTCTTGCTTTGTGGAAAGCCATTTGTGGTGGGGTGAGACATTGTTCCTGCCATCCCTGTTTCCAAGGAGTTGGTTTAAAAGCTATTGCCAATAGCTTAGATCAGAGGTTCCCAAACTTCTTATTGCATAGCCCTTTACAGAATTACCAGCTGCCCGCATGCCCCTACCAGCATTCATTTTATATTTTACCCCTTTAAATGCCAGTTATAATGAAAACTAGCCAATTGCCCATCAAGAATGATGTGGGGGAATCCTGCTCCCCTTCCCTCCTGCTGCCTGGGGTCTAGGCCCGCTCCTCTCCTCCCCGCCGCAGCTCAGGGGGAAGGGAGGAGTGGGCCCAGGCCCGATGTGGGGGAGGACCAGGCCGGAGTGTGGGGAGAAGCTGGACTGCCATGGCGGGAGGGGGGCACGGGAGCAGTGGGCCTGGGCTGACCTAGTGGTGGTGGGGGACAGGAGGAGCGGGCTCAGGGCCCACATGGCGGAGCAGGGTGGAGGAGGAGTGGGCCTGGGTCTGAGGCGGGGAGGAGGCCTGCTTCTTCCTTCCCCCAGCCACTGCTGCCATGGGCCATGTCCAGCAGGGCCTGCTGTTTTTCCCTTCCCCCTGCAGCGGGCCGGCTTCCCTCCCTCCGCTTGGGTGCTCTTCCTCCCCCCTCCCCTGCCCACGTTACCTGCAGGGAGCAGGGCCAGCCCTGCTGGCCTTGCCCCCCCCTTTGCCTGCCCCCGCTTCGGCCCCTATGCCCCCATCATCATGGCAGCAGGCTGCCTTCTGTCAGACTGCTTCTTCACGCTCCGGTTCGCTGTTTGTCAGAGCATGAATAAAGCGTTACAGACAGACAGATGGACAGACTTAAGCTTTTATAATATTAGAATTAAATCGGCCATTACCCAATTTCTCCCATGTACCCCTTCCTCCCTTCCCCCGAGATATCTTGTGCACCACCATTTGGGGACCCCTAGCCTAGATCTGTGCAATTGTTGTTAAAGAAGCGTGGGAGCATTTTCCAGTTAAGGATCAGTTTGGCATCCCATCCAGGAACTACTTGTGGAAGTGAAAAGCCCCCAACCTAGCCTAGACATGGTCATCCCAGTGGGGTGTGGGGGAGTTGCTTTCAGATTCATAATGCTCCCAGGATTGGTACAGGCACATTGTCCAGAAATTGTCCTGCATACTTTGGATAACAGCTAGGAATGACAGGCTTAGGTTGTGAACTTTATGATGCTGGATCCTGTTTCAGGCTGAGGGGGAAATTCCTCCTGTGAAAAGTCTCCCGTCATGCTGTGGTCTGTGAGAGTAAGTACAGAACTTGTGCCTAGATTTGCCCTGTGACTGGCTGTTTCGGGAAGCTGCTTTCCAGTTGTCTTTCTGTTTTGATTACTGTAGGAACCAGTTGGGCTGCTGGACTGGGGTGCAGCCAGTGCTGTGAGTTCGGCCTGACCCATGAGATGGTCTTTTGAGGCTTCCCACTGCTGTAAACGGCAACCTGTGCCTCAGTTGAGATGGATTGAAATGATTTTGGGATTGGTTTACAACTTATCATGGGTCTGTCTACTTTGTGTCCCCAGTGTGTCCTAGCAGGGCCATGCCTCGGCTTGCCCCACCCAACCACCCCTTACTTGTGTGCCTCAAACCTAGAAACACTGCAATGGAGCCAACCCAGGGACATTCCCGGGTGATTGCACTTGAGACCTCGGTTAGGTGGCTGCACTTGAGATTGCTTGTACATGTCCACAGGGAGGGATCCCTAGAGAAGCTGTACTGCAGCAGTTCTGGTTTCATAGTGGGCGTGGGTGCGTGGGACATGTCTGGGGTCCTATCAGCAATGTGTGTGGAATTGCCCTTAGCAGACCTGCTGTCAGAAGTCAAACCTCCCCTTCCTTCCCCGCTGTAACTCATGAAGTAAATGAGAAGCTTGGTTTTCCCCCTGCCCAGGCGTGGCTGCCATTCACGTTAGAGGGATGAGGTTTTTAGCAATTTGGTGGAGGTACTAATGAGAATCTGTATCGCTGGCTCATGGCCTCCACAGGGATGGCTTGTTATGTAGGGGCCAGCTGCTTGGGTGACATTGGCTGCTTCTTTTTGTTTCTGGTTTCGAGAGAGATGTCTCTTCCCTCCTTTCCCCTTGCCCCACCCCCCTCCGGCCCAGGTGTCAGTTGCCCAAAAGAGTTCCTTGATCACTCGAAGAGCAGGGCCACCTAGAGGCGTGCGAAGGGGTGAGGAAGCCTTGGAACATGGCTGCAAGCCAAAGCATCCGTCTGATGGGGCATCAGTCAGGAGATGATGCTACGTGTTCCCAGGACTCGAGTGTGCTCGGTGCAAGTTAAAGGTTCAAGCCAGCGAAGCTCACGCATGTGCTCCACTGTGCCACAGGAGTCTTGCCTGCAGTGGCGCTCCCTCCAGCAGCCACACCATGGCTGTGCCCACCCTAAGGAATGAGATCACAATGCTGCCCTAGTCGGAGCCATGTGGGCTGCTGGCAGCAATCACAGTGTGGTGTCGCAGCCGAGTTGTACCGGCGTGCTGTGGGCTTTGCTGCCTCTAATGCCTGCTGGTGTGAAGGGAGCCTGGGAAGCTGGGATACCCACATAGAAGAGAGTTACAGTGTCACAAGGGTGAAAGCTCCAGGTGCGAGAGGAGTAGCAGAGGTTACGTGGAAATATGCAGGGTCAGGGCATCAGCAACGATTTGTGCTAGACAGATGGCAGGGCTGGAGCTGTTGTTTATGGGGGGCTGTTTTCCCTGAGACGGGAGGAGAAGTGGAGACTGAACAACAAGCTTTTTTGGGTGGCCCAACCACTGGTGCAAGAGCAGGGAGAGGAAGGCTGTGGGATGTAGCACGGCCCTGTGGCAGCTGACATGGCCACATGCCAAGAGGGAGCCTCAGCCTGTTTATGGCAGTTTCCTATTTCAGGAAGCTTCATGCCCCAGGGGTGGGTGGAAGACCATGCAACCGTGTCCTTGTGGGAGACCTTCCAGGCAGTACCAGCACTTGGCAGGATGGCACACTAGGTGGGTGGGAAGCTGGCACGATTCAGGTATAAATCCATTCCCGCAAAACTGTGTGGCAAGAGGCCTGGGGAGGCCCAGTGGAAACCTTCCACTGACAGCAGAGGGTCATTGCTTAGTAGCGAGTACATCTACCCCCTAGATCAGGAGTTTTGAACCTTTTTCAGTCGATGTACCCCTTGGTCTCACAGTGAGACTTCGTGTACCCAATGGGAAATTTAACTTTAGGCCCTTCTAACTTGTGTTAGACAATGTATGAAACATATCTCATGTACCCCCTCATAAGGCTTTATATACCCAGCCCTAGGTGGCACACTGCAATGCTTCCCTGGCCTCCACCTCAGCCCACTCCCAGGGGCAAGGCCTGGGGGGAGGGCTGTGGTGCCCATCTGCCGGTTGTACACATGCTGGCCAGCTGGGGGGAATTTGCATACAGTGGCTGCCACCGCACCACCTCTGCCACGCTCCACACTGCCTTCCCATGACCGGCCACACAGCTTTGTGAGCAAGTGGCACAGCAGCAGCTGCTGTGTGTGAGCTCCCCTGTCTGCTGGCACAGCTCCTAAGACAAGTGGCAGTGAGAGATGGTAGTGGTGGTGGCTGCGTGCTGCCCGGCTCACTGGCGGGGATGAGGGGTCTCGGACGCGGCGGCCAGCACCACCTTGCACCATCACTGCTACTTGTCTGCAGAGCCAGGCCCGCAGACCAGGGGGCTTGCACACAGTGGCTACCTCTGCGCGTGCATGGTTCCATAGGCAGCGGTGGTGGCTGCCATGTGCAAGCCCCCTGCCCGCCACCCAGCTGGCATGTAACTGCCACAGCCACCACCCCACACTGCCTGAAGCCATGCAGCCAGCTGCAGGGCACAACGGTAGTGCAGTGGCAACTGCTGCATGCGAGCCCCTCCCCTGCTGGCCAGTCGGCGGGGCAGCACATGCATGGCCCATGCATGTTGGCTACCACTGCTGCCGTGCCCTGCACCACTTGCCCACAAAGCTGTGTGGCCAGCCATGAGAAGGCAGTACAGGGCAGAGTGGCAGAGTTGCAGCGGCAGCCACTGTGTGTAAACCCTCGTCAGGCTGACTAGCATGTGTGCAGCCCGCAGAAAGGCACCCCTGTCCTTGCCCCCTGGTCCTGCTCCTGGGAGCAGGCACACAAGTATGCTCCCCACCTTTTTGATCTCGCCCCCCCCAGCATCTTCCCTTTCCCTTGCCTGCCCCACCCCTTCCTACCACACACACTTACCTGCTGGGATGGGTGTCAGCGTCTGTGTGTCCATCTGCATGTGTGGGGCTTGGGGGGCTGTTTTGGGGAGTGAGTGGTATCAGGAGGCCTGAGGATGCTGTGGGGTCAGAGTGAGGGGCACCAGCAGTGCTGGCGTGGGGGCTTTATTTTTAATAATGGATTTTGAGTTTTTAATCAGAGGCAGAAATAGATCTTGGAGTCATCAGTGATGCCAAGATGAACATGGGCCGACAGTGTGGGGACGCAGTCAGGAAGGCTAACTGCACCTTGTTGTGCATCCACAGATGCATCTTGAGGAGGTCCAAGGAGGTGATCCTCCCCCTCTATGCGGCACTGGTCAGGCCGCAGCTGGAGTACTGCATCCAGTTCTGGGCACCGCACTTCAGGAGGGGTGTGGACAGCATGGAGAGGGTCCAGAGGAGGGCCACTCGCATGATCAGGGGGCAGCAGGGCAGGCCCTATGAGGACAGGCTGTGGGACCTGAACCTGTTCAGCCTCCACAAGAGAAGGCTGAGAGGGGATCTAGTGGCCTGTTACAAACTAGTCAGGGGGGACCAGCAGGCACTGGAGGAGTCGCTGTTCCCCTGACCGCTACCAGGAGTGACCAGGAATAATGGTCACAAGCTGGCAAAGGGTAGATTCAGACTAGACACAGGAGGCATTACTTCACTGTCAGGGCAGCTAGGATCTGGAACCAACTTCCAAGAGAAGTGGTGCTGGCTTCTACCCTGGGAGTCTTTAAGAGGAAGTTAGATGAACACCTTGCTGGGGTCGTTTGACCCCAGTACTCTTTCCTGCCATGGCAGGGGGTCGGACTTGATGATCTGCTCAGGTCCCTTCTGACCCTACCTACTATGAAACTATGAATTTGCAATTTTTAAAAGAGAATTTGTGATTTTTCTCCAATTAAAAAAACAAAACAAAACAAAAACAGGATCCCTGCTGATCATCAGTACAGCCTTTTCCCACTCCCAGTCTGGATCAGAGAGGGAGGGTGGAGGAAAGGTAGTGTGGCCTTCTGGTAGCTGGAGAAAGTGGCTTTAGTCCTGAAGTGTCTTGGGGCCACACCAGGGCAAAAAGGAAGGCTCAGTTTTGACTTCATTACAGTGCTCTGCTGATTAGTTTGCTGGTTTTCATTAAGGAGCAGGACTCTGGGGATCTGGGTTCTGGCCTCGCCACAGGCTTGTGGTGGAACCCAGGGCACATCTCTTGGTGCAGAACTCTTCCTTGGGCATCTGCCTCGTCTAAATGCCCCAGTTTGTCCAGCTCTGAGGTGCTGAGTGTCAGGCTGTAGCAGTATGCCCTTTTAAATTTCAGCAGCTTTAAAAATTGGTTGGAGAGGGCTGGCAGGATCCAAGCCCTTGTTGTGCCAAAGGGGAAGATGTTCTGTGTTTTATTAAAGCTTTGGTTTCATAAGTTGCTTTGTCTCTTTGCTAGGCCTGCTTGGCTGCTGTTTTTAAAATAGCAGTGTAAATGCAGCTGTCCTCATTTTTCTGCATGGGATTTGTGCTGGCTTGCAAACAGCTCCCGCCCCTGCACCATGCTTTTTGCGCTAAGCTATTCTCTGTGTCCAGGTTTGGAGCAGGCTTGTTTGCTGCCTTTGACTGCAGCAGCTCTGTGTGACAAGTACCAGGTGTCCTCACTGTGCTTGATAGGAGGTTGCTGTAACCTCCTATCAAAATATCCCCCACCCTCCCCAGCCCCTCATTTCTCAGCCCCAGGAGTCATTTAAAGCTTTCTTTTGAATTCCTTCATGGTAGTTGGTTTTCCAGGGTTTTCCCCTCCGTTACTCATCATCCCAGCCTACTTGTCTTGATACAGGCCCATGTCAGTGGGGAGGGCTGCCTTCAGTGGGGTGATCTGAGTGTGTGGCCAGGGGCACAGAGAGTGGTTCCTTGTCTGCCTGGGGCCCTGAGGGTTGCATGGGGTTGTCTGCAGGCTTGTCCCAAGAGCAGGATGCTTTTGGGATGCCTGAGTACGCTTCTTTGCCCACATGCTGACCTTTTTTTTGCAGAGTTGTCGGTGTCAGCCAGACTTGAAGCATCTTCCCCCAACCTCACCCCCAGCTTCATGTGTGGAAGGAGGACCTGACTTCCTCCTAGCTCTTTTCACATCTGACCTGACTCTTCTGAAGTAGCACCTGTGAACAAGCCAACTTGAGTGCTTGTGGGCAAGGGATTTTCTAGCCCAGGGGCGGGCACAATGCAGCCCGGGGGCCGGATGCTGCCTGCCAGGCCATTCTGTCTGACCGCGGGGCCCCTAACAGATTTAGAAAATTAATATTTATCTGCCCTGGGCTGCCTGTCATGCGGCCCTTGATGGCTTGCCAAAACACAATAAGCAGCCCTTTGCCCAAAATAATTGCCCGCTGGCTTAAAAATGGCCCCTTTCCTCTACCCAGCTCCCCAAGCAGTGAGAGTGAGCCAGGCTGAACTGAAGCTGCTGTTTTAGTTTGATTCCCATTGGCACCAAAGTTGTGAACCAAAGAGTTATTTCTTCCTTGTTTCTGTTGTTTCCTGGCAGTCCCCACCTCCTCAACTTACTGTAAATTGTGCAGCTCATTCCCTGCCCTTCTGGAGGGAAACCAGACGCCAGCACGGAGGCAGGCTGTGGGTAGGAGGTGGCAGCCCTTGGCTCCAGGGCAGTTGTGTACCTGGCAGCATCCAAAGGGTGGACAGCCTGCCTTCATGGAGGGTGGGAGACTACCTTAAATGCTTTGTGTAGTATGGGAAGGGAGAGCAGCACCCAGCAGGTGTGGCTAGGCATGGTGACTCTTGGGTGTTGCCTGCATTATGCAGGTGTTTGTGTGCCAAAAAGCCTGGTGATGGGCAGAGCATGAGGGCAGAACAGACCAGAATTGGGGAGTGCAGCTTGAGCTGGGGCTTCTTCTGGCCGGCTGGTTAACCCCTGTGTTGCTAAGATCTGGGAAGTCTTGCCGGTGGAGACAGCATCACTATTTCATGGCTGGTACCTGTGCTGGCCAGAAGGTAAGGGTGCATGTACATGTGCATTTGTGTGTGTGTGTGATCCCGTCTCGGAAGGCAGGTGGAGCTCAGCACAGAGCTGGCACAGTTTGACTGTGCAAGCCTGCGGGAAAACTTGTGTTTACAACAGGTGACTGGCTGAGTGACTCATGGGTGTTTGTTAGGCATGTGCCAAAGCACCTTCCCCAGTTATTTAAATGCTGGTGTCCACCTAGGTTCAGTGTTGGTGCATATACAAAGGTGCTCCTTTGACAGTCTCTCTCTCTCTGTCTCTCTTTTTGCTCCCACCCCTCACCCCAGAAATGCCCCTGAAGGAATCCATGTGCCCCGCTGGGATGAAATTTGCCCCATGCCAGGCCATACACGCCCCAGAACCCAGTAACCTCAAGTGCCACATGACCTTGAAGCTGCCCTGTGCCTCCTTTGTGAATAGATGCATTCATTTTGTGTTGCCTTTCTAGGAAGACTGGCAAAATCTGTCATCAGTCTTGGTTTGGAGGCATTCCTCCTGTGGCCACTTCAGAGCAGATGAACGCTTTGCTGCTAAATAGTTTAATTGGAGGAGTCTGGCTCTTATCTCTACATCTAAGAACAAAACTTATGATTGTTTGCGAAAGCTCCCCCTGGCTGGGGGGGGAGGGGAGGGAGGGTGTTGGTGTTGCATGTGAAACTTTTTCTAACACTCAAGTTTGTCTGGATTTCAAATTGACCATGCTGTGAAAGGCCATGTGGGGTCATGGGTGCTGTCAGTTACCCCATGTGCTTGCTCGCTGCTCTTTGCAGCTGATCCAGGGGTTGTAGTGATGGGTTTGACAAAGGCAGCTCAGTGTGAGGTCACGTCACGCCACGTCAAAGCCTGGGCAGCCACAGAAGAGTGTGGGGCATACAGGTGGACATGTATCTGGCAGAGGGAAACTGGAGCAATTGTGAGAACTTGCCTTTTATGAGGACAAAAAAAAAAACCCCTTTCCCCCAGGTTCTCTGCCTCTCCTCTGTTCCACCCCCCCACCCCAAAGATGTGGTTTTCATCTGTGGTTCAGTGTTCTCAGACCTGTGACGATAGCAGTGTTTCACTGTGAACTCCCAGTGTAAGCTATGGTTTACTTGAGGGAAACCCGTTACCTGTGCATGCTGCTTTAGCACAAGGCAATTCAGGGGGAAGGATAGAAATCAACACAGGCCCTGGCTTTCTTTGAGCCAGAACCAGCCAGACACTTAATTGCACCCTGTCCCGTTGAGCCTTTACACTGGCTTTGCTGGGGGTATATGCCCCGTGTTTGCAAGCACAGGTAGTTCTTTCCTTGTCCGGCAAAGCACGTGGACCAGCATCTGGACAGGGGTGCTGTGGCTGAAGGGCCTGGCTGAATTCGGAGCCTAGGAACTAAAATAAAAGACTTGAGTGACTTATTTCCAAGCTGTGCCCCCCCATCCCAAAGAAGAGCGGTGGAAGCTGCAGGGGTTGAGCACCTCTCAGAGTCTGCACCCATTTTGTAATGAGGGTGCTTGGGCTTCTTTTAGACCCTTCTGAATCTGGACATTTTGGCCTTTCAGCTTCATTTCTCTGGATTGTATACCTGGAAGCATGACCCCTCACGTCCCTCCTCAGCCTTCCTGTCTGCTTCCTGAAGGGGATTTTTGAGTCTGTCACGGGCAGATGGTGCCAAATATGAGGCAAGACAGCAGAGCCGTAAGCTAAGGAGAAAGGAAACAATATTCACCTCTGCAATCCCTTTGCTTCAGGGAACATGGGAGAATCAGCCTTCTCAGCGCAGAAGAGGAGGCTTTCTTATCAGGGCTGAAAAAAGGTTGTCACCATTGTGGCTGTACCATTTCCTGTGATGAGTTTGTGCCTATAATAAACAGGCATTAACCAAGTCAGGCCTAACCAGTTAACAAAATACATCTTCAGTGCCTTCTTCAAACTAGTGGAAAAAGCAAAACGGTCAGTTCCCACTTGAATTTTAAGGGCAAGAGTGAGTGAGGCATGCAGCCAAAGGAAATCTGCCTGTCCAGATCCAAGCTGCTGCTGGTGACTTGCTTGTATCCAGTAAGAGTTGCATCCTGGAGCGGTATCCAGGACATGATTAGCTAGTTGCAAGATGAAACCATTTCTCTGGCATTTTCTTGACTCCAGTGCAAGTGAGTGATTTTGTTTTTTGAGCACGGAGGATGGGTTGCTCTTGTGGCTTCCTTCAGTTGTCTGAAGTGAATCTTATTCAGCCTTCTTCGGCTGACCTTCAAGCACTCGTGAGTCAGAATTGCGAGTGGCTCTGTCCTGGTCCCAAGCCATAGAGATGGCCTCCAAGGGGATCCAGTGTGAGTGTTAGGGGCTTCCCTGGAACATCAAGTCCTGGCTATTTAAAACAAGTGATCCCCAGGTGTTACTTACAGCTTCTTGTGTACAGATCAGGAGGGCAACATTTGTTGTTCCCATTTTACAGGCAGAGCAACTGAAGCACAGGGAGGAGAAGTGACTTATCCAAGGATACCCAGCAGGCCAGGATCAGAGCTGGGAACTGATCTCTGGCCTCCAGAAACCTCATTATAAGGCTCCCTTCACTAGGCATCATTGCTTCCCTGCTATCAATGGGTGCGTGTTGGAGCAGTTATGTTGTACAGGCTGCTGCTGAGCATTGCCTATCTACTGAGCTGCTGCTGCCAGAAGGAGGGGAGATGGGAGAAGGTGACTTTCCCTGTGCCTGTAGCAGAAAGGCTGGGGCTGCTTTGGTGCAGGGTTTCAATGTGCACATAGCTTTGCCTGCCCTCACTTTGTGACCAAATTCTGGGTACCCAGAGAGCAAGAGAGAGAATGAGCATATGTGTGTGTCCACCAGGCTGTGGCTTGTGCCATGGAGGTGACCCCTATATAGAGCATTCTGCCAGGCCTGTGCTGGAGGCTGCTTGTGGGCATCAGTGGTACGTAGGCCACAAGGGGTGGTTGTCCTATTACTCTGAATAACTGGAGACTTGCTACCCTTAGGCTGGGTGTCTTGCTGCTTGGAATGTGTGCTAGGACAGGGGGTGCAGGGCCTCCCAGCCAGGTTTGGGGTTGATTCCTGCAGTGTGTCTGAACCAAGCCAGTGCCTTGGGCCTGAGATGTCTGGGGAACACGTCTGAGCCAGCTGCCTTGCTCTCGGGCTCATCCTGCATGGTGCTGCTGGAACTCTGCGTGAGAGGCCTGGGGAGTCAGTGAGCTGTTGCTGTGGGTCTGGGGTAGTGCCCTGCTATCTAACCACAGCCAGTTGGCTATGTGGTGGAAGGCAGGGTGCTTTGCCACCCACGTCCCTGTATGCACGTGGTTCTTCAAGCTCCCAGACTGTCACGTGCTCCAGCATCCTCTGCTGCTCCTTTCCAGTGCCTTGGGTGAACTCTGATCTCCGACCTCTCTGCTGGAGTCCTTCTCTGCAGCTGGGAGTTCCCTGTGGTCCCTTGGCTCTGGTTCTCTGGCCTGGAAGAAGTCAGGAGACGAACCTTGTGGCCACTGGCCTTCTAGCTGCAGCTGCCGCATGGGGGGAAGCTATGGAGACAGTCCGCTGCTTTCCCTCACTTCAGCCTTCCCCAGCCCTGGCTTGGGAAGATTTATGGGCAGTCCCCTCTACTGCCCTCCTAGCTCTCTGGGAACTCCTGCTGATACCCACCAGGTCCTGGCTTGCTGCCTCTTCCCAAGAACAACTGCAGACATCTAGCTGCTTTTCCTGCTTCCTCTTTCCCTATTTATTACCCTGATGGCTGCCCTCGCCCTCGCCCTCCTAATGTGGCCCACTGAGCTGCCCTCCCTCTGCTTGCTTACGAGGTAGTGACCCCGTTGGTGGCCCTCCATCTGAACTGTAGCTCTGGGTGAAGACTGTTCTGCAAAATTTCCAAGTCCAGTTTGTTTGGGGCTGTGTGTGGTACATGGCGGGGCCGAGTCGTAAAGAATAACCACAGCAGGAACTCTTTAAAAAAATGGGAAGAGCTTACATCTCTTATTCTTCTGTACAATTCAAAGATGGGCAATGACGGGGAGAGTTGGGGGTGGGGGTTATGAATTAACTATGTTTTATTTATAATATACTTTAAAAGGTCAAGCATCAAAAATGCCAGCCCACCAAAAACCCCTTCTCTGGGCTTGGGAGCTTCCCATAGCAGGGTTCCCCTTTTCCAGCTAGCTTAAGGCTTTCCCTTGTACTGGTGCTGATGCCTGCCTGCTGTGCTGTTTCAGACTTCTTTAGAAATCGATGTGACCATACCGTAGTTAGCCAGTGGTGGAGCGGGGGGCTTTCCCAGATGTTACAAATAGACCCTGCTCAGTGAGCACCGCTGCTTGGTGTGTCCTGACTTGGGGCATGCAGAGCTCTGACAGGTTCCCATGTGTGCATTGTCAGGTTTCACCCAGACGGACAGGATGGCGCAGTGGAACCAGCTGCAGCAGCTCGACACCCGGTACTTGGAGCAGCTCCACCAGCTCTACAGTGACAGCTTCCCCATGGAGCTGCGGCAGTTCTTGGCCCCCTGGATTGAGAGTCAGGACTGGTAAGGCCATGTGTGTGGGTGCAGTGTGTCTGCTGGGATATTCCCCGCCCCCCAAACGCACGCACACTGGAGTGACTATTCCTTCTGAAGAAGCTGGGAATGGCCTTGCCGCAAGAGGAGAGAATAGGCAAGAGGGGTAGGTGAACTCAGAGCTGCTGCTTGATTCCCTGGGGGACAGTCCCCTGTCTCTATTCCACAGGTCCTATGCAGCAGCAGGTGCTAGTCATGCCCTGAAAGACTTGCCCCCACTGGATGTAAGTGCTGCCCACAGGGCTGTTCAGCACTTCCCTCCACCCCTGCACAGGGTGAGTCTTTCCCTGGATGATTTGCCCTTCGTACAAGTGGTGCCTGAGGGACTTTGCCAACATGGCATCCACTGCTCTCTGACCTTGACCCCCTTGCTCACAACTTTTGCTGCCTTGTGGGTGAACACCAGTGACTGACTTGTGCAGGAAGGGCAGCATGTAAGTGTGGTGCTGGACATCAGGATGAGGAAAAGCAAAGGCCTGAAACACATGACCCCTTGCAGCAGGGATTTAAAACAGCATCTGCTGCTGGGAGGTCTGGGATCGGGCATTGGCTCTCCCAGAGTGTCCCCAGTGAACTGTGCTGCTGTGGGACGTGGGCTGCACTTGCCCGGGGCTGGCTCAGGGCCTAGAACTGAGTGGTCTAGCCATGCCTCAAAAGGATTTTCATGCTCAGCTGCCTGCATAAATGAGCTGGTGTCTGTGCACTCAAGTGAGTAAGCCACTGTCTGCAGCCTCTCCACTCAAGCATGCACACAGGGTTCTCTTGCACAAATGGCAGCCTCCTTCCAGAAGCTTCCTGAATGTCGGGGTCCTGGGTTCAAGTTCCAGTAGGGATTGCTTATGGTTAAACTAGGGGTATAAATGGATAAACTAGCAACAGTCCTTTTAAGAGACTGAGTCTCACCCTAGTCTAGGGTGAGGAAGAAGTAACTCTGTTGAAGTCTGGGGTGAGGTGAGCATGAGTGGGGTCCGGCCCATTCCAACTGCGGTCCTGCCTGCCGCTCCAAGGTGCCTTCCTCATGCTGGGGCTGGGGCCGCAAGCATGTTTGAGTCCCCATTTTTATCTGCCTTCTTCCCCCTCCATCCCCACCCCCCTCTCCCTGCCACAGGGCCTATGCTGCCAGCAAGGAGTCTCACGCCACGCTGGTGTTCCACAACCTGCTGGGTGAGATCGATCAGCAGTACAGCCGCTTCCTGCAGGAGTCCAACGTCCTCTACCAGCACAACCTGCGCAGGATCAAGCAGTTTCTGCAGGTGAGCATGGCTTGGGGCATGGGACAGAGCTGCAGGTGAGAGGGATCTCCACCAGGCGCCTCTCAAGCCAGCATGGCATAGACATTGGCAACATGGGGTTGTGCTGTGGCACTTTTGTCTCCATGCTGTGCTTACCCCTTTGCTGAGCCATGGCAGAGTTCTTGGACTTGCCAACCAACAGGGAACAGTTTTATTGGCTCCCCAGTGTCAGTGCACTGGGTGCTGCATTCACTGAATTCAGGCATGAGGGCTGGGTCTCCCTTAAGCCTTCTATAAGCACCCAAGTGACCCAGGTTATGTATGTGTGTGCTGTCCTGTATGTATATCTGTATCTAGTTATGCCCCTAGTGTGGCCCCTTGGGCATGTATGCCTGCATAGTTTATCCCCATACTAATCAGTACCAGTATATATGCTGGTATAACTCAGCCTATACTTGGGCACGTAACAGCAAAACTGCCTGTATTATCTATTACACCCTGAACAGAACCATTCCTCTGGTACCAAGTCCTGGGGCACAGGTCTGGCCTGGTACAGAGACTCCTTTGTTGCAGAGGGGTCTGTTTGTGCAGATCAGAACCTCCTGTTAAAGCTGGCCAATACCCTCGCATTTCCTTACTGGCAGGGTCAGGAGTGTGCTTGTTTTAGTTTTTATTGCAGGACATAAATTCTCCTCTTCTCCCCCCACCCTCGGCAGATGGGGGGCCCTGGCAGCATTGCTGCATGTCTGCCCAACACCCTAGACCTGAAACCCAGCTAAGCTGGTGTGCTGTTGGTCAGGTATCTCTCCCTCTGACCCCCCTCAGTGGGAGCTGGAGGGTAGGAATGTGCCTGCTTGGCCAGCTGGTCCTGGAAGTCTGGCTGGCATTTCCACTCCATTCCAGAAGTGCCACAGGGAAGAGCAGAGGTCAGGCAGTGCTGCTGAAGGCAGCTTGTCTGCCTCTCCTCAGGTGCCCGAGGGAGGAAGCCACATGTGTGCTTGGCCATCTCATCTGCGAGGTGCTGATATTCCTCTCCACTTTCCCTGCCCAGGTCTGGTATTGTGACGTTGCTGTGGCCATGACCAGTGTTGAGCAGGGAGGTGGAAGGGGATGTCCTTGGTTTGAGAGTTGGGTTATTTGCTGCTTACTGTTTTACTGAGTTCCTGGATGTCTCTGCACCCTCAACTTTGCCAGGCTGAGCCATGGAAAGCAGATGGTGGATAAATAATACTGCAGAGTGTCAGCTAGCGGTCCAAGCAAAAGACTGGGGCCCAGGACTCTGAGGTTCTGGTCCCAGCTCTGAGGGGATTCACCATGTGACCAGGTGCTTCCTTCTCCTGGTGTCTGAGGTGTCTTGTAGTGTAGGAATTAGCTTCAGTCTCCCTAGTGGCTATGGTGGCTCTGCCAACTACTCATTAAACAACATAGCTTTCATAGACATTGGGGCTGGAAGGGACCTTGGAAGATCGAGTCCAGCCCCCAGCGTGAAGGGCAGGAAGTCAGCTGGGGTCATATGACCCAGCAAGATAAGCATCCAATTTGCTCTTGAAGGTGTTCACTGTAGGTGGTTGAACCACCTCCAGTGGCAGGGTATCTCAGACCTTGGGGGCTTGGACACTAAAGAAATTCTTCCTTATGTCCAGCCTGAAATGGTCTTGCAGTAGTTTATGACTGTTTGACCTTGTCATCCCTTGGGGCACTCTGGTGAACAAACATTCCCCCAATACTGGTGGTCACCCCTGATAAACTTATAGACGGCCATCAGATTGCCCCTGAGCCTGCGCTTTTCCAAGCTAAAGAGCCCCATGGCTCTCAGCCTGTCGTCGTAAGGTGTGCTTCCCTGAACATGCTTGAATGTGGCATACTTCACAAGGGAAACATGGATTATGTGAACCCAGCATGGGAAAGTAGGAGGCAATGGTTAGGCCCAGACCCTGTGAAACTGAAATGAGCCCTGGTCACATTGTATCTTGTGGGGGAAACCAGAAGGGGAAGTCTCAGCCCACAGATTTTGATTCCCAATTCCTCTTGCTGGGGTGTGCAGTTTCCCTGGACAAATCACAGCCTTGAATGTGTGTGGGAAAACTGGCATTGTCTAATTCTGTGCATTACTTCTTCTTTTTCATAACCCTTATAGAGCAGGTACCTGGAGAAGCCAATGGAAATTGCCCGCATTGTGGCTCGGTGTCTGTGGGAAGAATCTCGCCTTCTCCAAACGGCTGCAACCGCAGCTCAGGTGAGATGGGAGCTCTTCCCTCCCTGTGGGTTGTGCCACATTGGGCATTATGGGAGGGATCAGCTGACTAAATCACCAAGTGTGAAGGCTATATGTGTTCCTAGCCCAAGGGTGGGCAGTTGGGCAATTATTTGGGCCTGTGGGGCCATATAGGGAGTTTTGATGAGCTGTTAAGGGCTGGGTTGGTACCACCCACCCCATGCAGCAACTCGCCAGAACTCCCTTTGAGATGGGACTGCAGGCAGGTGGGGACCAGAGCTGGTGAGTGAAGCTGGGATCACAGGGTAGTGTCATGGGATGGTGACAGTGAGGGGCCATGATTCACTGCCCACACACCCCTGTGACTAGTGTGCAGGTTCTGTGAGCAGGGGCCTGCAGGGAGTGGACCGTGGCTCTGCCCTGGGCCCTAGTCCCACACTATCACCATCCCAAGGTCCTGGCCCCAGGTCCAGCTGTGGGTCATGCCACGTGGCCCCTGGCCAGTGTCCGTGGAGACCCCAGGATTGTCGGGGAGGAACAAGTGCGGGGTAGGGGCACAGCCCAGGTTCTGTGGGCAGGGATGTGCAGGGCCAGGGTGTGGGGCAGAGCCACAGTTCGCTACCTTCATGCTCCTGCCCTGTGGGGGGGGGGCATGTTAGCACACACGGGTGGGGAGCTGCCTGGGTGTTAGGTCTACTCAGGGTGGGGGAGGGGACACATGCAGCAGAGCTTGCCCAGGTGGTGCAATCTATAGTTGCCCCTGCAGCGTTCCACATGAGGCCAAGCCCTGCAGGTGCCTGCCAGCCCAGTCCCAGTCAACACCCACAGCTTACTGTCAGGGCCTGCCAGCCCCAGCCAGCACGCATAGCTTCCACGACTGGGGCTGCTCCCAGTGTGGCTGTAGCCACCCAGGAGCTTCTCAGCTCCCCTTACCTCCAGGAGCTCCTGCTCCTGCCCCTGCTGCACTGCTCTGGGCAGGGAGAAAGCTCCAGCTGGATAGCTTCTGACCCAGCTTGCAGAGCTCTGCCTCCTGGCTGCCTTCCAGCCACTTGGCCACCGGCAGGGGCAGGAGGAGGAGTTGCTGCTGGAGGCAAGGGGAGCTGAGAAGCTCCTGGGTGGCTACAGCCACACTGGGAGCAGCCCCAGTCGTGGAAGCTATGCGTGCTGGCTGGGGCTGGCAGGCGTGGGCAGGAGTGCAGTGCTGACTTCCCTGATGGATGCTCAGCCCCATGTGGAATGCTGCAGGGGCAGCTGTGGGCTGGATCCAGTGAAATGGCTGGCATCCCCTGCATGCCAGATCCAAGTAGTTGGCAGTTCAGATGTGGCCCACGGGCCATATTTTGCCCACCTCTGTCCTAGCCGATCCTCAGGAAAGGGAACTATTGTTTCCTCCTTCACATAGTCTGACTGGTCACTTGCTACTATTTAAAGTAGCACACAGCCTGGATACTGCTGATATCCTCACATCAGCCTTCTAAGCCTGGAAGAATTTAAACAAACCTGCTTTGCTGTGGAGGACTTGATCAAGACAGATTGACTTTTATTAGTAAAAGTTTAGGATTGGGAATCCAGGAAAAAGATGACAAAGCTGATGGAGAAATATAGAGCGCCTGAGCGAGGGACTAACAATAGAGGGAGGGGAGCACGACTAGGTTACAGGAGATACAATGTTAGCCAATTAAGACCGGGGATGGGGAGAAGGGGGAAGGGGAGGGAGGGGGTTCACGATGCTGAAAGAGAAAGGAGATAGATCACACAAACCCATTACAACGGTCTGCAATGGTGGAAGAAGTGGTTCAGAGGAAGTGCCTCAGTCCACATAGAGTCTCATCGCGGGGGTCCTCTTCGGGTGGAGCGGGGTCATCCGGGGTCGAAGAATCCTCTTGGAGTGAAGTGAAGGTCCATCTGGCGGGGGGGGTGGGGCAGGGGCAGTTCAGGCGGTCCCCTCTCCAGTCTGGCAGCGGCTCATCTGGTGGGGTTGGAGTACTGGCGGTGGCCTATGACGTGTTCCATGTAGATGTCGTGCGACCAATGGATGGTGTCGGCCACCATGAGGCAGCGCATCAGCTTGGCATAGTGCTGAGAGACATGGCAGGCATGCAGGATGCTCTCGTTGCTGGGTCCCAGGCTCCGAGCGTTCCCACAATGAGCGCATAGACTGTCACATCGTAGCCGTGGCCCGTCAGTTTGACTTCAACTACATTAGCTCAATGTTGCACGTGACACAGCATAAAGTACAGGAAAGCTGTTGTACTCTGCTCTTGCTTCTGTTTGCTAGGTAGCAACAGCTTAAGTGTGGTACAAAGCAAATCCTTGCATGTCCTTCAGCTGGGGACAATGATTTCCTTGGACTGAGGGACCTCAGTCTACCTGCACCTGTCTTATAGTCCAATTTTGTAGGCTGTCCATGGTAGAGAGCATCTGTCCTTGTTAAATGAGTGTGCTGCACCTACCACCCACCAGTTCATAGAGCTGTTGCAATACAAATAACTAGCTGTTTTGTCCTCTATTAGTGACAGAGGAAAAACCTACTTGGGCCCAGGGGCCAGGGTGCCTGACAGGCACTTGAGCAGGACACTGCGGTTGCTTAGCTAGTTCCTAAAAGGGAAAAGGTGTTGCTATGATCTTCCTAGGCACTGGTGCTCTTCTTACTTCTTCTCTGTAGCAAGGTGGGCAGGCAACACACCCCACAGCTGCTGTAGTGACGGAGAAGCAGCAAATGCTGGAGCAACATCTGCAGGATGTGAGGAAGAGGGTGCAGGTATGTGCATCACCTGTTCTGGGAATGGCCCCAGGCATTCCCTTCTCTCAGCCCTGCCACAACATGGGTCAGTACCTTTGGAACTCTGACCCTGAAATAAGCCCTGATCTTTGATCCTGCAGGATCTTGAGCAAAAGATGAAGGTAGTGGAGAACCTCCAGGATGACTTTGACTTCAACTACAAGACCCTGAAAAGCCAAGGAGGTAACTGGAGCATGTGGGTGACTAGCAAAGGGCAGGCTGTGCCCATAAGGGCACACTGGAAGGTATAGTTTAGCCTGTGCTGGCACTGCTGTTCATCCTTCCCACAAGAAGGGTTGGGACAAGGTCATGGCACTGACCTGCAATGGGGAAACAAATGTTTTGTTCCTACCACTGCCCCAGAGACCTTGGGCAGGTCTCTTGGCCTCTCCAGGTACCAGCTCCCCATCTGCTGAATGTGGATAATAGTTCTGTCATGCTGTATCTGAGGTGCCCATGTCCCAGGGGGGTGGAGTCCAGACAGGTGGAGATTCCTGGTTATAAATGACAAGGATGGTACAGTGCCTGTTCTTTCTCTGCTGGGGGTTGCAGGGGTGGGTGGGTATGTCTGTATTGAGGGGGCAAGGATGGCACTTGTTTGGTCCTATCAGAATGCTGGAACAGACATGGCTGGCTGGTTAACTTCTTCTTCTCCCTGTACAGATATGCAGGATCTGAATGGAAATAATCAGTCAGTGACACGGCAGAAAATGCAGCAGCTGGAGCAGATGCTGACCGCACTTGACCAAATGCGCAGGGTACAAAGATTCCGCCCCCCCCCACTTGCCCTGATTTTTTTTTCTTCAGCTTCTGGCTTGGCTTTACCAGTTTCCTGATATTGTTTCCCAACCACCCCCTAACCCCTTTCACATGGCCTGTATCAGTATGAGGCTATGTAGATTTGACACATTTGCAGCAGGGTTTGCTGCAGGATATTTCAGTTGGCTTAGCAACTGCTTGAGGTTAAGCTGATGCACCCCCTGCCTGGAGAGCAGCCTGGGGCCAGGGGGCCAAGAAGGTCTTTTCTGTCATTTTTAAGCACTGTAATGGGTGACTGGGATTTTTGCTGGGAGCTGAGCTTTCTGGGAAATCTGGCCTCAGCTGTGGGTACCCAGCACTGGAATGTCTGGCTCCAAGTAGTAGAACTCGGGATCCAAGTGCTGGGCTGTCACAGGGGCATACATGCAAAGCTGCACATCAGTGCTCACAAGCCAGCACATGCCTGTAGGGAGCATCTCCTGTCTGAGTCTGGAGCTTGCAGGATCGAAGGGGACCGGATGACCTTGGTCTTGGTTTTCTATTAACCAGGGGATTGTGAGCGAATTGGCTGGGCTCCTATCAGCCATGGAGTATGTGCAGAAAACACTGGCAGATGAGGAGCTGGCTGACTGGAAGAGAAGGCAGCAGATTGCGTGCATTGGGGGCCCTCCCAACATCTGCTTGGATCGCCTGGAAAACTGGTAAAGAACTAGGAGCCCTTTTTCTGCCCAGTTCCCTTGCCTGGCCTCAAGCCAGCAGGAACCTCTCTGTTTTTCCATAAGGCTCTACCTCAAACTAGAAACTGATCTCTCAGCCCCTGTCTCCTGTACCAGCCTTGAAAGTGGTCAGCAGGGTCCCAGTGTAGATGCACCAAATGCTGGCCTGGCAGGCTGCTCAACAGCAGACCTATAGGGTTTGCCTGGCCTATCAAATCATCCTTTGCTTCAGGCCAACAGGACCAAGCCACATCCCATCTAGGCCACTTCCAGGCCATCTTCGTGGTTCTCCCTTGAAGTTTATCGGATCTGTGTTATGCCTGTGTCCTGTTGAGAAATACCCAGTGGCACAGAGACATGCACCAAGCTGGGAGCCAGGAAAGAAGGAGTCTAGCTCTCTCCTCCATGTGCTCTGGGGTGCTTGGGTACTGAGATGCTGACAAGCCAGTGCTGCATTCCAATGAATAGGCTGATGGAATAATACAAGGCCTCTTCCCACATCCTCCAGGATCACATCCCTTGCTGAGTCACAGCTGCAGACCCGCCAGCAGATCAAGAAACTGGAGGAGCTACAGCAGAAAGTGTCCTACAAAGGAGACCCCATAATCCAGCATCGGCCCATGCTGGAGGAAAGGATTGTGGAGCTGTTCAGGAACCTAATGAAAAGGTGCCGTGAGTACTTCATACGGCTGGGGGAAGCAGGGGGAGTGGAAACTTTCAGCTTGGAACAGGAGGATGGCTGTTTCACCAGGCTTTTGCCTTAGAGCCCTGACTGGGAGGGGTGGGTGGCCTGGGTGTACCTGTGCTAAGGGTGGGATGTGAGATGCCATCTGATTACAGTCCCTGTATTTTCCTTTTGCAGTGCCTTTGTCGTGGAGAGGCAGCCCTGTATGCCCATGCACCCAGATCGCCCCCTGGTCATCAAAACCGGTGTGCAGTTCACCACCAAAGTCAGGTCTGTGGCTGGCCATGCCACTCTGTTCATATGATAGCAGAGGGAGGGGGCAAAATGGCACTGTTGGGGCAGAGGGTATAACCCTGATTGGGACACCCTTCTTTAGGGATGCTGAAGTGCAAATCGCTGTGGGCTTCTAGTCCAGCTGGAGAATGCTTGTATTGGGAGGGCAGCAGATCCAGCCTGCTGGAGGGCAGATGGCTCAGATGAATCTCTACAGTTACAAACTAGTGCCTGACTCAGTCCCAACTGGGACCTCTGCTCTGTTTCTGGATGCAGCAGCAATTCTCCAAAATCTTTTGTCTGTGGATGAGCCTGGCGGGTACTGAGGGAGAGGGGGTCGGTGGGGTGCTAGAAGTGTCCAGCACTTCCAGGACTAGCTCTGCAGCTCATCTCTGTCTCCACGGCAGTGCTGTCTGCATGAAGTGTCTGCTGCCTTGTATTGCACAGCCACTGATGCAGCCTGAGGGGTTTCCCTTCACCAGAATGGCAAAGGCATAACTGTCCAGGGGCTGGTGCTGCTTGACAGCAGTATTAACAGCTGGTGTAGGAACTGTCAGAGGTAGACAGCGAGAGCAGGTGATGGAAGTGGGGGTCTCAAGTGCTGCTCCCTCTCCTGTGGCCTCTTGGCACAGTTTAGCAAGCCCTTGCCTCTGAGCCCCAGTCCTCCCTGCTGCAGAGTGGCAAAAACACTTGCTGGCTTCCCTGGGATGGAGGCTTTTGGAGTGGACAGGCCCACTGAGGCTTGGAGAGGAGCTTGGACTGGGCAGCCCCTTATCTTGGCTGGCCTATGCTGTTGTGAGCAGTGATGCTTTCAGGGAATGGTGTTCTGCTTCACTGGGTTAACCAGGGTTGAAACCATACCCCATAACTGCCTGGCTGATCTGCTAAGCTTGCAGCTGCGAGTGAATGATGCCATAGTGCACTCTTGGCCTGCCCCGGTGCTGACCCCTCTGCTCGCTTTGACAGGTTGCTGGTCAAATTTCCGGAGCTGAACTATCAGCTGAAGATCAAGGTGTGCATTGACAAGTAAGTGCTGTGTCTTGTCCTGGCAGCGGTGCCACCCACGGGGAGTCATTAAATGGGTTGCTCGCAACTCCTGGAAACAGTGTTGAAGTGGCAGCTCCTGGCTTCCTGGATGCTCAGCACAGGCCCACTTCCCTCATCTGTTCTGGGAGAAACCTATGTGCCAAGGCCCATTCTGACATGGGGTTTCTGGGGGAGTGAAGTGGTGTCGGAGGCTGGAAGCCCAGCACCCGTGGGAGGTTTTCATGCCAGTGGCTCCTCTGGGTGCCTTTAGGGTGTGGCAAATGCTGTTCAGAGACCTTGGGCCCACAGCAGAGCTGCTGATCCACCTCCGAGTGGGAGAGACAGTACACCACTCTGTGTAAATGGTGTCCCCTCAGCTGTGGATTGACCACTCCCTCTTCTGGTGTCTCTCCTTTCTCTTCCTCCAGGGACTCCGGTGATGTTGCAGCACTCAGGGGGTAAGTAGAGATTGTTCGTCTTGTCTCTTCTTCCAGTCTGCCCATTTCCCTCTTTGTTGCATGCCATTTGCCTTAACAGCCCCCCCGCCCATTGCATCTGTCTCCTTTCCTGACCCAGCTCCCGGAAGTTCAATATCCTGGGGACAAACACCAAGGTCATGAACATGGAGGAGTCCAACAATGGCAGTCTTTCCGCAGAGTTCAAGCACTTGGTGGGTACCAGTGGCTGCTTGCCCGGCCTGGTATTGGCCATATCAGGGTCTGTGCTTTACCCTCTCCCTTCTTTTTTGCAGACGCTGCGGGAACAAAGATGTGGCAATGGGGGCAGAGCCAACTGTGATGTGAGTGCCTGACCTTGCACATGTAACTTAGAGTGGGTTCTGGGCCAGGGCTGGAATGAAATCTTTCTGGCCTGAGGAGAGGGACTGTAAAACCCTACAGTGGGAAAGTGGTGTCAGAACCCCAGCTGAGTTCCCCTGTAAAGGGATGGGTGCTTTGCGTTCTCCAGAGCATGGCCATAGGGCCTCCCTTTGGCCCGTGTGGAGCTAATGAGCTGCCAGCCCATACTTTTATGTTCGTGGCATTCTGGGACCCAGAGCAGCCTGTAGCCCTGCAGCTGTCGGTCCTCCAAGCATAAGACCATCTGCTGACATCTCCTCATAATTTGTCCATGTTCCCCTCTCAGGCCTCACTGATAGTTACTGAGGAGCTGCATCTTATCACCTTTGAGACAGAGGTATATCACCAAGGCCTGAAGATCGACTTGGAGGTGAGCAATGCTGTAGACTAGCGAACCCTTCAGCCCTGAGTCAGTCTGAGAGCTGGGACAGAGGTGGAAAGAGTGACTCCCAAGGAGGCCTCTCTAGGTTCATTCTTAAAGCTGCAGCTTTTCCAGAGGGTCAGGCTGGGCCCAGATGAGAGTTGGAGCAAGGGGCCAGCCTGCAGGTCTCTTGACTGCCTACATACACACACACAGCTCCTTGATCTGCCCATGTCTTCTGTTGAATTCACAAGGGTTTGAGCAGTTTAGAGAGATGGGAAGTAGCTCTGGCCTAGGCAGTCAGCTACGCTGTCTCTGAAAGGAAGGAGCACATCCAGGTAGGTGCCTCATTATGGGACATGCACATGGTCTCAGTCTCCAGAGCTGACTGCAACTGCGTTGACACTGTTAGGTGGGAGTGTCTCTCAGGACTTGTGGGTACATTGTAGTCTCGAGACCAGCAGTGCTGCTTCCTCAATTGTGTGGGAATGGGGGCGGGGTCAGCCGATAGCAACACAGCTTGCCTGGAAAACTAGGAAGAAATCATGGGCTTCTTTCTCTAGACCCACTCGCTGCCTGTCGTGGTCATTTCGAACATCTGCCAGATGCCGAATGCCTGGGCGTCTATCCTATGGTACAACATGTTGACCAACAACCCCAAGGTATGTGTGTAGCCTCTACGAAGTGTCAACACTTGGTGTTCCCTGCCTCTCTTTGGGAGGCAGGGCTCTGGTGCTTCCTACAGGTGCTGGAGGCTGTAGGAGGTCAAGGCAGTGACTAAGCTTTAATGGCCGCAGTTTTGTGTCACCAGAAGCAGTGTGGTACTCAATGATGTGAGTCAGGGGCCACAAGAATGAGAGGCCTTTTTGAAGAGCAAGCCTGCTCTGGGTTTGGTGGTGCAGATTGGACATGGAGCACTTCACCATGCTGTTGTGATCAGCATGACTCAGCTGGACCTGACCTGCTGCCTACCCCAGTTGGGTCACATTCTAAACTGCAGGCAGTGCTGTACTCTGGCTGGTTGTTCCTGAGGTGGAACACAGCATGTAGAGCTGAAGAAAAGGGCAGCTTCTGGTGTGGGCTACTGCAGATCTACTCCGCTGCAGCTCATTAGTACCTGGAAAGCCCTGCTGAGCCTTGGGATCCTGCTGTACCAAGTTCTGTCTGTGCTGCGGAGAGCTTCTAGTTTACACAGGCCAAGCAGAGAAGAGGAAATGAAGGCAGTAGGGAGAAAGCAGCCTATCCACCATGCACGCACTGGTAGCCATACCAGGGTTAGAACCTGGGTCTGTGGAGTCACGGTCATGTGTGCTGCCAACCCCACCTTGATGTTCTTTTGCTACAAAGCCAGGGCGCTTGCGGAGGGATATCTGGCTTGCTCAGGTGGGCGGTGTTTCCTCTTCAGATCTTTAGACTGCCTCCTCTGTCTGCTGTGCCTACATCTCCGGCTGTGTCAGCCTTGCGCACGGGAACCCTTTTTTGTTCTCTTGCATAGAATGTGAACTTCTTCACCAAGCCGCCAATTGGCACATGGGACCAGGTGGCCGAGGTGCTGAGCTGGCAGTTCTCCTCCACCACCAAGCGGGGTCTCAGCATTGAGCAGCTCACAACGCTGGCAGAGAAACTCCTAGGTACTATCCGATGTGGTCATGTCTGTAAAATATCCAGCACCCTACTAGAGCTTTGCATACTGGGTGCTAGTGTGAGAGGTGGTAATCAGCTCCCTTCCAGCCAGGGGAGCACTGAGTGCTGCCCAGTGGTTATGGCTCTAGGAGAATTTTCCCTGTGTGTGGAGCCCCCCAGTGCTGTACTTGTCTTGCACAGCAAGACGGGTGCCATGAGATCCATGGCAAAGGCAGGGGCTAGCTTCATTCACAGTGGAACACCCTGGCCAGGGGTCCTGCTGCAGCATCTATAGTATGTGCTGTGAGCCTCCCAGCTGGTGTCATCCTTTTTCCCTGGACTTTGGTAAAAGCACTGCAAACCACTTTGTTTTTTTGAGTGGGGGGAGGTTACTTCCTGGTATGTCTTTCTATGAGAACTCTCTCAAATAATAACACTTCCCTTTTTCCCCAGGCCCAGGTGTTAACTACTCTGGGTGCCAGATCACATGGGCCAAATTCTGCAAGGTAAGGAACATCTACTCCCCACTTCCCCACTGTGCCTGGTCATACCCCACTTCAGGGGCCTTTGCCCGTCCACGGGGCACACATTGAGGGCTCCCCCATGCATCTCTGCAGGAGAACATGGCTGGCAAAGGGTTTTCCTTCTGGGTCTGGCTGGACAACATCATTGACCTTGTGAAGAAATATATCCTGGCTTTGTGGAATGAAGGGTGAGTCTGGATTGTAACCATCAGGAGGCATTTCTGCCATATGCGGGTGGGATCCCTGCCTCAGGAGGCGAGGGCCTGTGGAGTTGAGGGCTGAAACATGAGCTAGAAGGTGGCTACATGAGGGGCTGCCATGATGCTCATGTCCCCTGGGATTCCTAGTAGGGGTGGGTCAGGTTCAGCTGGCTCTGCAGAGGTGCAGACAAATAGGCAGAAACATCCTGTTGAAACTTGGGGCAACAAAGCAGACTCTGCTTGGCCTGTGCCAGGGAGCAGATCTGCTTCAAAAGAAGACTCTCCTGTCTGGTTATGTCTCTAAATGAACACTGCTGGTGCCACCCCTCCCCACTCAGGTACATCATGGGATTCATCAGCAAGGAGCGTGAACGAGCCATCCTGAGCACCAAACCACCAGGTACCTTCCTCCTGAGGTTCAGCGAGAGCAGCAAGGAAGGCGGCATCACCTTCACTTGGGTGGAGAAGGACATCAGTGGTAGGCACCACCCCCACAGGGTAGCGCTTGAGGTGGGAGAGGGGCTTGGCTTCTGCTGCTGAGCCTGTCTGCTGTTATGGCATCTGCATTCTCTGGTCACTAGCCCATCCCCTGTTGCTACAGCTGGAGGTCCCCACATCCTTCCCCTGGCTCCTATATGGCATGGCAGCTGAGATCAGATGGCAGAGAGGCTCAGTGACTTGTCTAAGGCCAGCAAGCATCAGGGGCAAGGCAGGGGCTGGAAGCTAGGCTCCCAAGTAAGAGCTCCAGCTTCAGCTCCAGCACTGTCTGGTCTGAACTCAGTGACTGCTGCTCTCAGCCCTGGCATGACAGGCAAACTGTGTATTTTTGGAGTCAAATGCCAGTGACCCAGTTTCAGTCTCTTCCTTCCTCACTGGAGTGAGTGTCTGCAGCTCTGAATGCTGACAGACCCCAGGCAGGACTTTGTGGGAATGCAGTTTGTCAGCCCCAGTACTGGCCAGCCCAGCCTGCCTTACTGCTTCTATCCTGACCTGTCGAGTTGTAGTGCTGGTTGGTTCATGTCCTTGACCCTTCTGGTGGGCAGAGGGTAGTCAGTAATCTGTCTGGAAGGGATAGGCAGTGGTTGCAGCCCCACATCAAACGCTGCCTCCTTTATACAGGGAAGACCCAGATCCAGTCGGTGGAGCCGTACACAAAGCAGCAGCTCAACAACATGTCGTTTGCGGAAATCATCATGGGCTACAAGATCATGGACGCGACCAACATCCTGGTCTCGCCCCTGGTATACTTGTACCCTGACATCCCCAAGGAAGATGCCTTTGGGAAGTACTGCCGCCCTGAGAGCCAGGAGCACCCTGAAGCCACAGACCCAGGTAGTCGTTGACTTTCCACAGCTGGTATGTCATCTTGTTGGCTGCCACAGGCTCTGACATCTGTCTGCAGAGAGGTAATGTCATGGTTTGGTGGGCCCCATCTGGGTGCCGGGATTGGGACCAGAGTAGAAGAGTACAGGCTAATGCTGCTGGCTACCTGTCACCAGCTTTTTCAGCTGTGGCTTAGTGGTTACTGATCACTAGGAGCTGTCTTGGCTCCATTCTGGGTCCATTCTCAGGCAGTGGGGTGGGTGCTCTTAGCCAGTGTCTTGGACATAGCTGCTGTGGAGACGCTCCATCTTGGACAGGTGGCGATTGATAGAGCTGCTGTTCTCTTCTCCCCATAGGTGCTGCCCCGTATCTGAAGACTAAGTTCATATGTGTCACCCCGTAAGTATTATTGGTGGGGGCCACAGCTGGGGAAGAATGGGGTCATCTCTAAGCACGTGGTTGCATAAGGGCCATGTGACATTTTCCCTTGGAAACAGTCACTTTTTTGTTTATAACTACAGTGTATGTAGTTCATCTTCGCCAGCTGGCTCCTCCCCTCCTTGTGTAGCGATTGGTGCAATGGTGGCCCAAGAGGCACCCTGAGAGACAACCCTGGCTCCATGCAGGGCTTATAGTCTGTGCAGACTAAAGTGCAAGGATGGGAGGACAGACTTTTTTCTCATCTGGTAGAGGTTCAGGAAGATTCCTTGACTTGCCCAAGGTCACACAAGGAGTTTGTGACCGAGCTGGGACCTGAATTGAGGTCTCCAGAGTCCCACTCCACTGCTTTGACCATAAGCCTGTCCTCACCAATGGAGTCCCTTTCCCAAGTAGGTCCTGCTCCCTCTGAGCCTGGGGTGCCCTGTGGAAGTAGGGATGGACTCTGTTGTGACACCTCCATTGCATGGCCAGAGAGAGCTCTCACCGCCTCTCTGGCTAGGCCGGACTAGCATGGCTTCTCTCATGCTGTTGCCATGCCCCCTGCCCCCACCCTCTACAGAACGACCTGCAGTAACACCATTGACCTGCCAATGTCCCCACGCACGCTGGACTCGCTCATGCAGTTTGGGAACAACAGCGAGGGAGCAGAGGCCAACACAGGAGGCCAGTTCGGTGAGTTGGTGCGGTTGGGTGTTATTAGGTGTAGAAGCCAAGAGGCCCTTGAGCCCTTCTCACCAGTTACCAGTAGCATGGGGCTCATGGAATCTGGATCCAGTCTCTTCCAGGTCCTAACCCCATTCTTAATCCCTCCATGGTCCCTGTGGTCCTCAAGGGGTCCCTCCCTTGATGTAGGCTTGGGGCTCAAGACCACTCTGGGGCACCCCCATACCATTCTCCATGCACTCCAGTTCTGGCTGGCTGCAACTTGTTGCCTTGTGTTCATATCCTGCAGAATCTCTGACCTTTGACATGGAGCTGACTCCAGAATGCGCCTCCTCGCCCATGTGACCTGCCTCAAGTGCTGCCCTCCTGCAGCATCTGCAGAGATCGCCCAAGTGATTTCAGCTTTCTGGCTCCACATAGTTCCCTCAATCTCATCCTGCTCCGTCTTGCATTTGCTACTTGTCCCAGAGCATCTCTGGGCCTTCCCTTGCGGGGGAAATGCCAGACTGTGGGTCCTCATGCTCCATTTACTGCTGTGTGACCGAAGCTAGCAGCTGGTTCTTCAAGGTGGTGCAATTGGTATTTTTTCCAGGGGGGGGAGGAACGGGGGGGAAAGCACTTTCTTTTTCTACTTCCTTCTATAACAAACGTTGTTATTGTTATTATTATTATTATTATAATAATTATTACTGTTTTTCTTTTCTTTTTGTTCTATCAAGTGCCTAGTAGTGCCCAATTGCAGCCTCCAGTTTTATGAAGTGCTTTTGCAGGCCTTGCTATATTGCCGCACTCTCTTGAGGGCTGTTTTCTCTATCCTTCCATTTTTTGCTAACATCCAAATATACATGAGGATTTTTTTAACTGTTGGCTTCTCTGCTAGGTAGCTGAGGAAATTGGGCCCTCTCTGGCACAAACTCGCTGCTCTGTGTAGGCAGGCTAGGAGGGAAAATGCTGGGATGAAACTCCCCTATCTCCACAGTTGTTTCACTATCTTTTTGTCTTTCTCCTGAGGCAGATGGTTATGGCCTCTATGGGAGGCAACACAGCAGGCTCTGTAGGCCAGTGATCACATCTACTCTGGCACTCCCAGTGCTTGCACTAGGAGATGGGCAAGTGGGGACAGAGCTGTTGGGATCAGTGAAGGGCTGGGCTAGGTGGAGCAGATGCAATGGCGGAACGGATGTCGTCCCAGCAGGAGAAGGTGGTGCTTCTCCAGGCTGCAACCTCCCGGGGAGATCCTGCAAGGAACAGCAGCTGGCTCAGGGGTGCTAGGATGGCCCTGGGGAAGGTAGATTTTCATGGGGAGAAGCTGTTGCTTGCCCTGCCTTACCCACGCAGGTAGTGTGCTCTCCTGCTGTTACACAGTTACCCTTCTTTCTGGGTGTGCAGCCTCTCTTTACAGGAGAGCTCCATCCACAAGTCGCGTTGGCATAGCCATTCAAGACTGTCATCCCTGAGCAGGCTGCTGCACCTTTTGCCAAGCAAAAGTGAGAGAGCTTTTCCCAGTCTATTAGGTTACACTTGGCAGAACTTGGGGTGTGCTGGGTCCACCTCTGGCCACTCTACAAACAGCTGTTCCCAGCTTATAATCTTTCTTCGTGGTCATGGCATTGCTGGGTGTTGAGATGCACAAAAGAGGGTGCTGAGGGCATTGTAGAGGCCTTCCACTTGGTTTCAGTCTGTAGCTGATCTTCATTGATAAGCTATGACAGGTAAAGGGCCAAGGAGGACTGGGCAGGCACCCCTGGGGTCTAGGTACCAGCACTGGGACACAGGGAAGGGAAGGGTGCTAACAGCTGCCCCAGCCAGTATCACCAATGTGCCAAACAGCCAGTAGGGGTGTGCCTGCCTGTGGAAGAACTTGTGCCACTCTGCAGCCTGGATCCTCTGGCAGCAGTGGGGTGGGAAGGGGAATGGGAGGGAGGGAGAAGCCATGAATAGCCTTTTTCCACTGCATTGAACCAAACCGAGGGCTGGCAAGATACCACTCTGCCCAAGCCCTGTGTGTCAGACTCCACGATCTCAGAGGAGTCTCTTGCAGTATTGGACTGGCGCGAGCTGTCGCAAGCGCCTTCATTGTAATGTTTAAACCCTCTTGCTTTGAGTGGCTGTGTCTTGACCAAAGGGCTCCGCTGGCTGGCACGTGCAGGAGCTGTGGGCTGGAGGCTGCCATGCGGCAGACATCAGGCCACACAGCAGCAGTACAGGTTGGGGGAGGGTTGCGAGCTGTGGCCCTGCTGTGACTCTGTACCCTATTCAGCCCTTCTTGGGCTCCATGAGGAAGACAGTACCAAATGACGGTTAATTGTGATATGTTGTGAAGCTATGCAGGCTGATGCCAAGCCGGGCATGGTTGGGGACACATGAATGTGCTGCAGGGGCAAGGACCATGGAGAAAGGGTCTTTGTCCTTTAGAGCACATCACTGCAGTACCAATGGCCTCGGGTGTGCCTTGTTCATGAAGGTAGACCTGACTGGGGTCATAAGTAGAGCAGGAGAGGCAGCCACCCCCACCACACCAGCCTGCAGACCTGCCCTCTTCTGAGGTGTGAGATGAGGGTCTCCACAGGTGGGGTGGAGGGGGCAATTGCCAGCTAGGTAAGAGGATGAGAGAGAAAATGGGTGGGTGGGTTGTGCTATGCTGATGTTCAGCTCAGAGCTATAAGCTGAGCAGAAGACAGCAAGCAGCCTGCCTGGGCCATCAGCTCCAGCAGGGCCAGGAACCCACCCTTAAGTGCAGACCCAGGAGAGCTGAGTGTTGTTGGCAGACAGGGTTCATCTTCGCCAGCTGGCTCCTCCCCTTCTGCTGCCATATCTGCGGTATCTTGCAGCCTCCAACCTGCATCAGCCGTAGCCTGAGCAGCCGCTCGATTTATTGTAAAGATTTTATTTTTTTTTGTATATTTTATTGCTGTATCTACAGGTTCTGACTTTCTCCTAAATAAACGTTCCAAAGTGACACTTCCCTCTGGGGCAGGGCCTCCTGTGTCTGTCTGCACCTGTATGGGGGCACATCCAGCCAGCAATGTGCAGTCTTGCTTGGGGGAGCGGGGGCAATACAGTGGTTTCAGCCAGCATGGGCCTGCACGGCTGCCCCAGTTTCCTGGAGCGGGGTGGGGAGAGGTGAAACCAAATCCTTCCTTCTTGCAGCAGTGAGCACTTGGTTCCAGTTCTGGAGCTGAGCTGTGTTCAGGCCTTCGAGGTCCCTTCTCCTTGCAGGAAAGAAATCCTCTTCATTAGGAGTACTTAGCATGGGCAGCTGCTGGGTGGGAGAAGCAGGCCCTGTTACAGTGGGCAGGACAGTGGACTTGTTCTGTGTGTGTATGTGCATGCTCATGCTTGTGTGGACACTGGCCCTGTTCTGTGTGCTTGTTGCATGTGCTTCCCCACTCAAAGCAAGGTAGTGCTCCAGCTTGTACCTGGTGCCTAGAGCTGTGTGGTGGGAGGTTCAGTTATTTTAGTGCTACCCAGTAGTCACTGCTGAGCTGCTTGCCCCACTAGCGGCCATGGTAGGCAGGCACCTGGCAGAGTAGGTAACAAGTGGGTGCATACTGTAGGCACTGATGGTTCTGGCCAGCATCCTCCTGCAGAGTGCAGGGGGTGTCTGTCCAGCACCATGCTCAGACACTGGGGCAAAGGCCAGATCTGCTCTGGCTGCTGCAGAGGATTCACCGTGGCCCCTGCTGGAAGAGGAGGGGCCCCCAGGTGCTCTCCAAGCCTCCTTATGCATACAGTGGGTCTGATGCCACCATAAAGCTCCTTGCCTTCATGCAAGGCCTTGGGTGGGAGGTGGGGAGAACTGCAGAGTAAGCCTGTGCTGCTTTGCCTCCCCTGAGCCAGCTATTTTTCCAGCTCTCAGCCCAGGGGCAGAGGCCTGTGGTGCCAGGGGTAGTCTCGTAGAGGTTGTGGTGTCTTCAACCCAACAGCATCACCTGCTTTACCCCAGCTGAACCACTGCCAAGAGTTGGCCTCTGCTCACTCCAGAGGCCAGGGCAGCCACTGGCTGTCACAGTCTCCCTGCATGGGTTCAGGACTGCTGGACCCTGCCCTGATGCACTTAGGGGCTCCAGGTGTTCCTTGGCATCCTTGGTGGTGTGGCAAATGGGACATCCCCTTCCCTACTCCATGTGAATGAAGGAGGTTGGGGGTGGTACTTGCTCTTTTTCCCAGCTGCCTAAGGCTTGAACAGCGCAGGACCCTGGGCTGTGGGGTGGGGGCTGGAGCCCCAAGGCTCCAGCAGCCCCTCTTCTCCCTGCAAAGGCTGCTCTCAATGGGGCTCCATCGCTATGTCACCCCCAAGGACAGTGGGATCCTAGAAGTGCAGCAACAGGGCAGTGACACTTATTGAAGCACCGCTGAAGACTGCTGAGAATGCCGAGAAAGTCACCTTGCATGCAACAGGTGGATGCATACTGGAGGCACTGCTGGCTCTGGCCACTCAGCCCTCCCACTAGGGCTGCTCTAAGGGGCTTATCGGGTTCTGTCTACTCTAAACTCAGAAGGCCTGAATCCTGGGGGGATGCTGGCACTCTGACCTTGTGGAGAACAGCCTTGCAAGCAGGGAGGCACCTGCCTTTTGGGCTAGCTTTGGCTGAGGCAGCAATGAAGCAGGTTGCTGGATGGTGAAACCAGACGTGAATCTGGGTGCTAACAGAGCTGAGGGCAGAATTCAGGGATGAGCAGAAGCCTCCCTTCTACTGTTGTCTTCCTCCAGCCTCCTCCCATGCAGAGGGACTGTGCTAGTCCCAAAGCATCTGTTGTGGCATAGTGTGGTGTGGGAGGCCAGTGCCCAAGGCTTGGGAGACCTGGTTTGCTGCTCCTGTTACTTCTCCTACTGGTGTTACTGTCCTGGGCTGCCCTTTGGTGGTGAGTAGAGAATCTGCAGTTGAGGAGGAGTTTGGCAGGCACAAAAAGATCATGGACCTTGGAACAGAAACTAGGCAGGCCTTTCCAGGGGGGTCCTGCCTTGCTCCCTGCTCTCCTCCATTTGGCTAGCAGCAGCTGCTGCATGTTGCATTATTGCCTTCAGCTTGCTGCTACCCAGCACAGAAACCCCACTGCAGCATGGGCCCTGACCAGAGCTAAGTCTGTGTTGGCTGGCGGGCATAGGTGTCTGGACTGCAGCTGCCAAAGCAAAGTAAGGCCACACCTTCAAAGCTGGAGCTGCTGAGAGGAAAAATGGGGCAGGGGTTCTGGCCCCATGTCCCTAGCTGGCATCTGGGCCTGGCTCTGCTAGGGACTTCCTATGTGATCCTGATCACACCCCTTTATATTTCCAGGTCTCTGTGTCCCAGCTGTGCCATGGGCACAACACAACAGCACTGCCTGGTGTAAGGTGCTTGTGCACCTGGGTTTCTGTCCATAGGAGACTGTTCTTGGTCTGGGTTGGGGTGCTCCACAGGCCTGGCTGTTCAGGAGGGAGCCGCATGCTTGCTTAGGGGCTGTGTAATAACATCAGGCTCAGCCTTGTGCAGACTGTCTTTGTCTGGCTAAAGCCTGTTGTGCTGAAGTCAGGATCCCCACACACCTCCATGAGCAGCCTGGGTGGTAGAGTTGTATCAAGCCTTTATATTTGTTTAAAAATACTTGATTTCCTGGTCCTCAAAAAGAGGAGTGGCTAAGAGCCACCCAAAGACTCTGGGTAATGGGAGGAGAGCATCCACCCCTTTTGTGGGGTACAAGGCCTGTGTGCTGTGAGCTGGGGTGGGGGGAGGAAGCAGAGCTGCACTGGTCCCCACCCCTAGTTGGGCAGGACCCTGCAGCCCCTATGGGTGCCTGCCTAGCACTGGAGTTTAGGCCAACCTGGGCTTGGCACTTCTTTGTTTCTACCCCTGTCACTTCTCACTCGCAGGGACTGATTGCAGACAAGTACTGAGGGAAGGAGAGAGAGAGTCCAGAGCCCTTGCCCTGCAGGGCCATGGGGCTGCCAAACCAGTTTCAGGACAGGGACTTGGGGTGAGCTCTAACCATAGCAAGGTGTGGTGTGGGGAGATGGTGCCTGGTTGGAGCCAGGAGGGGACAGGGGCATCACAGACAAACTGCCATTACCATGAGAAACAATGTTAAGGATGATGTGGCTCATGCCCAGAAGCCCTCATCCCCATGATGTCCCTATGGGCCAAAGGCCTGTTGCAGGTCATGACTGGGCGTGAGGGATCCACTGATTGTCAATTGGCCTCCATAAAACCTCCTCAGTGTGCCATCCATCGTCTCATCCAACTTGAAATCCATGCTAGAGCCAAGCATGGTCTCAGGGTGGGGCAAGGATGGGGATATAAAAGTTGGGGTGAAGCAGGAAGCAGCATTCTCCACATATGCACCACCCTAACACCTGCCCCTGTCACCACACGCACGCATGCACGCTCGCTTGCTCTCCGGCTGGCTGGCAATGGCATGTACACCTGTGTGTATGTGTTGTAATGGGGTTTGGAGCACACAGTGGAAGATAGTGCCAGCAGGTAGCTAATGGCAGGATGCCCTTCCAAATCATGTCATTTGCCCATTGCTCTCCAAGTGCCAGACTGGAGCAGTGCCGAGCTACGCACCATCAGTGCACC
>NW_017728944.1:4846117-4847923 GCF_001723895.1 Crocodylus porosus | reverse complement strand
AAGGGTCTGGCTTTGCCAGCAGCCGGCTCTGTGACACATGAGCAAAGCACAATGCCACTGCTCCAGGACAGGGAGATGCACTGCGGGGTGTTCTGCACAAGCTGAAAGACCCGCAGCTTCTTCACATGAGGACGGGGGTTCTGCAGCTAGCAGCCGGGTTAGTGCAGGCATTGAGCAGAGCAGTGCTGAGCACAGGACTGACCCATCAATCACTAGAGTGCTTCGTGCTAGTTCAGACATGCTCTGGAAGAGCAAGGCAGCACTCTGTACCAAGCTTGAGTGCCTGCTGCCAACTCCAGGGCCCAGTTCAGGTGAGGGATCATTTGGGAGTTACTGTGAGACCTTTCCAAAGGAAGGGGACGAAGCTCAGAGCTTCCCTATTCTCCTGCCCAACTGCCTTCCTGCTCCCTCACAGGACCGTGGCCAAGGGTAAAAACTCACCTCACCAACAAGGCACTTCCTTCAGAGCCGAGGATGGCCTGCAGCCTCACCCAGCCCCCGGCACAGCTCCGGATATGGGGTAGGATCCCCGCTGCCCTGCTCCATCCGTCCCCCGAGCTCGGCAGTAGATGCAGCACAAGGGGGGGAGCTCCCAATCACTCCTTCCTGCTAGGAGTTAGCTGGCTGAGCAGGGAGCCAGACCCTCCCACAGACACGCGTGAAAGCCAGAGCTTTGTGTTAAAAAAATAGTCCGTGCTTTATTTACTTGTCGGTATAAAAATAACGTTGAAAGGAAAGAAGGTCTCCCCAGGGGCCGGGAGGGGCAGACGTTTCTCCAGGGCAGGGTGCTTCACTCCCAAATCCTATCCCCACCCCAAGACAAGCCTCCCTCCCTGACCCTGGGCCTCAGGCCTAGGATCCCCTCTTCGACACAGCCTTGCTCCTCTCACCCCTGGTTAAGCAAGCAAACCTGAGAGGAGGCAGGGCAGCATGGTTCACCCAACACGTTGCTGCAAGGGTGCCGCGGGGGCAGGAACACGGAGGCGCACAAATTCCTTGTGAACTTTTTATGCTAAAGAGAGACCTGACAAGGACCCCCAAGCAACAAAGCCCCTGGCAGGGCACTGCCACCCTGATCATCCCCAACATGGGAGCAGCTTCTGGACACAGACTTGCCTTGGCAGGGTGGGATGCCCAAGAGAGGTCACATGTGGCCTTCTGAGGCACTCGCCCACTGCCACACTCCCCGTCCCCATCCAGGACCCCGATGCTCACCACCCCCCCACCCCCACGGAACAGAGCAGCTAGGGATCCAGGGTGAATCTGGATCTACCTAACAGTGACAGAAAATGGGATATAAGGAGCACCACCCTCCTCACCTCCCTCAGACCTCTTGCCAAATCTGAAGGGGCTTGTTGGGGCACAGGCAACAATCCAGACTCCAGAGGGAGCCAGTGGGATGCCAAGGACACGCGTGGTGCACTAGGGAACAGCCATGAGAGCAGGAGCTTGCAGAAGCAGAAAGCCAAAGCTGGGCCTCAAAGGAACGTACAGGAAAACCATGCGACAAATCCACTGCCTTTTGTACAAGGGGATAAAACACCAGAGAGCCTCGTGCAGCCCTGGGGCACTGCAGACGGTTCAGAGCAAACCCTTGGGAAAGGACACCCCAGCCCTCACAGACCACTGGCTCTGGCACAGAGACATGAACACAAGGCTGCTCTCAGGAGGGCTGCATCCCCGTGTCATCCCCAAGGCCGTGGCTGCCAGGTGGGGCTGTCACAGGGTGTGGGGGGAGGTACCCCCAGGTCACGACTGGGCGTGAGGGATCCACTGATGGTCCATTGGCCGCCGTAGAAGCTCCTC
>NW_017728944.1:4797330-4812855 GCF_001723895.1 Crocodylus porosus | reverse complement strand
GTCCTGGTGGACCCCACTAAACTGTGTGGGTTCTTAGACCCCTTGCTAGGTCCCACTCTAAGTAAGTGCTTCGCAGGACACCCCAAGCCTTAGGGACTAGAAGTGTGACTCCAAAACCGTCCCTTTATCCTGCCCTGTATCTCTCAGATGGTATGTTGATGTTTTGTCTTGCGATGAGGCCTCAGTTTAGTTTGGCTTCGGTAACTGCGCCCTCTGACGCCGGGGTCTCCTCATGCCGTGTCTCTGCACCCTCTGGTGCTGGGGCTTTGCACAGTAGTGTGCCCCAATGAGGTCTCCTCCTCCCCAATAGCCTCAGCCTGGTCCACCAGATTAGAAGCAACAACATAAATATGAGCCCCTGGGCAGTAACATAACAGCAACCATAACCCTGGATACTTCAGTCTCAGCAGCAGCAGCACAGGCACTCAGGTATCTCCATGGGGCTTTTCTCCATGGACTCCAGCCCCCCTAGCAGCTGCCAGGGCCCTGACTGCTTTCAGTCCCAGCCCTGGGGCTTATATGGGTTCAGGGCTATGCCTTCCGGTCAGCTCATTGGGTGCAGATGCAGGTGCAGGCTAATTCCCTTGTTAGCCTGCTGCCACAGTAACCTGCGCCTGTGGGATTTCTGCCTTCCTCTCCCTAGGCAGTGAAAGGAGCAGGCACTTTAGTGCCCTGCGACACTCATCGATAATTGACTGAGTACAAAATTCTAGGTTATTTTTGGTGAAAATAGGGTATCAGGCCTTGGTTCAGGAAAGAATCCCTCATTTATAACATTGTTCCTATGGGAAAATCGGTTCCGAGTTACAATGCTTCAACTTAAGAAGCGGTTTTCAGGAACCAGTGTGTGATAAACCCGAGGACTGCCTGTACTCGGCTGGTCTAACAAAGATATCACATCTACCCAAATAACCTTGCCTGTCCTTGAACTGAAGAACTCAAACTTGGCCCATTTCTAGAGTGGGTGTTCATGTTCTAGTGGAACACCATGAGGCCAAAGGGCTGCCATGCATTCTGCCCTGGATGCACTGGAGTGCTCTGCCAGGGAGCCAGCTGCAAGAACCAAGAGGGTGGAGTGAGACTTAAGCCTCCCTTGATTACTAGAGGGCCACTAGGTGCATGCTAATTGATTCCTTGGGCAGCAAAAGAGAAAACAGGGTTGGGCGTGAACATCACAGGTTAATAACCATGGTTCTGAGGGTAGACAGTCAAGCAAGAGGGGAAGCAGGAGGGGACATGGTAGGGTGTGGAGGCCTGGGTGCATCAGCAGGGCCTATGGGGTTGACTGAGAAGGGGCAGTGTTCAAACCTGTTTTTTACTTCTGAAGCCTCTGGCTAAACAGATGCTTACCCCCCTGAAGAGTAATTAAGACTGCAAAGATGCCACTTAGGGGGAGAGGTTGCTGTGAAAACCTCATGCTTGAGCTCCAAACACTGAAGCCAGAAGACGCAATTTTCTAGGAAATCGATTACCAAGGTCCTTACTTCCCCTGCACTGCAAATGAGCCACCTCGCTGTGCGTCTCTGTGAGCTCGGATGAGACAATGAAATGTTTGGAAGCTGCTTGCGTAGGGCCTTGTTTACCTTCACAGGCACTTTCTGAGGTTTTCCAAGGGCTGCAGGAAAAGTGACTCTTCTGCATGGAGCAGGAATTCAGTGCTGGCCCTGGCTTGGACCTCTGTGGGAAGATAGGTTAGGCAGGATTCTGCAAATGCAGGCAGGAAGATGATCCTCGTCCAGGCCTACCATGTAGTGTGTTCGCTGCTAGAGTCATTCTTTTTGTGCCAACCTGTCGCCCAGCCATTAACTCCCCCAATCCCCAAATCAGTTTGGCCTGCTGTTATGGATAAGCATTCATTAAATTGAACACATTTGTTATTAAGGAGTCTGGCAGCATTGTCCAGCAGCCCTAAAGATCATTCATTCGCTTATTGCTGCTTTACAAAGGTCTGCAAATTGAGAAGTGGGAAGTAGTAAATTAGGGCAGACTCTGCAGTTTCTTTCTGAATATTACAGTTTGCTTTCTCTCTTCCAGAGCAAGGACTGAAATTCACACATGGCTCCTGGAACATCTAATTTCCTCACTTGGCTGGGAACTCTGCAGAGGGAGAAGTAGGTTGACACTGCTGTGTTGCAAAAAGATGGATATTTCCTAACTCCACATGGCAAATCAGGTTGTTCCTAGGGCACTGGATTGTACACCATGCCACTTGTGCGTACACAGCACCAATCCCAGTGTGTACATGACTATGTTACTGGAGCAGCTCCCTAGTGGAAAACCTGCAGCTGTTGTAAGGAAGGAAGTGCGCCCCTGGAATGATCTGAACTGCAATACTAGAAGCAAGCAAGTAACAGGGCCTCTGGGCTCCCCATCTGCTCCAGATAAGCCACAATAAATGTTGTACTTAGAGCTGGAAGCATAAGGCAGGAGATCCTCAGACTTCCATCTAGAATATATGCAAAGGAACTTGCAGGTAGAAAGGGAGCATCACAAGCAGGTCTAGGGAAGTGATAGTTCCCCTCTATGCGACATTGGTAAGGCTGCAGATGGAGTACTGCATCCAGTTTTGGGTACCACACTTCAAGAGGGATGTGGATAACCTTGAGAGGGTTCAGAGAAGGGCCACTATTATGGCTGAGGGCCTGCAGGTAAGACCCTATGAAGACAGACTGAGGGATCTGAATCTCTTCAGGCTTCACAAGAGAAGGCTGAGAGGCGATCTTGTGGCTGCCTACAAATTCATCGGGGGGGGCAGCAGGGAATAGCGGACACTCTGTTTATCAGGACGCCCCTTGGGGTTACCAGAAATAATGGCCACAAACTGAAGGAGAACAGATTTAGTTTGGACATAAGGAAGAAATTCTTTATGGTAAGGGTTGCCAAAATATGGAATGGGCTTTCAAGGGAGGTGGTGCTTTCCCCTACCCTGGAGATTAAGAAGAGATTAGACAGGCATCTGGCTGGGGTTATCTAGCCGCAGTGCTCTTTCCTGCCTGGAGCAGAGGGTCAGACCCAATGGTCTACCAGGTCCCTTCTGACTCTAGAAATCTATACAATTTATGTGTGTGTGTGCCTTTGTCCAGGTTAATTAAATAAGATGTACATATACAGAGTGAACAAGCTTTCATGATAAAGTGAATGTGGGTTCATGAAAGCTTGTGTGTTCTCTCTCGCTCTCTTTCTTAGTCTATAAAGGTGCATCTCTACCTTGCCTTCTGACTGACTTTGAACTAATACAGTTAACTACCTGTCTTTGTCAAGGTTGCCATGCATCTCAGATGATGATCTGTCTTGGATCCGAAAAGCATCTTCTTTTCACCTGTTAGCACAAACTGCAGGACCAGACCTCCTCTCTGATTGCAGTTTCCAAAGTTTATGAGACTGGAGGGTGAAAAGCAAATTCATACTGACAGACCCTAGGGAAGGGTTGACATCAAAAGATCAACACCAGTTTACAGCAGCTGAGGATCAGACCTGTGATACTTCCTCTCAAAAGAACACCCTCATTTCTGTTTCTCTCTCCCAAGAGTGCACTCAGGCTTTTCTGTGGGGTCTACTCTCTTATTTATATCTGGAAAAAGCAGGGTGGAAAACCCAATCTACACATAAGCACACATGCACACACATACACACATCCCTCTGGAAAAACCCTACCATGCAATGTTCTGACTGAACAATTTTGTGTTTTCCTTATGTTTTTTTTGAAGCCCAATGAAAATGTTCATCTTTAGTTTGAGATGTGGCTATGTTTCCTTTTTGTAGTTTCTTAATTTTGAGTTCCTTCTTCTTTTTCCTCTTTTTTTTTGTTTTGATCTATCCCCTAAATTTTCTCCTGGAAAAAGGGAAGAAAGAAAACATTGGATTAATTTGGGAAAAACTCAGCATTTACACTTGCTGTTTTCCAGCTTTTCCGTATGTGCATGTGTGCATGTACTCCTGGGTGTATGTCTATGTAGCTTTTATGATAAAACCTGGGAGTAGTGATAGGTTGTTTTCTTACCATGGTTGCCTGCATATGTTGTGCTGTAGTAAAAAGCCCATCCTTTGGAGTGACCTTGGCTTTCTAAGCAAGAGCAGTCAGTGACCAAATGGTACGGCTCTCAGGTCATGTGGATTTTGTATTGTGAAAGCAGTTTGTTTGTTTGATGTAACTGGTCAGAGTGTGAGTTTCTTTAGCAAAAGGCAGAGAGGATGGGGCTTCCCCACTAGCTCTTTGGAGAAAAGATTGGAGCTGGAGTTTCTCCCAGTTGTCCCATACAGAGAATAACTCTAAGACCAGAAGTGGGTGGGCAGGAGTGGGGGAGCAGAAAAGTGGGTAGGATATTCCATAACATCCTGGGCAGGGAGTTTATACTGGGTAACCACAGTTAGCACAAAGCTTCAGGGGTTTCCACCTAGCATGTGTCTGTCTGTGTGTTGCTCAAAGCACTGCATTTCCTTATTGAGGCAGTTTCTTGACAAAGCTGACCCTGCCATGGGATGCTGAGCAGCCAGCCTTCCTGCTTTGCACTCCAAAAAGGAAAATACAACCCAAGCAACCCAAGGAAAGGGAGGAGGCATGTACAGTGTGATGGTCAGAACTACGGAAAGAAATGATGGAAGAAGGTCAGCAGAAGATATACAGTGGGTGGGAGTGGGGTGGGAAGCAGGGGCAGAGGCTTCTTTGGCCAGCTCATATGTTTGTTCTGTAATCAGCTAATTCTCAGCTAAAGCAGGTTCTGACCTCCTTTTGTTACTGGCTGCCCTTGGCATCTTGTTTAGCCTGCAAAGAGTCAATAGAAAGATAATTTAATAGTGCTCGCTAACATTCAGGTCAAGGGATTGTTATGGGAAGAGAAGGAACATGCTTTGGCTGCTGTTTGTACAGATAACACAAGGAGGGTTTCTCACTGCAACCCTCTTTCTTGCACCCTAACCCTGCCTACACTGCCTGGACACCTCAGTGATGGACACTGCAGGAAAGGCTACAAGAGACCCTTCCTTCCAATGAGGACTGCACAAGGAGCCATCCAGAGCCCCTCCCCTTGGCCAGCTGGACAGCAAAAGGGAGCTTTTCCTTCAGTGCATTGTCTCCTTGGCCTTCCAAGTTTGGGAGCTGAGATATTAGGGTTGGGTATTAGGGATTAAAGCCAGGACTTTTTATTGGCACCAACTCAGTCTTATCCATCAGCCTCACATGCATTAGACAGTTCCCTGAGTATATGCCACTGATGATGAAAGGCTTCTCATCCTGGAAAGATGTCACAAGTTCTCCAGAACATAACAATAACAACAGAAGCCACACTTTGCCCCTTTAAGAAGGCTAACTTCATCCTGAGTATGGTGTGCTTCCTAGTTCTGGGTACCTTATGAGCTCCTGGAGACCTATTAATCTCCCTGGCCCCTGTAGCTGCTCCCCTCTGGCACTGGGGCTTTAGACAATCATGTGCCCTCTCTGAGCAGTAATGAGGCCACCATCTCCCCTTATAGCCTCATTCCAAAACCACCAGAGAAAGTGACAATCATCTATCAGCTGCTGTGAGGACCTTCCACAAGTTGGAAGGTGTCACAGGGCACTTAAGTGTGCCTGCTCCTTTAAGGGCAGAAGCAGCCTAGACAGAGCCCTGCCAACTAGGCAGAGCTCCACAGCTGCAGGTTGCCTGGGCAGCAGGCTAATAAGGAAATTAACTGGCACCTGCACATGATCAGCTGACCGGAAGCAGGTGTGGGGGAGGCCTGGGCACATATAAGCCCCAGGGCTGGGACTGCTAGGTGTTAGTTTTCTGGCAATTGCTAGGGAAAGCTGTGCCTGTGTGGGAGCATTATCCAGAGCTGCCTGCTCGATTAATGGGTCTCCAGGAGCTCATGAGATACCCAGAACTAGGAAGCACACCATACTCAGGATGAAGTTAGCCTTCTTAAAGGGGCAAAGTGTGGCTTCTGTTGATATTGTTATGTTCTGGTCCAGGGGCTTATGTTTATTGTCACTTTCTCTGGTGGTTTTGGAATGAGGCTATAAGGGGAGGTGGTGGCCTCATTAGTGCCCAGAGAGGGTACATGATATTGTCTAAAGCCCTAGTGCCAGAGGGGAGCAGCTACAGGGGCCAGGGAGAGTGCTATCACAAGGGGTGGGTGAGTGGGCCAACTGTCTTGGGTGGTAAAGAGAGGTGCTAACATGTGGTGCCTAGCTAGAGTGTGGCATGGGATGGAGTTGTGAGTGGCTTGTTTGTGGGGAGGGTGGCTCCTGCTTCTGCATGCACTCCTGGGCACCAGCAGTGGAAGGCTGGGGCTAATGGGGCTTAACCTGCCCCCCCACCCCATATAGGGCAATGATAGTACAGGGGGCCTGTGGGCCCTAGGCAGCTGCAGCAAAGCAGGGAGAGGGGTACACACAGACAAATGAGCAGCTGGAGCCTGCAAGAGGCCAGGAACTCAGCCTGGCCCAGCTGCCTGTGGAGCAGTGCCTTGCATGTAAGTATGTAGGTGGAAGGGTTGGGGGGGAAGAGAGACCAGATTGAGGCCCCCATGGTGAGGGAGGGGCTGGGGTGAATGGGGCTCTGGGGCAGGTCGTGGGAGGGTTGGAGCCTGGGTGGCTCATTCAGGGGTTCCTGCTGCTGTGTGCACCCCTGGGACATGCATGGTGGGGGGCACATGCCCCCTGGATCTGTGCACAGGGTGGAGGTGGGCTCTGATAGCTTGAGGGCATGGTATAGGGATAGTGCCTGCAAACCATAAATCAAATCTGGCAGCTTAGTCTGGAGCTATTGGTCCAGTTCTGAGTGCATGGGAGTCCTGGTGGCGGTGGCTACCCTACTAGCTAGCCCTGATTGTGGGTAGCAGGAAGCTGAAGGCTCAACTCTTGCCTCTTCTGTCTGAGTGGGTGTCACCAGGGCTGGAGGTGTGGAGTGAGATGATGGCTGGGGGTGGAAGCTTGCCCCTCTGACTTGGCTATCAAACCAGGGACAGAGGACATTGCCAATTTTGTGTCCCCAGTGAGACTGCTGGGATTTGGGCAGCTGCCTGAGTACCCTGGTTGTAGCCTCTTGCAGAAAGTAGAACAAAGTCCATTGCCCAGATGTATTGCAGCTACTTTTTGTGCCTGTTTAAAGGACAGGGGTAGCAGTGTCAGCCCAGCAATAAAGGGTGTGCTGGTGCCTCTGCTTTGTATTCCTAGGGGGGAGGGATTGGGAAGGTGTCCTCCAACCCAAGGTCATGCCTGGGAATTCTACTTCTCTCCCTTCGCAGTCAGTCGTTCCACACAGCCTTGGGTCAGAGCCAGCCCTTGCTCTTCTGCCCTGAAAAGGGTGAAAGGGAGCTTCTGGCACCTCTCTCAAATGTCTCTAAAGACAGTGTGCTGACAGGGGCACTATATGCTGTTTGAAGACCTGTTTCCACTAGGGCAAAGTGTGGTTTTGTTGACTGAAAAAGAAAATGGCCCTGAAAGCTGAACTCCAACATAAGGGGGCTGGGGATTTCTGTAGTATCCCACCTTTCCTTGGCATTAGAATGAACAGCCCTATGGGGTTGTCACTGCCCTGTTCTGGTACTCGGTGGCCTTCCCCTATCAAGGGCTAGCAGGGCCTGGAGGGGTGAGTACTGACTTAGGAAGTTAAGTGCTGTTCTAGCTTTGTGAAGGAATGAGGTCTAGTGGTTATAACCAAGAGGGCTGGAAGCCTGGACTCTTGGATTTATTCCTAACTATCAGTGACATACAGCATGGGCTTGGGCAAGCTTTTGTTTATACCAGTGGTTTGCAAACTTCTTTGCTGAGGGTCTTCATGGGCCATAATACAACTTTGATTTGTGTACTTTTTTTTTTTTTTAATTCTACAACTCTTAATATCAGTAGTCTTACCTTTCTAATATGATGGATGTGCCTGGCTGTATGGTTTTGTTTTTGTTGTGTTTTTTTTTAAAGCAAAGTTCTGGGAAGTTAGGTGTAATGTTTGTCAGCTTTAGCCTTGGGTCACCTTTCTGTAGACTAACTGAACGGAGCTTGCAGACCAGTGGTAGTCTTAGACCACAGTTTGAGAACTTCTGGCCTATACTTGAGTTTCTCGCATTGTCAGGGTAGGGTTCCTGTTCCAGACATTCACATAGCCATGTGCTACTTTAATAGCTGGAGCATAGGCAATGCTTTGAGGCACTGTCTTTTAAGAGCTAAGCGTTGGTTCACCATTGCTTGCACTCCCAAGGCTGTGCCTCTGGCATTCTCTCTTCCCACTACTCCTACCCCTCCTCGGGTCAATAAGGCCTCCACCTTTGGACTGCAGCAATGGAGATGGGGCTAATACAAATCCCTCCTCTGTTGGGGACTGTCATGGAGGGCATTGGCCTGCAAGAGGGGATCAAAGCCCAGCTCCAGTCTGGCTTGCTCTCAAATTGGGGGAGTTCAGGGAGCTGCAATAAAAGGAGAACTGGAGTAGTTGGCCCAAGAGCAAGGCATGCTGGGAAAGGAAATGGGATAACACCAAAAAAGTCACTGTTCAGGCTGTGGGATAGCTTGGAGGGGGACCTGAAGCTGAGGATGGTTTTTGTAACATGGGGCTAGACCCTGCCATAAAGAATGGGCTCCTTTTCTGTCTTGGCAGGAATCTTGGTCTTACAAAGGGCTTGAGGATTGTTTGTGGACTGCTGGAAAAGGAAGAGTTTAATCTCTGCTTCAAGTAGGGGAGGAGGCTGAGGTTGCACAGGCCCTGGAGAAGGGGGAAGATGAAGATGGCGCAGAGCCCAGTGCAGGCTTGGAGGGATTGCTTTAGGTCCCTTTTCAGTGTGATTGAGAGATGTGTTGCCTGCTTTTAGGAACTAGGCAGACTTAGCTCTCAGTTGGCCCTGATTGCCTGGGAGGCCTGATCTTAATGCCTGTCCTCATGGATGTGGCTGCCTGGATATAAGTGGTCATCCCCTCAGCATTCCTTGGCTACCTGGTGCTCCTTGGATGACTGTGTAGCTAAACCTCTAGCTCTCATTTTTTTTGTAGCTGAATCCCTGCCTAGTTCCTGCCTGCATCTTTGCCTAGCTTCTAGTTTTCTACCTCCTGCTTGATGTCTGAACTTTTGGACTTCTTGGCAGTGAGTCCTGACTTGCCACATCCTGGTCAGGCCCCCAACAGCTTCTGAGAAATCACCTGAGCATTGTCCATGCCCAACCCTAGAGAGGCAAGACCTCCTCTCATGGTGGCTGAGGATGTAATTTTCTATTCCACCCCATAGTCCTTGCTCACTCCAGGTCCCAGGTGTGCTGCAGAAAAAACTGGCCAGCTTAAGTCCCATTTGCTCAGAGTCCATGAATAGCTACTCCAGCCATGAAACCAATGTCAGAGAAGGGGAGTAGAAAGAACTCCATGTTGAGGCTGGGAAGGTACAAGGAAAGGATAAGTGGACTGACTAGGTGGCTAGGCTCTTACTGGACCTTGCCACAAGGCTGTACGTCACCTTTTGCAATGACTAAGAAGGGGAAATTGGGTAGGCATGTCTACCTTAGCTTGTTCCCCATGGAGGAAGCATTGGTGGACCATGCCACTTTTCATCTCCCATGGTTTCAAAAGCGCCTATGGACTTTGCTTTTAAGGCCTCTTGCCAAGAAATATCCTAGTGAGTTTGGCTCTCCACCAAAGGCAGAGTGGCATTTTTCCCTTTGTTGGATACATGAGGGACTCCAGAAGGCCAGAATCCCCACCCCTTGCTGTGTTTAACAACCTGAAACAGGCACCAAGGCTTGTTTAAAATGTCTCTTCCAAGTTGATGGGGGTAACAGCAGCATGTTCTCAGCCTCGGCAGACGATGCTGAGAGAAGAAGGATCCTCCAGTCTTGACATGCACTTGGCCATCCCAATGTGTTTGTTTGTGTCTTTTATACTATTATTTTGACAGTCTGGAACAGTCCAAAACAACATGGAGACATTGGATTTAATGCTCAACTGTACTGTCTATACAGCCTTGGTAGCAGTGTAGTGCTTCTGAGAGGCATGATGGAAAGCGCCTATCTCCAAATGCCTCCTATTGTTGCATCTGAAAATACCCACACACAGAGATGTATGCATGTGTTTAATAGAGAAGTGTTTAGATGTAGATGTAGATGTACAAGGGCAAAACATGGGGATCTACTCTTGGCTTCTTGGAATGCTGTCTATGTAAATGGGCATCTTGTGAATTACTTAAACAATTAATACTATAATGACACTCATCTGATCATTCATCCCCCTTTACCCAGGGAGATGAAATGGAAGGGACAGAGGGGAAGGCCTTTCCTTTCTGCGCTCTTCTGTGGCTCAGGAAGCCAGGTCCCCTTCTTGATGTCAAACCTCTTGGCTAATTGCAGTGCTAGGATTGATCTTTTCCCTTTTTCACAGGCCATTCCAAGGTTCTTCCAGGCAGCTGGGGGGGTGTGTGTGTGTGTGTGTGTGTGTTCCCTTTCCTCTTTCAAGACACAACTATTAAGGATGTGGAAGCCTGGTTTTCTGTTTCTGAAAAGCTTGCTGAGCCAGAAGCTTCCTCTTGATGCATCCTTAAGAGGTGTCTGACATCTCTTGCAAGAGAAAGGTGCCAGTGCCTGATGATGAGATGCCACAAGTTGGCTATTTTGGGGGTGGGGAAACATACGTTTGTTTTACAAGCTCAGCAGAAACCTAGGGCCAGCACTTGGGAAGATGTGACTGGATGTTCATGTTGGGGGGAGGGGGTGGGGAGGTGGAGTTGAGGTATTGCTTTTCAGGCCTTGGGAAGCTGATTTGTTTTACAGAATTGCTTACAGGCCACAACGGGCATGACTGGTAATGAAAGTAAAAGCCCAGGAAATCCCATGTGGCCAGCCAGAGCACTGAAGCTGAAACAAATACATGAGTATTGCTTCCTGTAACACAGAAAACCAGGGACTGCTGGAGCAGGGCTGTCTCTCTAGGCTGTTAGCTTGTCAGCAGCCTAGGCAGAAAAGCCAAAATGGCTCCTTTCTTATGGCACTAGTAGTTGCTGGGACAGAGGCAGCTGTATCTCATTGTGCTGCCTAATACCTGGCACGGTTTGGGCACATTGCAACGATGCCCTTTCTCTTACAATGCTGTCTGCCACCCCTTGGTAGAGGCTGTTCTCCTGTCCCCCTTCCCTGGCTGTGGGGCAGGAGGGAAGGGTCCCTGTTCCTGGAAAGCACTACATGGAAGTTTGCTGGGAAGGGACAAGTGGCACCAAGAAAACACTTCGTTTGTGAACAGCCTGCAAACTTAGGGGGAGAGAAGAGTCACAAATTACTGGCTATATTGCTAGACTCTTTCTTCTTCCCCTCCCTCCTAACCCCTCTCATCCTCATGAACCCAATGTTCCCTTGCCTGGGGCACCAGTAACACCTAGGGGCCTGTTTACACAACACAATGTCCTGGCAGCACTTGGGGAAAGCAGTCACCAGCTGTAATTCAGACTTGTCACTGCAGTGACCCATGCATCCAGGATATTGGAGCTTAATGGCTGTACCTTGGCACCTAGGCATGAACCTGCTGATCTGAACACTGCACCTAGATCAGGATCTAGCTGCCTGTTCAGCAGGCACAGAAGCTGGTGGAAAAAACATCCCCTTACAACTCAGTTTTGCCCTGGGTCTTCTGAGGGTAGGTATTTGCTGGAGTGGTAAGGATTGTGCCTCACTTCAGAGGTATTGAACTTCTGTGCTTTAGGGTTATAACTGCTGAGACCAAGATGGACACACGCACAGTGTGAGTGCTCATTGGAACTCTTTCCAAGTTTCAGAAATGAGAACCCTAACCCTGCCCTTGTCATGCCTTTAGCTGATCAACCATAACAAAGAAAGTCAGCAGAACCACAGGATTTGAGGGCAATTACCTAGGAGCCAAGCCAGGTGCTAACTTGTGTGGTGGGGCAAGGGGTACAGAGGAAAAACCCTGTTGCAGCCATACAATTGCACTAGGGTGTGCAACTGGAAACATGGCAGCTGCCCCAAGCATCCAGCCACATTACACTTCTGTGTTTTACCTTTTATTTATATTGAATTTACCTTAATGGATAATGCATTTGAAGGAAACCTCTGTCTTTCAATAAAGGAAGCGTCTGTTTCCGTTTGTTTGTCTGCTGGAAAAACGCTTGCCCCAACATACTTGCAACCTAAATATATGATGATGGATGGTCACAGACCAACAGCGGGACAAGGAAACAACAAGACCATAATAATCAGCATGAGAGCCAGGAGTCTTGGTGCACTTGTAGCTCAACAATTGTCAAATTATTTTGTAGGTATCACTGAGAAAAACAAAGTTTTGAATAAAGATGAGTTGTTCTTGTGGGTGTTCACCAGGAAGCTGCTTCTAGTGGTAGAGGCCTAGCCTGGGAGAAAGCATGAAAGTACTTGTCTGCAAATGTAACAAGCAACGCCTGGAAGTGGATGTTATGGGCTGATCAGAGGTGGAAGTTGATATCTGCCTAGAGAGGGAGGAAGGGCCTGGAACAGTAAATACAAAGTTAGATGCTACACTGCATCAGACTGCAAGTCCATCTGGCCCAGTGTCCTGCATCTCATGGGGGTAAAGGCCAGATGCTAAGGGAAGGAGTATTTGTGCAGGGTCTGTACAACCTGACCGATGGATCCACTGCCCCTCTTCCCATACAGCTTTATAGAATCATAGAGAAGTAGGGCTGAAAGGGACCTCTGTAGGTCATCTAGTCCAACCCCTGCCTAAGGCCTAATATGGAGGTTACACCCTGGCTATCTTATTACTGGCTGATGGATCTATCCATGAATTTGCCTGATTTCCTTTTGAACGCAGTGCCTCTGGCAGTAATGAGTTCCACAAGTAAACTACTTGTGGAATTTCAGATGTCTCTCTGTGCCTTGCTGATCCTATCAAGGCACAGAGAGACAAGGGAACATGTCAAAACATCTGGAAAAGGAAATGCTCCTGGCAACCACATTCTGAATGATACTGAGTGGGGTGGCATTGTATTTGCTGAGGCAGACCCCAGGATGTAAGGGCATGAGAAGGCTTGTTTTCTTCTCCTGGGATGCTGCTGCCAGGCTTCCGATGCTTCAGAGATGAGTTGTGTTGCACATTAACTCTTTGCAGCATACAGCCAAGGTGCTGGAAATGACACCCACACCTAGGTCCAGCCCAACATGGGGAAGGTGCTGCTGCCCAGGGATTATTCTGAGGCGCTTATTTACCACAAGGAGACAGGGGAAGTGAAAAGGGAAAATATTTCCAGCAGGTCTGTTGGTGCAGGCTGCACACAGGGGCCTAAGATGCTGGGAAATGTTAGTATGTGGTTCCTTTTTAACTTTAGCTCCTTGGAAGGGAATGCTTGGTGTTACTGATGTCATAGATCCGTGATTCTCAGTCAGGGTGCTTTGAGATCTTTTCAAGGATGCTGCAGGGCGCAGTGTTAGCGCAGTTGGTGTGCAAACACGAATCACAAGATAAACCTGCCCCAGCCCTGGAACGGTGTCCTCCTGGGAGTGCAAGGAAGCCTAGGGCTTCCAATGGGACACTTGTGTTTCTGCACACCAGTGCCAGGAGCTTGGGGGAAAATAGGAGGAACTGGTCCTCCTGCTAAATAAGAATGACTACGATCTCACAGGAACAACAGAGTCCTGGTGGGACTCCCCCTGTGACTGGGCCACAGGTATAGATGACTATACCCTATACATAAGAGTTTTTGTGGTTTTTGTTTTGTTTTTTTTCTTTTTTTAAAAGGGTGGGGGTGTAGCTCTCTATGTCAAGAAAAGCTACGCATCTCTGCAAGCTGACATTGACACTCACGGATGACAACTGGAGACCCTCTGGGTTAAAATACATCAGGAACGTGGCACAGGGGACACATTGGTAAGAGTCTACTACAGACCACCTAATCAGGAATATGTGCTTGACCAGGAATTCACCAGGGAACTGGCTAAGGCTGCATGCTTTCAGTACATGGTTGTCATGGGAGACTTCAACTACTTGGACATCTCATGGGAAGAGCACTTGGCCAAATCCGAATAGTCACAAAGCTTTCTCACGTGAGTGGGTGATCTCTACCTGACTCAAGAAGTCTGTGGACTGACAAGAGGTAAAGTGCTGCTGGACGTGGTACTGGCCAAAGGGGATGATCTAGTCAACAACCTAAGAATTGAAGGAAAGCTGGGAGACAGTGACCATGAGCTGATCACTCTTACTATCCATCGCAAAGCTGGCAATCAGTCAGCAACACAGAAGTCCTCGACTTTAGGAAAGCTGACTTTGATAAGCTCAGGAGGCTTGCTGTTGAGGCCCTAAGGGGCCGTGCCTCGACAGGGAGGGGAGTCCAAGATGAGTGGTTGCTCCTTAAGGGAGTGATCCTGAAAGCACGAGGGCTGTCTGTCCCATCTCGGAGGAAAGGCAGCAAAAGTCTACAGCAACCCCCTTGGCTCAGCAGGGAACTCGTGGACCTCCTACATCTAAAAAGAGAGGCTTATAAAGGATGGAAGATGGGAATCGCCACTGAGGAGTATTCTGCATTGCTCTGTACCTGTATGGAGTGAACCTACTCCCCCAGGATTGCTGGTGGGACTGGACGAGTTCAAATTAGCAGGTTCTGATGATCTCCACCCCAGGGTGCTGAGGGAATTTGCAGGGGTCATTGCGGGACCCTTGGAACAGCTTTACAAGCACTTGTGGTGCTCTGGCAAGGTGCCAAAGGACTAGAAAAGGGCCAATGTGGTTCCCATTTTCAAAAAAGGGAGGAAGGAGGACCCAGAAAATTTATAGGCCTGTTAGTCTTACTGCTGCAGCCCTTGGGGAAGCTCTTTGAGAAAATTATCCAGGTGTGCATCTGCAAGGGGCAAGCAGGGGAGTGTATGCTTAGGAGCAACCAACATGGGTTCATTAGAGGCAGGTCCTGTCAGACCAACCTGGTGGCCTTCTATGACCAGGTCGCAAAATCCTTGGACGCAGGTGTCGTGATGGATGTAGTCTTTCCGGAGTTTAGGAAGGCCTTTGACACTGTCTCACCCCATACTTGTTAAAAAATTAGGAGATTGTGGTGTCAACGCCTACACAGTCAGACAGGTCGCAAATTGGCTACAGGGCTGCACCCAGAGAGTGGTGATGGACGGGTCATTTTCAACCTAGAGGGATGTGGGCAGTGGGGTCCCCCAGGGCTCAGTCTTCGGTCCTGCGCTGTTCAACATCTTCATCAGTGACTTGGATGATGGGGTGAAAAGCACCTTGTTCAAATTCACAGGTGACACTAAGATGTACAGAGAAGTGGGCACACTAGAAGGGAGGAATAGGCCGCAATTGGAACTAGACAGGTTACAGGGGTGGGCGGATGAGACTAAGATGGGATTCAACACTAACAAGTGCAAGGTGCTACACCTAGGGAGAAAGAACCAGCAGCAGACCTACAGGCTGGTGAACTCCCCTCTCATCAGCACAGAGGCAGAAAAGGATCTTGGAGTCATTATAGACTCCAAGATGAACGTGGGCCGACAGTGTGGGGATGCAGTCAGTAAGGCTAACCGCACCTTGACGTGCATTCACAGATGCATCACCAGCAGGTCCAAGGAGGTGATCCTCCCCCTCTATGCGAC
>NW_017728944.1:4795735-4797230 GCF_001723895.1 Crocodylus porosus | reverse complement strand
TCCAGTTCTGGGCGCCGCACTTCAGGAGGGATGTGGACAGCATGGAGAGGGTCCAGAGGAGGGCCACCCACATGATCAGGGGGCAGCAGGGAGGCCCTACGAGGAGAGGCTACGGGACCTGAACCTGTACTTCACGGTCAGGGCAGTTAGGATCTGGAACCAACTTTCAAGGGAAGTGGTGCTCGCTCCTACCCTGGTGGTCTTCAAAAGGAGGCTATACAGCCACCTAGCTGGGGTCATTTGACCCCAGCATTCTTTCCAGCCATAGCAGGGGTCAGACTTGATGATCTGCTCAGGTCCCTTCCAACCCTACCAACTGTGAAACTATGAAACCAGGAAAGCCCAAGGCTGCAACCAAACTCCAACTGGCTACATGCATCAAGGACAATAAAAAGATCTTTTTCAGATATGTGGGGAGTTGGAAGAAAAGCAAGGGCAACATTGGACCCCTGCTAAACCAAATGGGACAACTGACAACCAACACCCAGGAAAAAGCCAATCTGCTTAATGGGTAATTTGAGTCAGTTTTTCACCAGCCCGAAGGGACCACCCTGCCTAACATGATGTGGGACGGCCAGGGTGAGGGTGAAGTTATACCCAGCATCAGTGTGGACCTTATAAAGGAACACTTTGAGAGGTTGGACACCTTCAAGTCAGCTGGTCCTGACAGATTGCACCCCAGAGTACTTAAGGAGCTGGCAGGCATCATAGTGGCTGGCATGGCTGCTGGCAAGGATACTCGAGAATTCATGGTGCTCAGGTGAAGTACCCAAAGACTGGAAGAAGGCTAATGCGGTGCCTATCTTGAGGAAAGGGAAGAAAGTAGATCTGGGGAACTACACGCCAATCATCTTGACTTCAATCTCTGGGAAGATTTTGGAAAAAATTATCAGAGAGACCATTCTTGACAAGCTGTCTGATGGCAACATTGTGGGGAACAGCCAGCATGGGTTTACTGCAGGTAGGTCTTGCCTGACCAATCTCATCTCCTTCTATGACCAGGTGACCTATCACCTGGACAAGGGAGAAGAGATTGACATCATATATCTGGACTTAAAAAGCCTTTGATCCGGTGTCCCATGATCTCCTCACGGAAAAATTGGCCAACTGCAGCCTTGGCTATATCACAGTTCGATGGGTGGGGAATTGCTCTGAGGTCGAACCCAGAGAGTGGTAGTTGATGGAAGTGAATCATCATGGTGCTCTGTGACCAGTGGTGTCCCCCATGGCTCCGTCCTTCGACCTGTGCTCTTTAACATCTTTATTAATGATGTGGACACTGGTGTCAGAAGTGGACTGGCCAAGTTTTGTAGTATGTAGGGTCGGAAGGGACCTGAGCAGATCATCAAGTTTGATCCCCTGCCATGGCAGGAAAGAGTACTGGGGTCAAACAACCCCAGGAAGGTGTTTGTCTAGCCTTGTCTTAAAGACCCCCAGGGTAGGAGCCAGCACCACTTCTCTTGGAAGTTGGTTCCAGATTCTAGCTGCCCTGACA
>NW_017728944.1:4791075-4794740 GCF_001723895.1 Crocodylus porosus | reverse complement strand
TGGCCCTCTTCCAGTCCTCTGGCACCACGCCAGAGCACCACAAGTGCTTGTAAAGCCATGCCGGGGTCCCACAATGATGTCAGCTAATTCCCTCAGCACCCTGGGGTGGAGATCGTCTGGACCAGCTGATTTAGATGCGTCCAGTCCCTCCAGAAGTTCCCTGACTAGGTCCTCCCTGACCCTTGGCCTGGGTGCATCTCCCCTGGGGCCTGAGGGGGGCCCAGTGGTGGGGCTGATCTGGTCCCTTCTCAGGAAAATGGAGGCAAAGAAGTCGTTAAATAGGTTAGCTTTGTCATCTGGTGTGACAACCAGATTTCACAGCATGTCCTGCAGGGGCCCCACGTTACCCGGTACTTTCTTTTTGCCCCCTATGTATTTAAAAAAGGACTACTTGTTGTCCTTGATCTGGGTAGCTAGTCCCAGTCCCATCTCTGCCCTGGCCTTCCTGACCACCCCCCTGCAGCCCTGAGCAACCGCAGTATAGTCCTTCCTGGTGATGGCGCCTCCCTGCCATTGGGTGTGCACCTCCGTTTTAGCTAGGAGACATTCCCGGAAGCTTTTGGTGAGCCAGGGGGGCTTTTGCGCCCTCCTGGCCCCTTTGATCCGTGTTGGGATTACCTCCTTTGGGCTTGGAGGGTCGTCTCCTTAAGGAGCGACCACTCTTCTTGGATACCTGGCTCCCCTCCCCTCCGGGACCTCAGTGCCTCCCCAACTATTCTCCTTAGCTCATTGACGTCCAGCCTCCTGCAATCTAGGGCTGCTGCCTTCCTGCAGGCCTTTGCCACCTTGCGCTGGATGGTGAATTCCAGCAGGCGATGATCACTGTTGCCCAGGTAGTCGAGCACCCGCAGGCCCCCCACCAGGTTGTCACCCGTGGCCAGCACCAGGTCCAACAAGGCGTTTCCCCTGGTGGGGCTGTGCACCTCCTTGGTTAGATGGAGTTCACCAGTGACACAACTTTGTGGTAGAGCATCCACACCTGAGGATAGGCTAGTGATCCAGGCTGAACTTGATAGACTTAGAAAGTGGGTGGATAAAAGCTTGATGATATTCAATATGGAAAAATGTAAGGTACTCCACTCTGGAGGGGTAAAAAAACCTGCATTGTGCTTATAGGCTCAGCAGTGTTATGTTTGCTAGCACCATGGCTGAAAGGGACTCAGGGTGGGCAGGTGTCATGATTGACCACAAGATGAACGTGAGCCACCAATGTGATGTTGCAGCTGGTAAAGCAAACAAAACTCTGGCTTGCATCCATAGATGTTTCTCAAGCAAATCTCAGGATGTCATCCTTCTGCTGTACTTGGTCTTGCTGAGGCCATAGCTGGAGTACTGCATCCAATTCTGGGCTCCACAATTCAAGAAGGATGCAGAGAAGCTTGAGAGAGTCCAGAGGAGAGCCATGCATATGATCAGAGGGCAGCAGAACAGGCCTTATGAAGAGAGGCTGAGAGCCATGGGGCTCTTCACCCTGGGGAAGTGCAGGCTCAGGGGTGACCTGGTGGCAGCCTTTAAGTATATATAAGGGCTGTGCATTGGGATCTGGGGAAACACCTGTTCACAAGAGTGCCCCAAGGGATGACAAGGTCCAATGGTCACAAACGCCTCCAATACCATTTTAGGCTGGACATAAGGAAAAACTTCTTTACTGTCTGAGCCCCCACGGCCTGGAATAGGCTACCTCCAGATGTGGTGCAGTGTGGGCTGTCTCCTTAAAGGGACATGATGCATTAGCAGCAGTAGCATCCCTTTATGCTCACTCAGCTCCCTGCTTCATTACTTTTCTGGAGTCTAAAAAAAAAAAAGAAAAAAGAAAAAAGAGTGAAAACTAAGAGCTGGTATACAGAGATAGCAATATAGAGAGATAAATATAAATAAACACTAGATCATCTGGATGCAGTCCCTTGGACAACCCCTTTATAGATATACGTTTATCTATCTTTATCCATATTTATATGAAAAACTATATAGACCTTTACGTAATGGGTTTGTCCAAGGAAGGTCTATATAGTTTTTCATATAAATGTGTCTGTCTGTCAACTGTAGATATAAAGTTTATTTGAACAACTATATAGAACTCTACATAAAGGGTTTGTCCTGGGTCAGTATAGTTGTTCGTATAAATGTACCTCTGTATCTGTTTATATATGGAAATCCCTGTCAGGCCAGACCTCTCTTGGTCTGCTAGCTGGTACCATGTCAACCAGTACACGCTGTTCCATGGTTGGCTTGTTGGCAACTAAACTGGTATTCCCACTTGGGCTGGGCTGGGTGAGAAGGATGTGCGGACACCCAGCAGGACTAAAAACAAGACCTGTCAAAGGGCAGATGAGCGCCCTGTGCACCAATGGTCACCATACCTGGAGAGGATTTGGGCACCACTGGGTCAGTTTGCTTGAGGAAGCACCAATGATTCACTGCATCTAACCCAGCGTTTCTCAACCTGTGACCCAAAAGTGGGTTGCAGGAATATATGAAAGGGATCGTGAACAAACTTTAAAAATGGATTCTCCTACCCCACACACTGGGGGGCTGGGGCCTGGGGGCCAGCAGGTTGGGAGCAAGGGCCACTGGGTTGAGACTGACCATTGATGTTTACACATGGGTCCTGGTACAAAAAAGGTTGAAAACCACTGATCTAAGGTGCCCCAATGGTCTCAGCAACCTCAGCACTGTCCTGATATAGGCAGACACATCTCTCTCTGTATGTCTCTATCTACATGAAAAACTATATACAAATCGATAAAGACAGATTTATATGAACAGCTATATACATCTCTACATAAAGGGTTTGTCCAAGGTCTATACTAGGGGCAGGCCGCTTACTGAGTTTTGGCAAGCCTTTGAGGGCCGCATGATAGGCAGCCAGGGGCAGATAAATGTTAATTTTCTAAATTTTTTAGGAACCCTGCAGGCTGGATAGAATGGCCTGGCGGGTTTTTGCCCACCCCTGGTCTATACAGTTGCTCGTTATCTGTCTGACTCCTATATGACAAACTAGAGACACATGTATGTGGCCAGCTCTCTAGCCCTCTACACAAAGGGTACGCCCAAAGAGCAGACAAGGTTCTTTGGGTAAATGCGGTCTTTTATTAGACCAACTAGATAGTTGGAAAACTTGTTCTTTGCAAGCTTTTGAGCAAAGAACAATTTTTCCAACTATTTCTTCAATAGTGTATGTCACACTCCAGGTCAAAGTAGCCAGACTGGCTGAACTGATGCGATTTGGGACTGAACTCAGACAAACCGTACCAACCTAGCCAGCACAACTCCATTGCTCTAAACCCCACCCCAGCATCCTCTGTCCCAACCTGTTGCCGGGGCGGGGCGGGGGCTTCAGTTATTCCCAAGCCCATGGGGAAGCGTCCTCTGTGCAGGCCCAAGCCAGGCGGTCTCGGGATCCGGCTGCCCCCAAACGCCAGGCTAGCGCTGCATCCCAGACCCACCGGCCTTTCCGCTTCCACGCTCCCTCTTAGCCCACTGGATGCTTGCCCACAACCAAAAAGTTCGTGATTTTGTAGTTGGTCTAATCAAAGAGATCGCATCTACCCAAAGAGCCTTGTCTGGCCCTGCCTGTGGACCCACACCCACAGCGTGCAGTCGGGCCGCGGCCAGTTGTGTCTCTGTCCCTGCGTGTCCGCCCGCTCTTACTTCTCCCCACTTTT
>NW_017728944.1:4779907-4790645 GCF_001723895.1 Crocodylus porosus | reverse complement strand
TTCCAGGACTAGTGCAAAAAAACAGAAAAAAAAAAAAAAAAAGGCATGCTAGGAGACGGACGGGCAAACAGATGCTGGGCAGGACTGACTGTCTGGCCCACCTGGAGATGGACCGGCCCCGGCCAGGATTGCCTGGCTCACCAGGAGACGGGTAGACACCAGGCAAGACTGTTGGGTGGGCAAAGAAATGGACAGACAGGCACCAGCTGAGACTGCCTGGCACACCAGGAGATGGACAGACAGGCAGACACAGATTGAGATTGCTGGGCAGACTGGGCAATGGATGCACAGAAATCTCCAGTTATTGGGACGATGTCTGAAACCGCCCAGCAGACAGAGCGGCGGACACAGGTAGACGCAGGCAGGGTCTCCTTGGTGGACAGTGACACGTGAACTCTGGTAGAGACTTCCCAGCATCCAAAGCTAGGGTCAGACAGATGGACACTAGCAGGGACGTCCTGGCAGCCAGAGCTACAGACAGGCAGATGGATGCTGACCTGGCATACAGAGCGACAGAGAGGGACTGACTGATAGGAACAGATACAGGCACACTGACTGGCAAAGATGAAGACGCGTTCTGGCCAGCAGGTCCCAGCAGACAAACAGCCACTGAGTGATGGACAGACAGAGCCTGACTGGCAGACGCAGACAGACGGCAGCCTCCGTCACCCCAGCAGGTCTATAGGCTATGCAGGCCTCTGTCAGGGAGTCTGGCAAGCGCTGGCCTGAGGGAAGGCAGGATCCCTGCATCCCCTTGCTCTGTGTTCTGGTTTGTTGCTGCCCACATCACCAGCTACTCGAACAGGCAGGTTGGTTTCACTTTCCCACTTTTGTGCCTCAGTTGTAAACACAGCAAGTGGAAGGAAGCATTTCTCTCCCTGCACTGAACTCCTGTGTTTGGATCATGCAACTCCACGGTGTTCCCCTCCTCCTTCTCCCCAGTTGTTCATTTTGAATGGTGAAAAATAATAGCCCAGCTGGAGCAAGGGGCGAAAGCCTGGCCTTTTTCCGCGCTCCAGTTGTCCCTGCCTTTCACTGGCACCGGCCTGTGGTTGGTCATGGCATCCTCGCTGCCTAGGGCATATCTTTTATTTTACCCTTCGAAATAGCTTCAGAAGTTGGTCCCAAGTCCTTGCTCTTGTGTGCTGCATGAAAATCCACTTGCCCTCTGGGGTAGTGGTTGATTCAGATAAAATGCAGGGCCACATGGCACAGAGAGAGGGCCTTTCATCAGCCATGTCTAATTGGATGATTTTTGGGGAAACCTCCCTCTTGGTTTGCAGTTTTTATTGCAGCTCTCTGGGTCGTGGTGAGGGTGCTGGAACGCACCCTTGTCTACATGCAGAACAGTGCAGTGCAACACTGAGTGCTTTGGTGGGGGTATAGCCTATAAACCCCCTTGTGTGGACACAGTTAATACTGGGATATTGTACTGCTACCTACATAGCTTTTTCCTATTTAGGTAGGGGAATACGCTTTCCTACGGCCAAATGTCCCTGTATGTGTCTATATCGACCTCTAGCTCTATGTGGTAACCCGAATGCCAAACAAGATTTTCATGCCGCTGGGATGACCAGGAGCTGGGACCTTGTTCTGTAGCAATAGCAGAAAAAAATATACTGTTATGAGACAACCAGCAACCTGAATCCACACAAGGGATTGCACCGATATAATTATATTGGGGGGGAAAACATCCCCTTTGTCCGTGTAGCTATTTCAGTATGGTGTCTGCAAATTGGACCAAGCACAAAGATATACATGTTATCCCAGTGCAGTGCCAAGCCAGTGAAGGCCCTGACCTGGTCAAAGTCTCTAGTTCCTGCCATAATTGGCATAATTAACAATGATAATTAGGGACCTGCATAAATTGTAGTAAGACAAGGGGTTTTTTGCGGCATGCAGAGCTAATTTTGCAGAGGCTCTGCCCCTTGCTGCTGATTGGCAGAGGGGTCCTGGTGCCTCATCCTTTGCTCACGATTGGCTGAGAGGCAAGAACCACATAATTAAATAACAGATTCCATGGAAGTATACTATAAATTACCGTATTATTATAAATTGAAGTATTAAACTGAAATCTAAATCGTTGTACCCTGATAAACATTTGGGGGGGGGGGGTAGGTAAATTCTGTGGGACATGATGGCCAGCACCATTTTTTGCAGCAATTGCTGGTTTTTGTGTTTGCCACAAAAATCATGATTTTAAATAGGCCCCCAGTGATAATCCTTGTACTGGCAGGATGCAAAATGTTGGGACAGGGTGGCAAAAATACTCCAGTTCTCTTCATACCTGCTTTGTTGGCTTCACAAAGGTAGATGCACGCTTTTGGACAGTGGGGCTGGGTGAGGCCTTGGGCAGAAGAGACATGCCAGCCATGGAAGAGAACTATACAGTATGGGATGTGGGGTTTGTCGTGCCTTTTAGTATTCAAGCAGAGGTGACCCAAAGCCTCCCACCCTATAACAGGGCAGTGTGCATGTACAAGGGCCCATCTACTGTATCTAGCTTCTGGATTGAGGCCTAGCGATGCACTTCTGATATGCTCTGTCTGCACATTGTGCTGCCCAGAAGCCTAAGTGAAAGCAGCAGCACCTCAGTTTGTAGCTGTGTTTTGCATTTGCCCTTTGAAGATGGGACTTCTTCACACACCTGCTAACTATCAACCAGGACAGGGTGGGGAGGAAGTGTTAAAAACGTGCGCACGCTCAAAAGATGACCCAGAGAGTTAATTTTTTGTAAATATTTTGGTTGTTGCGTAACTGTCTGTGGCTAAACTCAGCTTTAAAAAAAACAAAAAACCTTGGCACATGCCTTGGTTAGTTTTTGCAGTGTCAGTACCAGTGGCTTCATTGCCAGCAGCCTGTCTGTGTGGGAATAGCAGGGAGAGTGGCTTTGAAATTCAGTTCTCCAACAGGATGCAATAGAGAAATTGACCTCTGTGACTTGTCCCAAATCTGTTCTACAAGAGGCGGAAGACAGGGCCCATCTAGCTATTGGCACAGCAGGGTTAATTTTACCCTGTGTTTGCTCTGTAGGAAGCTGGGAGTGGAGCTGTGTTGGTGTGGACTGTCAGAATGCTCATTTCCCCTTCTCCCTGCTGACTTCAGCAGGGCTGGTTTGCATTGACAAAGGAGCCGATAGATTGGTTAGCTGAGATCATGGGGTTGGCAGGTTCCCTGTCCTGGAGGCCAGCCTGAAGATGAAGGCGTGAGTTTTCCGAATTGCTGTGGTCTGCTGTAGAGTTTGCATTTGGTGTGGTATGCCAGGAGAAAGCAGGCATGGTGAAACTGCCTCCACTGAGTGGCACAGTGGAATAGTTTGGACTTACTGCCCTTTGATGTTAGCATCTTGTTAGCTCTTTTCCTATGTAGGTGTTTAAAATTCCCTCACCTTGCGTGTCATCCTATGAGTTGGCTGGAGAGATGCAGGTTTCTCTTGATTTATGCTGTACATGTGTTCCTGGAAAATGGCATATAACTCGAATTCGCATAAAGGAAACCCACTCTACAATGTAACAAATAGGGATACGTTCCAGGACTTCAACTGTACTGACCCCCAGGCCCATTTTTACCTCTTTTACAAGGCAATTTTGGTACTCACCAACAGCAGACAGTACACACAAGCACAGGGCACTATCATAATGGGGATGGCAACTACAGAAACACGTGTCACAGACAAGGATCAAGGAGCGGAGATCTGTAGAGGAGACTATATTTTGGTGCATGCCACTCCTACAATGCACCACAAAACATCTGACTGCAGGCTTCCACCACACCAGTCACACAAGAGTGAAGTTCCCTCTCACATATGACAAATTTTTGTTATAAAAAGGGTCATCGCATAAGAGCAAATTTGTACATACAGAACCCGCATAAAGCAAAGGAAACCTGAATTGGACAATTGCAAAATTAAAGGAAGGGAAGCTTCAATGTTTTTTAAAACAATGCAGAAGGACTTCCATTGCTTTGGCCTCTACTTGGCTATAAACAGGACCCCTTTATTTTCAAATTCAGTAATGGTTGCTAGAGGGACCGGGGGGAAAAACACAGCATACTGATGAGCAGAGTTTGTTCTGTAAATGGCTTCTGGCTCTGGAAAGGAAATTGAATGGGGTTAAAATAACAGGTGTGCTGCACCATGAATCTTCCAAGTGTTATGCAAATGCTGTGCCCGTGGATGTACATTTTGTTTAATCCCCTTGTGCAGCTGGACTAATGCATTCCTCAGATGCAGATCTGCTCTACACCAATGCAAACAGACTTGCAGTTTACCATGGGTTTAAAGCAGGGTGGATAGCCCCGGTGCAGGTTTGTCAGAGGCAAGAAGTACCAAGGTAGATAGCATCTCAGCATCACAAGGCTCCCTTGCTACCCTTCCTCAGGAATTGGGCATGTGACTATCCCTTTATTACTGAGGGGGAAGCCGAGGCTCAGAGAGTGTTGGTGCTCTGTGCAGGATCTCACAGAATGGCTTGCTGAATGGCGGTAGGAATTTGGGACCTCTTGACTAGAGGGTTTTATGTCCAGGTCTCTTGTTGTGTATTTCAAATCCACCCTATATTAGCAGCGGGGTGGGTTGCCTGTTTCTACTCTTTAGAAACAGTGGCTGCCTGTTCTTTGACCTATAGCTTGGTAGCTCTCAGGGTTGTGCAGGCTGTAGCCATATTCTAGCCCTTTTATAAAACTGGGGTCTCCCTTTGTCTCATGGCTGGCAGTGCATTGGGCTCTCTGGGGCAGGGTCTTTGCACTGCGCTGAGCTGGCTCCTTTCAAGACTCAGATCCCTGGCAGGGTGCCAGTGACTGCTGCTGTTTATTTACAGTGTGTGGGAATAAACAGGATCTTGTTTCATTCACAGGGGCAAACAGCAGGCTCTGCTCAAGGGCTGTCAGGTAGTGCTGCGCTGGAATGCCATCCTTTTGGGGTGTCTGTGTCTCTACCTGCTAGTAAGGACAGACCCCTGCGTGTGCTGCATGCATCCTTTCTGAGTCAAAACATTGGTCAAAACACTTTCTGAGTTGAAACACTGAAGCAGAGCTGAAGTGCACCAAATTAAGTTTATTTGCTGTAGCTTCTGCTGTACACTAGATACTTTCCAAACTTTTTAGGATGAACTGAACTTCAAGGAAGTGGTGGTTTAATGGAAGAAATCAAGCAGAAGGCATTGACAGTAGACAACTTGCATAGAGTTTATATGCAGAGCAACCAGATTCACTGTAGGCAACAGGGCAAGGGTGGAACGTAAATGTACATACCGTAGGTGTGCAGGAAAGTTAACCCCTTCTTATGGGGCTGCATAGGTAGAGACACACAAGCAACCAGGTTGAAGGGCTTGGGAACACTTGTGGATCAGATGGCTTGAGTTAAGTTTAGATTTGGGAGAATGTATTTGAAAAGGGCTTTGGTAAAAATGAATGTGTAATCATCCCTCCTCTTAGAAGAGGAAAACTCCAGCAGGACAGAGTGCTTCAGAGTTACGCCTGCAGCCCTTAACTCCAGGCTCCACAGCCTCCTATTGGTGTGTGAGAGTTACAGAATATAGAGCAGGGGTGGGTGAAGTCTGGCCTGCAGGCTGGATCAGGCCTGTGGGGGACTCTCTTTTCTAGGAGCCCCAGCCTGCATCTCTGCGGGTGCTTTCCATGGAGCGGCGAGGCTGTGACAGTGCGGGGCCAGGGTTTCCCTGGAGGCTGGCTCAAGCAGTGCTGGCAGGGTGCCATGACTGGGTGGGGAGCTGCTCTGGGGCTGGGATCTTTTGGCAGTGACAGCATGGTCCAGAGCTGGGGCAAAGCTGTAATCCACTGCCCATGTGCCCTGGGCAGGGTTGTGCGGGCAGTGGATCGCGGCTCTGCCCCAGTGGGGCGTGCGGGCAGTGGATCGCGGCTCTGCCCCACTGTCTGTCTCGGTTCTGGGCCACACTGTCACTGCTGCAAAATTGCAGCCCCAGCCCCGGCCCGGCCCAGAACAGCTTCCCATCCAGCCCTGTGCCCTGCCAGTGCTGCTTGGGCCGATCTCCATGGAAACTCTGGCCCCACGCTGTTGTGGCCCTGCCAATACTGGTGTCTCTGTGGGAACTGGCTGCAATGACGTGGGCAAGGGCTGCTGGGAAATGGAGTCTGGCTACCAGCTGGATCCACCATTTTGTCCACCCCGATAGAGAACAAGGTAAAGGGAGACAGTTTGGTCAGATGTTTCCCAGCTGAGGTGAAGGAGTTAGGGGAGGGAGTAGGCAGCTTGGCTACAGAAGAGTCAGCTTGTTTTTAAAAAATCTTCAAGGAAAGCTGAGCTGATGGGACAGAATTTGTGTTGGGACTTCTCAATTTTCTTTTTTTTTAACCTTCGAAGACTAATAAGAGCCACCAGGTTTGTCCATGTAGCACAGGGCAGTGTTAGCCATGCACACACTAGTCTGGGTACCAGAAGCCATGGTACTGCATCATCAGAGTACTTGGCTCAGGCTAGCAGATGCTGCTTCTCCCTAGCATTGTATAGTGTAGGTGCGTCCCAAGCAACTTTGCAACTTCCCTCCTGACCCCAGGTCTGCTGCCAATAAAATCATCCTTTCCCAGTTGTTTTGGCTGGGGAGCACTAAAGATCAGAGTAGAGGGATATGAGTGAACCTAAGTGCCCCCCTCTAGTGCTGCTTTCAGATGTTCCTGAAACAGAGCACCTGATTGCGGCTCTTCATTGTGAACTTGGGGCCACTTGGAGCCATCTCCTCAGCCTAATTGCTGGGCTGAGGTGTACACAGTGAGGTGGGGGAGCAGGGCCTGCTGTGTGATCAGTGAACTCCAGGTTGGGAAGGAAGGCCTCCATCTTCAGCATGCCCTAGATTTCCAGGAGCACTTTATGCTGCTCAGCTGGGCAGGAGCTGCTCAACTGGATTTGACCTCTCTTGGCTAGGCATGTCTTTAAAGTCATTCCTGGCAGGAGTCTCTTGCCAGGCCAGGCCTGAGGGTTGCTCTGAATGGCAGTGTCCTGTTGTGAGCGGCGTGGAGGGTGTTCATTTCTCTTTCTGGGGCTGTATGGAGTGGAAGCAGAGTCCTCCAACTTCCATATTTTCACATGCGTTGTCCAAATGGCACATGCATTTCACATTGTTTTGAATGGTGCTTAGCAACGTTACCCATGAGCGAGTGGAGCTGGTCTGAGGGCATGTGGGGATGTGTCTGCTTGAGGCTGGAGCTGTTGCAGCCTGTTTGTTACTGGGGCACTTCTCATGATTAAAGCCTGAAGTTGGGCCTGAGGACCCTGGCATGGTTGCTTTCAACTTCTTTCATCAGCTAGAAGGTTAATTCCTGGCATGCTGGTGAGAGTGAGGGTGCGTAAAGTTGCCTTCTCAGAGCTATTTTATGCTTGGCACTTTAAACTCCTTTGTGTACCTCCTCTTTGGGTTTGGCTTCCTAACACTGACTGTGGCATCTGAGATCCAGGCTGCTGTGGAATTGGAGGTCTCTGCACCTTTAGCTTCCCAGCCCTTCCCTTCAGGGCCAGCATTGCCACCTGCGATCAGAGGAAGACACCAGCATTGTTATTCTGAAGGGCAGTAGCAGAGTTGTTCACCTTGCAATGCAAACAGCGATCCCAAAGACAAGCACAAATCAGCAGGAATAATGTGGCACCCAAGACCAGATACTGATAGTGTCAGGGTGCCTTGCCCAGCTGATGTGTGGATAGAGATGTTCAGAGCTTCTGGTGTCCATTTAACTAGAGTGTATGGATGGAGCTCCCTGCTGACAGCAGGGGAAAACATAGACGCCTGAGAAGCTGTGAGGGATTTCCCAGCTTGCTTGCTCTCACAGCAAAACCTGAGCATTCTGCTTATGAAAAATCCCTGCTCCCTTCACTTGCTGCATGGGTGGGAGGGGAGCAAGTGGTGACTCTGCTGAGTACAGTAAAGAAGAATGCTTGACTCGGAAATGGCTTTTTAGTTGAGCAGGAATTACTGTAAATGTGACTTGTGCTTTAAAGGGCCTCACACGAGTTGCGGGAGGTGGAGTCCTGCAGACTTCAGCAGGCAGCCAAGTTCCTCTGAGGGTGTGTGTGGGGGGTGTCAGAGGAGCTTACACTGTGGCCTGCAGAACCATGTCATCTCACCCGTGGAGCTCTTCAAGGATCTGGAACTTTGGCAGTGGGGAAGCAGTGGTAGCGTTAATTGACCCTCCCCTACTGCCAAATTTCCAGATCCAAGGGGAGTTTCATGGGCCAGAGAGCGAGCGTGGCTCTGCATGCCAGCTTGTGTCAGTGTGGAGTCAGGCCCCCAGACTGATCTACTCATCTATTCTGCGGGGCCAGAAGGCTGGGTACCACTGCTGTAGGATGTTCCCTTGCATTCTTTCTATGCTATGTAACTATGTAGCCCTAGTAAGACAGACCCCTAGAAATGGTGTAGTTCTCTGCTAAATGCTTTAAGCATTTAGAATAACTCTTTCAGGGTCCAGTTGATTTCATTCCCTTTATGTTTGTGGGTGCATGGCCAGAAGGGTCATTTTTGCACTGATGGTGGTCCAGAGAAAATGCAAGAGGCAAGAATTTTTGTGGATGATATCTTTTATTGGACCCACTGTGTAATTGGAAGGGACACACAAGCTTTCAGGTACCACTGTACCCTTCCTTAGGGAGAGAAGCAGACATAGGAGAGCTAAATAGCAGATGGAACAAGGGCTTGTGTAAAACTCCGTAAAAACTCCCTTTCTTATTTACATACAGAGTTCTACATAAGCCCTGTCCCATCTGCTCTTGCCTCTTGCATCTTTGCTTGGTTTGATTTTAATGCCTCCTGCTAGTTATGTCTGGGACCCTGAGAGCCATAGGCTTTGCTGTACCTGAGGGCAAAACCATGGGCTGTGGGATTCAAGTGTGCAGTGTGATGTCCAGATCAAAAGGTGCTGGGGGAAGCGCCATGTGTCACCTGTCCATGGCTCGGATGGCAGATGCCAGCTTGCCCTTGCATTCAGCACTGAGACATGGGAAATGTGAGTCAGACACCCAGGGGAACTTGCTGAGCTGTTCTGAGAGCTGGTTTCTCAGTGGGCTCTTTGAGAAGCTACGGGGAGGCACCTGCTCAAAGAGAGAGCCTGGGATGGAATTTCCCACCTCTTGAGAGCTTGGTTTCTCCTGCATCAACTACAGAGGGGACTCAAGCCTGCCCAGTCTCAGGCTCTTAGTTTGTTTCTTTTGCTATCTGCCTGTACAGCCCCCAGAAGGAGCCTGCCCCTTCCCAACCCTCTGGTGGGGCAGAGTCAGCAGAAGTTGCCAGGCTGGGTTCCTGTCTCCTTGATCCTGTCTGTGCAACGCTGAGAAACATCAGAGCCACTTAGTCTTGACCCCTTGCCTCCATATACCCTGCTTGTCCCAGCTGTCTTGGGAGCATTTTCACCCAGCTGAAGCAGTGCTTCCTAGCATACTTCTTACCAGCAGTGCTATGAAGCCATGAGCACTGAAGCTGTGTGTGGAAGAAGCTACAACCCTCGGGAGTTGTTGCCTTTTGTGGTATCCCTGCTCAGGGCAGCAGTGATTTGGGAAGCTGGCTGAACCTGTGGTCAGCTCTTTGGACAGAGGAAAGTCACTGAATAGACCCCAGGGAGCAACCTGGGCTTTCTACCCTGTTTGTGGAATGCTTCGGCTGGAAAGTATTTCTGGGTACGCCGAGAGGCACAGCCCATGGGAGCCAGGACCTGATGTCGTTCAGTTTATTATTCCTATAGAGATGCACAGTAATGGCAGCAATGGAATAGACTGCCTAGGGAAATTGTGGACTCTTCATCACTGGAGGTGTTCAAGAAGAGTTTGGACAGCCACTCATTGAGGATGAGTTAGCAATAGCTATGCCTGTCTTTTAATTGTGCATATTTTCCATGCATCCGGGCTTTGCTGGTTGCTCCCCCTGCTTTCTGCTACATGCGTCAAGGTGTTTTTAAGCCTTCCAAGAGGCATTGAGTGTTGGCTGTAACCAAAGACAGGGGATTTTGCCTGGGGTGTGCCTGTGTTCCCTCTGAGTCTAAAACCCAGAGGTTCCTGCCTAGAGGGTCTTGCCTCTTCATTCAGGATCAGACTGATAGTCATACAGGGTCAGGAAGAAATTTTACTCCATGGTGAAACTGGTATAGATTGTGGGGATTTTTGCCTTCCTCTGTAGTGGAGAAGCATGACATGGGATCACTTGAATGTATATTAACAACTTTTTATAAAAGGAGGACATTGGCTGCCATGTTATCCCTGTGCTACCTGTGGCAGGTTAGGTAGGGTGTTATGTCTTGCAATGTGTCATGGTTGCTGATAGTTTTACTAAGAGATTATTGAGTTGTATAGAACGGTTTGGATAAGGATGCTCTTGCCTCAGGCAGGGGGTTAGACTAAGATGATCTCTGGTGGTCCTGTCCAGCCCTGCTTCTCTATGATCCTGTGAAAAACAGCTTGGGAAGAGGAAGAGAGGGCCTTTGCCAGAAGGGGATAGATCTAGGACTGCTCTGTGTACTTAGCTTGACACAAACAGCTGATGTTGGCTTGATGTGAACCAGGGTCTCTCCTCCCTAGTTTCATAGTTTCTAGGGTCAGAAGGGACTTGAGCAGATCATCTAGTCCAACCGCCTGCCGTGGCAGGAAAGAGTACTGGAGTCAAACGACCCCAGCAAGGTGTTCATCCAGCCTCCTCTTAAAGACCCGCAGGGTAGGAGCCAGCACCACTTCTCTTGGAAGTTGGTTCCAGGTCCTAGCCGCCCTGACAGGGAAGTAGCGCCTTCTGAT
>NW_017728944.1:4767017-4779441 GCF_001723895.1 Crocodylus porosus | reverse complement strand
CTTGGACCAGGGGGGCTCCCTGTGACCAGGCTCCTGTTCACCTTAGCCCCTTTATGCAGGGAGCCAGTTGCCTTATGGACCCCAAAGGACCAGTGCAGTCCTGGCCCCCCCCTGCTTGTTGCTTACCAAACAGAACCAGGCTCTTGGGCTCCTCAGGGGCAAGAGAAGGAAAAGCAGCTCCACAGTTAGAAGATTTCTGTAACTTACCTGTCCCCTCCTATGGCGGTAGATTTATGCCCCCCCTTCCCCCCCCTCCACATTTTTGGCCCTGTAGTACAGTGGAGGGGTTTACCCTGGAACAGCTCTTTGGTATAGGGATCCCGTCTTTGCTCCCTGGCCTGAAATTCCTGTGCCAGGTGTAGCCATAGTTCTAGCCCTGTAAAATCTGCTGGTTGATAGAAGACGCGTTGCCTTTAACTGCTCACTGGTCCGTGCAGTGTTGGGAAACGTCAAGGGGGTGGGGGGAGGCACATATGTGAACACCGCTTCCTGGATGATAGGGGTGAGCTGAGTTGCTGATAAAGCAGAATCCACCCATCTAGCTGCACCAGAGAGGGGACGGGAACCTTGGCTGCTGCAAAACAACGTGCTCCCTGGTGAGCAGTTTCCCCCTTGCAAACTCTCCTGTTCTGCAAAGTCCCCCATTGATCTTCTTCCTTTTAAAAGTAGTTTGATTTTCCATCGCGGTGCTAGCGGCCTCTTGCACTGGAATGTTATAGCTGAGCCATAACATGGTCACGACTTGTTCTGTCTTTCAGCAGTCATTGGTAAGTTTTGCAATCCCTCCTTTCGTTATACCTTCACTCCTTCCTGTTGTGATGGGCATGTACTCCTTCGTAGCACTCATTTCTCTGGGGACGGAGTTAGGAAAGTAGCTGACGTTTTGTCTGAAGCAGAATGAAAGGTTTCTGGGCTCCATTATCGCTATGGAAGGCTGCACGGCAGATTCACTTTCTTGTCTGGCTTTCTGTTTCCCTTGCATAAAGGCTCTCTGAAAAGTTTAAGTTGGGGGGGGGGAGGGGAGAGAGATATTTATGGCCAATCATCTATTATAGTCCCTTGCACAAGGCAAAAATGTAATGTGAAATGTTCCCGAGTCTCCTTCCTGTTTGTTGATGCTGTTCAATGCCAGCTGTGACTTTTTTTCAGGCAGCGAGGGCTGGGCAGCCATGGGCTGCCATTGTCTGGCATGCCCCCTTATCTCTCTTTATAAACCTGTCAGTCACTTAGGCCTTGTATAAATGTTTCAGACCAGGGTGAGAACACCACAGTGCAGCATGCTCTCCCATGGCAAATGGCACTGCTGACTTCAGGGGCTGTTGTGCGGTGAGGTTCCCAGGTTTTTCATGTGTTAAATTCACAGCCCCAGTTTCTGTTTTACATGAATCCCAGAGTACCAGGGAGCAGCATCTGGGAGGTTAAATGGTAGGAGGGCTTGGGATTGTCAGAAAGGACTGTGCTCAAGTGTCTCCTGCTCCTTTAAAGTGTCATGTGCATGGATCAGACACCCTTTTTGCAAGTCTTGGACTCCCATAGTGTTCCCTGCCAGATCTCTCTATCTGTGGTGTCTAGAACGTGAAGCGAGCAAGTGAGAGCGTGCCCTCTTCCCCCCACCCCCCAGCTCCTCTCCATGTGCCATGTGCTGGTCTGCCCGGTATGCCTATTCATCACTCTCGCCTTTTCTGCTTCATGCATGTGCTGCATTAGTTCTGAAACATGTTTCTGATTTTCTTTTCTGACTTCTTTTCTTTTCTTTTTAATCTCTAGTTTGTTGTGTCTCTTGCCCAGCTGTCCTTTCCTGTGAGTTGTAGGAGGTTCCTGACATGCCTCTGCCTTTCTGCTTACCATCACTTCAGCCTCTGTGTGTGGTACCTGGCTCAGCTTGGCCGCTCTGTCAATTGCCTGCCAGTCCAAGGCTCCTTTAATTCTCCTTTGCTTCCCCAATCAGTTTGAGTCAGGCTTCCTTCCTTCTCATCCCCTGGTTCAAGATTCACCTGCTTTTCTCCCCCACCCGTCCTCAAGCTCTTCTGACTCCATTTGGGCTGGGGTAGGGTCAGGACCTTGGCTTAGCCCTCAGCTGTCAGCATGTTGCCGTTACCTTTGTCTGGGTGCTGGAAGGTGGGTCCTGGGAGATCTTCATCTTCCTGCTGTGCAGGGAGCTCTGCCAGTTTAGCACCCGTTCTTGTTTCCCAGTGACTTTCTCCAGCCCAGTGGGTAGCTATAGGAACATGACCCACAGGAGAGATGTCTGTGCAGACTTGGCCTTTGGCTTTCAGGTTGTTGCTCTCTTTTTTGCCCAGCCACCTCATTTATGTGGCTGCAGATGAGTCTCTGTGGCAGGTCCCGGGGCAGGGGTTTCCCTGGTGGGGTTCCTCAGCAATTTCTGCTTGGAAATCTTTTATTTGTAGAGAGCTATTTCCTTAACCCCTTTACATTTACTATACAAGCGTGTGTCAGTGATAGCATTTCTGAGCTGATGCAGACCGCTTGAACCTGAAGAAGAGTGTGTAAGGAGATGTGATGTGAGATTATCTTTGCTGTAGATCACAGTAAAATTTCCCTGACCCCCCAGCCTGTCCTTCATGACCCATTTGGATCTGATTAAGTGAGGAATGGGCATACTTACTTAAAAGAGACAAAGTTGATTACAGCAGTGGTCTCCAAACTTTTTTGATCGTGCACCCCTATCAGTAAAAAATTTTTGAGCATTCACCCCCAATATATGTATTTTTATTTAAATATAAATAAAAGTTCTAATATTTTCTTCCCATACCCCAGTGGATCGTCTTGCACACCCCACTTTGGGAGACCACTGGTTTAGAGAGTGGAGATCACCTAATACAGCCCAGTGGGCCTAGTGTGGTTGTTCTGCTCTGGTGGCATGAAGCTTTGTTTAGGAGGGTTTTTGCACTGCCACTGTTTTGAGTATGAAAAGCTGGGAGTGGGCAAGATGGTCTAAAACAAATGAGAGAGAGAGACAGAGAGAGGCATCGTGCTCTCTGAGAGTGATTCTGCAGAGTCCCTGACCTTACATTGAAGGAGGAGGGTGATTTCAGAGCTCCCATGTTACCACGCTTGCCAGCAGCCCATGGAGTAAAAAGCACCTGCCAGAACCTTTGAAGAACTGCTGTAGTGCAGGGGGCAGCACTGAGAGCTGCTTATGAATTGTTCCATTGCAATGAAGGGATTAATTAGCCTCTCGAGAGCTTAACCTGTGCCAGACTAAAGTATGTGTAGGTACATGCACGCGTAGGTAGAGCACATGGTGGTCTGTGGCTTTCACTGGCAGAGTAGGGTTAGTGGCCTGCAACGTGGAGAGCAGCTCTGACTGGGGGTTGACTCATCGCTCATCTGTCTGGAGCCGTCAGCCTGGTGCTCACTGCCTGGAGGCTGCTGCTGCCTTTCATACAAAGGGTTAGTCTATATTGGCACTGGCCTCCCGCAAAAGATAGTTTCTGACCTCACCTGGGTAAAGGGTTTAATTGAGCATGACGCTAGACTCTGTGCAAGAAGATGAGGTTGGATTGATGTGCAGGATAGCTCGCCCTGTGCTTGATGCAGCTTTGAAATGCTGCTTGCATGAAAACAGATGTAGTTTCTGCTCACATTAGACAATCCCCCACCCCCCCAGCCTCCAACTCCTCTTGGTCTAACTGCATTAGGCTGTGCATTTGCACTGTGAGTGTCCTCTGACACATGCAGAGCCTCCCTGGTCCTGGATGAAAGGCCCTGTTCCTGGCACTGACTGCAGGCTGCAGTAAGATTATTTCCTTATAGAAAGCCTCTTCTACCTTGAGGACCCTTCTCACCTCCCTAATCGCACCTGCTCTGGAGATCAGAAAGGATAGGATGCTCTGGGGCTAGGGCATTGGGCACTTTGCTTGCTATTACAGCCCCTCACCCATGATGGCAGGGCAGCTCCAAGGGTTTGAGCCTGCTCTGAACTCATGACAAGGCTGCTGTCAGTTCACCCAGCTGTAAGGAAGTCCCTAGTTACTTGGTCTAGGGAATCAAAAAGCATCTTGTCATGCCGTTCTCTTATGTTTTGCTTGGCTATAGGGACTGGACAGCTGGCCGGGCTATCAGGCTTGGGCAGTGCTTACAGTTCTGGATCAGAAGCTCTCAGCATGTTCTGTGCAGTGGCTTGGCTGAACCTAATGACAGACTTTTTCTATGTCAGTATTTCAAGGCAGGGAAGGCCAGTGCCATATAATATAAAATCTAGACCTGCCTGAAGTGCTTTTGGTAGAACTGTGCTGTGTGCAAAAACACAAGTCATGGGATTTGGAACATTTCATGGGAATGTGTCAATTCTGATTACATTTTTCTGGACAAATAATTGAAATAAAACATTTCCCCTTTTTGCTGTCCAGCGACTTTAATATCTTTGTATCACTTCTCGATCTCTAGAATTGGTATTTCCTAGTGAGGTACAAGTTTAAGTGGTGCTTCTGAGAAGTTTTTTGCATTTTCGTTTTATGGAGAATTCTGTGCCAGTTCTCTGGCCTTCCCTGCTTTCCCCCCAGACACTGGAATTTCCCTCAGAATGGGTCTGGAAGATGTAGAGCCCAAAACCTCACCGTTCAGGAGCTATAAGTGTTCAGAGCAGCATGTTCATTGGCCCTCTCCCCTCACCCACCAAACAAGAGTTGGAGTGAGCCTTAGGTCTCAGTGCAGGATGTTTTTGCTTCAGCCTTTTGTGGGGGGGTGAGGACAGAAGATGACCTGACCTGACCAGTGAGTGGCTGCCTGTAGTCTATTCATATGGCCAGCCTCTGAGCTGAGCCCAGGACCTCTGTGCTGGTTCAGGTGATTTCAGTGTTGAGGGCAGCACTCTCATGTCCAGGATCTTGAGATGCATGCTTGTTGTGATCTAGGGTCAGGCTGTATGTATGCTGTGTCAGCCCAGCTGAGATAGAAGGCTCTGAGATAAGACTCCTGCTGTAGGGGCATGCTGAGGCCTGTTTGCTATACATTGGCAGTGGGCCTAGGGCCAGCAGGAACCAGAAGCCCCCTTCAGGGGCTAGAGGAAAGCCACTAAATGTACAACAAATTCCATGGGACAGATCATGAGAAGACAGGAACTGGAGTGCGGGTTATAGCTTAATAACTAAGGTGGTGGGAGGGTAGGGGACAGCAGCTAGAGTGCATCCACTGCCTTTCAGATGTATTTAAGGTGCCCGTGGAACCCACCCAGTGAAACTGTACTCAGAGATGTGTGCAGACAAGGGAGAGGAAGACAGTCGCACGGTTGCTCAAGTTCTGTCAAGCCAGCACCTTCCTGGTCTGGTAGATGGAAAGTTTGGCCAGGAGCAAGAGGAGCTTGATTAGAAAGTCCCAGGACTTTGTGGGGCTACGGACGGGGTGTGTGTAAAATGAAAGGCATGGGGAACCACAAGAATAGAGAGAGTGGAGGGATTGAAGCCTGGCACACCTAGGCTAGGCATGCACCAAGGTCTTCCTTTCATTGCAGAAGGGATGGGTATGGGGGAACTGGTGAAGCGTGCCAGGTACGTGTACTGACAGCTCCATACAGATGCTGCCAGCTTAGATCCCCAGTAGGTCATATCCTCAGGAACTGCCACTCCTAGCTGTCTCTGTAACCCTCCTGCTGGAATTTCTATTGAAAGGCTTGGTAGAGAGGAACTGCTTCTCAGAGTGGTACTTAGAGAGTGGAGCACTGGAAGGGGAATCTTCCTAATTTTGCCTTGGCCTGCCAGGTGACCTCAGGTGAGTCAGCTTCCTTCTCTGCACCTCTGTTCCCCAGCCTGTACATTGGCTTTCCTCTTCTGTGTAGCTCTTTGTGTGACGAGGGCATGTCGGAGCTTGGTGGCAGCAGCACTTTGGAAGGACTCCTAGCTGGAGTTCTGATGTGAAGGGGCTTGCTTTCAATTCTGCCAGGAAAATAAGTGTGGCATGTCTGACTTCACTTCTCAGCTCTTCCGTGGAAACAGCGTAAACATGGCTTTGGATTCTGGTGGGTCATGATATCACAGAGAAGGTACAAGCTCTGGCTTCCAAGAGCAGATCCCTCAGCCCTTGTCTGCACATGCAGCTTGTACTGGTTTATTGGAATTAGATTAGTGAAAGGTGCAGCCACCATTTCCTGCTTTGTGGAGCACTCCAGAATCAGTTTACGAGCATTGGCTAAAATTAAGGCAGTGCGAGACATTCCAACATTAAGGAGAGAGCATCTCCCCAGAGGCCGTGTGGTACCAGTTTCAATCAGTCCATTTCCAGGCTGAGTCAGTTACTTACATGCAGATATGCGTGCGTAGAGAAGCTTTTTCTAGCAGCAGCCTTGCTGGATGATGATCTTTAAGAAGTGTGTAGACCTCAGTGGGAGTCAGAAGTGCTCAAGGGCTGCTGGCAGGATCCATGCCTCAGTGGCTCAGTCTCTCATGTTCATTACAAGACTGAGATTTTGGGAAGCCCTGCTATATGCCTTCCTTTCCAGAAAAGGTTGTGCCACCTGCCTCTCTGGATGTGCAGGTAACTGCCTGGCCCAGCCAGTCTGAATGTGAGGACCATATGCATTCTTGCTGTGGGGCAGGTTGGCCTAGAAATTAGTCTGCGTCATGAACAAGTGGCCTGTGGGACTGCTGTGAAAGCCTGGGTGCTGTGAGGAGAAGATGAGCCATCCAGGGTGTGCCTGCAGAGAGACAGAGGAGAAGCCATTGGATTTGTGGTGTCAGCCAAAAGAAGAAGTTGGCAAATATAAAAAAAGAAAATATAATCCCATACCCTGCAGGGTCTGGTGTGCAATCATATCCCTTCAGAGTGCAGCTGTGGAGCAGGCCCCTTAGCCCCCTACACTAGAGTGGACTGGGCACTGGCTAGCTAACTGTTGCAGCAATGGGTGTTGGAGAATGAGTCCCATCCAAGTGGGGATGTTAAAGCTCGCTCTTTCACCTGGTGAGGGACTGAGGCCAGGCTGTGGTGCTGTGGGCTCCTCAGAGATGGATGTCAGGAGTTTGCAGGAGTGACTCATCAAATGAACCTCCTCCTTTCCTAATTTAGGTTGTAATTTAGGCTTCCCATCTCACCCAGTGGGGTCAGCTGGTTTGTGGCTCAATTGTGTAATCTATCCTGTGGCTGAGAGAATGGTGTCAGTCACTAAGGGCCATACTTCCAAAGCGTTGTCCACCCATGACACACATGTGTGGGACATGCAGGGTGGCCTGTGATGTAGAAGGCCGGGGCCTAGGGCTGCTGGTGCTGCTTGTCTGTGTGTGCATGAGCAAGCATGGAGCTGTGGCCCCTCTGATCCCAATTTGACACAGAAATGAGCTTACTTCCAGGGTCCTTTCATGTGGGTCAGCTTGTGTGTCAGCACCAGGTGCTCAGGCCTGCTTGCATGCTCAACTGGAGGTGAGTCTGAATGCTGCCTGGGCTGATGCACAATTGAGGCAAGCCCTTGTACAGCTTCATTTTTTTTTTTTCAGTGTGTGGATGGCCTTCCCATTCACATGGGCTTGCTCCCTGGCTTGGGAGTTTCTGGATCAGAAGACCAAGCTGCATGCAAGTGCAGGAAAGGTAGAGTCTTCTCTGGAAATGGGGAAAGGCTGTGTTTTTCCATTAGTCTCTTCTCGAGAAGGGGGGCATTGCTGGAGGGAAGCAGAGCTCAGGTTGGGAGCTTTGGGGGCACCCCTGTTTAGAACATACACTGCCACTCTTATTCTTGGGGCTGGGTATAATCATTGCAACATAGGGGCCCAGAGGAATTTGTGCCATGCTCGGCCTCTTGGAAGCTGGCAGTGGAAAGAGCATGGGATACCGAACTTGGGTCTTTGCAGAGGGAAGGATCCAGCTTCTGTTGTGCAGGTAGCAGGCAGTCCGTCCTGGTTGGCCTGGGAGTGCATTGGAATGGCCCATCTCAGAGCACATGGTTTACAGCCCTGACAGCCCCTCTGAGCCTTGGTCTGTATTTGTGAGGTTAATGTTCCATGTTCAGACAGATGCTTTATCCCAAGCAATTGCATTATGGAGATTTAGGGCAGGTCTGCCTGGGGAATATCTCCCTCAGATTAAGTACTCATTGACATTGCTTATCACATAACAAAAATACCTTGTTTGATCAGGCTTCTCTGGGTAGGGGCTTAGGAGAGTGTCCATGCTGGCAGCACATAGCAGCTGCAGTATCCCCCTCCCCTTTGTGCTTCTCTGCAATCCTCCAGCATGCTCCTGCCAAACAGCCCTTTTTTTACCTTCCTTGATGGGAAGGCATGGGTCTGTGGCCACATGGCGGTTGCCACCAGTTCCATCCGTGGCATGTGGGTTAGGTAGCTGCAAAGGGCTCTAACCCTCATTTATGCCCTACTCTAAAGAGGTCCAGGATGGCTGTTGAAAAGGCTGGGAAGAATCTTGTTTCTAAATATGTAATATTATCTCCAGTCCTGGGATGTTCCAAATCTATGGTGGGCAGAGGTCTCCGCAGCCTGGATCTACCTCTGTGTAGGAAGAGCTGTCCTCAACTGTACTTGCCATGTAAAGTTCCAGGCTCCAACTCACTAAGTCTTCTGTATTTCTGCAGGGTGGCACAGTATATGGCAAGGGGCCAGCCCAAGGTATCTGGCGGTACTATTTTAAAGAGGCTGCACTCTAGAGAGTGGGCAGGTGCCTGCCTGTTAGCTCAGTGACCCTCTTGTAAAGTTTCCATGTGGTCTACGTGGCTGAATCCTCTGTGAAGCAGAAATGCATTGTCCGTGCTGCTCTGGCTGTCCAAAATGGGCCAGAAGAGGTGGAGTTGCTTTGGGATCTGAGGACCCCTCCCACCTGGGTCTATCCCCTGCTCGCCCAGTCACCACTTTGTGGGAGCCCAGCTGAGCTGGGAAAGGCCATGGACAGCTCAAGCCCTTCTGGGTCCTGCTTTGTGCCCGCTCCCAGCTGGGTCACACCTCCTGTCACCCTCCAGAGGCAGGTTGATTTGGCTGCTTGGCCCCAGGAGGCCTGGGGTTGTAATTAAAGCATCCACAAAGGCCTCTCTAATCTGTGTCTGCGGGTTTATCCCCACTGGGGTGGCCTGGCATTAATAGCACAGATTGCGTTTCCCTGGGGCTGCTCAAGAGGATTGGCTGCATCTTCCCAAGAAGATTATTGCCTCCAGAGTCACTCCTGTGTGGGGCCCTCAGCACAGCTGTGCTCACCCAGCCCTGGCTGTTCCGCTTGGTGTAGTGGGCATGTTGCCACTACCATCGTCCTGGTAGTCGGGGGGTGGGGGCTTGCTGAGCTCTCTCTGGATGTTTCTTTCCCCTGGGCTGGGCTGGCAACAGGGCCCTCTTTGTTTTCCTCTAACAGCCCAGCCTTGCTTATGCTTCCGGCTCAGTGGAGCTTTCAGGGCTCGGACAGTTGGTTTATTGTGCTATAGAGCAGGATAAACCTGCAGTGCATCCCACTGCCATGCAGCTGCCATGCCTGGTCCCACTCCAGAGCTGAGCTGCGCTGTGTGCCACCCCTTCCACTGTGTAGCTGCCAGGGTGGGGTCTAGCAGGGCATGTGCAGCAGCTGGGTGACATGCAACCTCTGCAGAGAACATGGCCAACAGCAGAGCCTCCCTGCTGACTGCTGCCCCCAGACGCTGGCATGGGGGGCTGGGTGGTTGTGGCAGACCATGAAGGAACCACTTGGTGCCAGATGAAATGCCCAGCTTGTGGGTTGTTGGCTGTAGCTGTCTTGGTCTAAGGATATAGGCAGGCAAGATTATTTGGGTAGATGTGATATCTTTTATTGGACCAACTACATAATTGGAAAAAAGTTCTTTGCAAGCTTTAAGGCACTAACATCCTTCCTCAGGCATTGGGAGACTGCTGCTGTTCACACTTTTAGCTTCTTTTCTACCTTGGAGATCTCAGAACCAACTCATTGCCCTCACATGCAGGCAGCCACCATGATGCCTTGGCACAGGACACCTGGGTCATTCAAGGAGATGGTGCTGAAATCACTGTGCAGCTGTGGGTGGGAGCAAACAGGGCCAGCACTCCTATCATAGATTTCTTCTTCTCTCCCTGCGGCACTTCTCAAAGGCTGGGGAAAGCTACTTTTGCAGAGTGGCTCTATGGCCTAGAAGTGAGGATCCTGCTTCCCTGTGCCTGCCCTAGCTGTTTAGATAGGCACCAGGCCAAGGGCTTGGGGCTGATCTGCCTCCCCTGCATATATCTAGGAGGGAGTATTAAGGTGAACGGAGCAGCACCAGGGAGACAAGGGCCCTGTGTGCCTGTCAGAGTTCTGTCACCTGTGGATAGGTTGCTTTTGTCTGGGTCAGCCCTGTCCTCCTGACCCACACAGAGCCCTGCCCTACCCATCTGAAGCAAGCCCTGACTATGCCATCCTGTGGTGCAGGTGCATATTGCTCTTTTAGGATTGCTTTTCTCACCCTAGGCCCTAGCTCATCTCCATTCTAGTTCACTTGCTGACCTTCTGTCTGGCACAGGCTCCATTTGATCACTGCCCTTTCAGCAAGAGCATCTCATTCGGCAGCTGGCAGTGGTTGGGAAGGAAAATAGCCCTGCCCTTGTGCCATCCCTTGAATAGGAATGATCCTGCCCAGGGCAGGGGGTGGGACTAGATGACCTGTGGAGGTCTCTTTCAGTTCTGTTTCTCTATGATTCTGTGATTCATCATGGGGAAGAAGGGGCAACCAGCTCAAACGGAAAGTGCTGCTCAGCTAGGGGAGCAATATTGGGTCCAAGCACCCTGCTCGCATTCTGCCAAGCTAGTTTGTTCAGGGTTGAGGATCTGCTGGTGTGGCAGATGTGGACATAACTGTTACACAAAGAAACTGATGCAACTGTTCATATCCACATCCCTATCTTGAGATGGGTCGGCAGAGTGAGTTGGCCCTGGGAGCTGTCAATAGAAGGTTCTGCAGGAGGTAGCAGAGGGAATGCAGCCTGGTGCTTTCGAGGTAAGCATATGCTACGGTCTCCTGACCCAGAGCATTTGTGCTCCAGGGCCTCTGGCAGACTCACTTTGCCATCAGACTCCTCCTGATTCATGACCTTAGTGGATTAGCAGAGCCCCTCTGTGTTTCTTTAGAGAGGGTAGGAGAGTCCATTGGGCTGCAGCATTTGGGGAAATGCAGCCTCATGCTCTGAGTCACAGGTTTGAATCCTGGGCAGATCCAGCCTTTGTGTTGCCTGGGTGCAAACATCACATTTGGTTTAAGGCCTGAGTGAGATTGGGTGGTCTGGGGGCTAGGACTCTCAGCTTTACCACCAAACTCCTTGTGTACTTGGAGAGCGTGTGTCTCTTTCTTTTTACTTTCCTGTTGCATGGTAATTGAAACAGTCTGGTGGTTAAAAAATCAGTGACCCGTGACAGCTCGCTGTCCTATGTGCCTGCCACTGGCACCATTTGGGGAAGTGCAGGGATGGGGAATCAGTAGGAAAGTGCAAGTGCAAAGGAGGCTGCAGTGTGCCCAGGAGGTATGCTATGTGGGGGCTGAAGCAGAAATGCATTGTCCGTGCTGCTCTGGCTGTCTGGCTGGGTAATGTGCTTTTGCTTGTTCAACAGCCATCTGCATTTGGTGTCAGCATCCTATCATGGGATGGGCGCTTGGCTTGGCCAGCTCAGGCAGGTCCTTTGTGAGGGTCATGATACATGGCCTCTGTCTTAAAGTCCGTGCTGTTGAAATTAGGGGATTTTGTAAGACTTCCCAAACCCTGGTGGTTGCAAGTGGGAAACCTGAAAAGGTAAGCAGAGCCAGTCCTAAAGTCGACAGCACCCAAAGGCAGAGAGAAAGGTGCAAACTTCTGTTCTGAAGTTGTTGTTTTTATTTTTATAACTGATGTCGTATTTGGGGCCTGATGCATGCTTTCTGAGGGCTGGATAAGTGGGGATGTTGCTGTGGTGGAGGTGAGATGTTTCCACTCTCCTCTGAGGCTGACATCTCCCTTCAGAGTACCTGTCTCTGGGATGAGAGTTTGGGGGATTCTTTGACGACAGGCCAGTCCCCTGCTGCGGAGTGGATGTGATTGTGCTTCGTTGGTTGTGATCAGAAAGTTTTGTTCCCAGATCCTTTTGCTTCTGCCTGCAGGCGGTGTGGAGTTGGCAGGCCTCATGGAGAGTTAGACAGGAATGCTCTTTAACCATTGCGGAGGGTATTTCTGGTTTATGGGTCACATGAGTTCCTCCAGTAGTTCAGATTCTCTCCACTGTTTGTTCTAGATGTCCTTTGTGTGCTGGGGGAGAACTCAAGTGTCCGTGTTGGTTCAGGTTCTCCATGCAGGAGTAGACCCTCTGAGGAGGGCAGTGGGTGGGGGTACAGGTGCATGGTTACGTGGTACGAACTGTGTAACAGGTTTTTAGTGTGCTTTGAGCTGCCAAGTGAACCACAGGACCACTTGGCAGTGCATTGGAGGTGGGGATGTATATGATTTATTTATTTTTTATTTATATAGAAATAAATATTTTTGCAAAACAAAGC
>NW_017728944.1:4738786-4767006 GCF_001723895.1 Crocodylus porosus | reverse complement strand
CGTAGGTAGAGCACATGGTGGTCTGTGGCTTTCACTGGCAGAGTAGGGTTAGTGGCCTGCAACGTGGAGAGCAGCTCTGACTGGGGGTTGACTCATCGCTCATCTGTCTGGAGCCGTCAGCCTGGTGCTCACTGCCTGGAGGCTGCTGCTGCCTTTCATACAAAGGGTTAGTCTATATTGGCACTGGCCTCCCGCAAAAGATAGTTTCTGACCTCACCTGGGTAAAGGGTTTAATTGAGCATGACGCTAGACTCTGTGCAAGAAGATGAGGTTGGATTGATGTGCAGGATAGCTCGCCCTGTGCTTGATGCAGCTTTGAAATGCTGCTTGCATGAAAACAGATGTAGTTTCTGCTCACATTAGACAATCCCCCACCCCCCCAGCCTCCAACTCCTCTTGGTCTAACTGCATTAGGCTGTGCATTTGCACTGTGAGTGTCCTCTGACACATGCAGAGCCTCCCTGGTCCTGGATGAAAGGCCCTGTTCCTGGCACTGACTGCAGGCTGCAGTAAGATTATTTCCTTATAGAAAGCCTCTTCTACCTTGAGGACCCTTCTCACCTCCCTAATCGCACCTGCTCTGGAGATCAGAAAGGATAGGATGCTCTGGGGCTAGGGCATTGGGCACTTTGCTTGCTATTACAGCCCCTCACCCATGATGGCAGGGCAGCTCCAAGGGTTTGAGCCTGCTCTGAACTCATGACAAGGCTGCTGTCAGTTCACCCAGCTGTAAGGAAGTCCCTAGTTACTTGGTCTAGGGAATCAAAAAGCATCTTGTCATGCCGTTCTCTTATGTTTTGCTTGGCTATAGGGACTGGACAGCTGGCCGGGCTATCAGGCTTGGGCAGTGCTTACAGTTCTGGATCAGAAGCTCTCAGCATGTTCTGTGCAGTGGCTTGGCTGAACCTAATGACAGACTTTTTCTATGTCAGTATTTCAAGGCAGGGAAGGCCAGTGCCATATAATATAAAATCTAGACCTGCCTGAAGTGCTTTTGGTAGAACTGTGCTGTGTGCAAAAACACAAGTCATGGGATTTGGAACATTTCATGGGAATGTGTCAATTCTGATTACATTTTTCTGGACAAATAATTGAAATAAAACATTTCCCCTTTTTGCTGTCCAGCGACTTTAATATCTTTGTATCACTTCTCGATCTCTAGAATTGGTATTTCCTAGTGAGGTACAAGTTTAAGTGGTGCTTCTGAGAAGTTTTTTGCATTTTCGTTTTATGGAGAATTCTGTGCCAGTTCTCTGGCCTTCCCTGCTTTCCCCCCAGACACTGGAATTTCCCTCAGAATGGGTCTGGAAGATGTAGAGCCCAAAACCTCACCGTTCAGGAGCTATAAGTGTTCAGAGCAGCATGTTCATTGGCCCTCTCCCCTCACCCACCAAACAAGAGTTGGAGTGAGCCTTAGGTCTCAGTGCAGGATGTTTTTGCTTCAGCCTTTTGTGGGGGGGTGAGGACAGAAGATGACCTGACCTGACCAGTGAGTGGCTGCCTGTAGTCTATTCATATGGCCAGCCTCTGAGCTGAGCCCAGGACCTCTGTGCTGGTTCAGGTGATTTCAGTGTTGAGGGCAGCACTCTCATGTCCAGGATCTTGAGATGCATGCTTGTTGTGATCTAGGGTCAGGCTGTATGTATGCTGTGTCAGCCCAGCTGAGATAGAAGGCTCTGAGATAAGACTCCTGCTGTAGGGGCATGCTGAGGCCTGTTTGCTATACATTGGCAGTGGGCCTAGGGCCAGCAGGAACCAGAAGCCCCCTTCAGGGGCTAGAGGAAAGCCACTAAATGTACAACAAATTCCATGGGACAGATCATGAGAAGACAGGAACTGGAGTGCGGGTTATAGCTTAATAACTAAGGTGGTGGGAGGGTAGGGGACAGCAGCTAGAGTGCATCCACTGCCTTTCAGATGTATTTAAGGTGCCCGTGGAACCCACCCAGTGAAACTGTACTCAGAGATGTGTGCAGACAAGGGAGAGGAAGACAGTCGCACGGTTGCTCAAGTTCTGTCAAGCCAGCACCTTCCTGGTCTGGTAGATGGAAAGTTTGGCCAGGAGCAAGAGGAGCTTGATTAGAAAGTCCCAGGACTTTGTGGGGCTACGGACGGGGTGTGTGTAAAATGAAAGGCATGGGGAACCACAAGAATAGAGAGAGTGGAGGGATTGAAGCCTGGCACACCTAGGCTAGGCATGCACCAAGGTCTTCCTTTCATTGCAGAAGGGATGGGTATGGGGGAACTGGTGAAGCGTGCCAGGTACGTGTACTGACAGCTCCATACAGATGCTGCCAGCTTAGATCCCCAGTAGGTCATATCCTCAGGAACTGCCACTCCTAGCTGTCTCTGTAACCCTCCTGCTGGAATTTCTATTGAAAGGCTTGGTAGAGAGGAACTGCTTCTCAGAGTGGTACTTAGAGAGTGGAGCACTGGAAGGGGAATCTTCCTAATTTTGCCTTGGCCTGCCAGGTGACCTCAGGTGAGTCAGCTTCCTTCTCTGCACCTCTGTTCCCCAGCCTGTACATTGGCTTTCCTCTTCTGTGTAGCTCTTTGTGTGACGAGGGCATGTCGGAGCTTGGTGGCAGCAGCACTTTGGAAGGACTCCTAGCTGGAGTTCTGATGTGAAGGGGCTTGCTTTCAATTCTGCCAGGAAAATAAGTGTGGCATGTCTGACTTCACTTCTCAGCTCTTCCGTGGAAACAGCGTAAACATGGCTTTGGATTCTGGTGGGTCATGATATCACAGAGAAGGTACAAGCTCTGGCTTCCAAGAGCAGATCCCTCAGCCCTTGTCTGCACATGCAGCTTGTACTGGTTTATTGGAATTAGATTAGTGAAAGGTGCAGCCACCATTTCCTGCTTTGTGGAGCACTCCAGAATCAGTTTACGAGCATTGGCTAAAATTAAGGCAGTGCGAGACATTCCAACATTAAGGAGAGAGCATCTCCCCAGAGGCCGTGTGGTACCAGTTTCAATCAGTCCATTTCCAGGCTGAGTCAGTTACTTACATGCAGATATGCGTGCGTAGAGAAGCTTTTTCTAGCAGCAGCCTTGCTGGATGATGATCTTTAAGAAGTGTGTAGACCTCAGTGGGAGTCAGAAGTGCTCAAGGGCTGCTGGCAGGATCCATGCCTCAGTGGCTCAGTCTCTCATGTTCATTACAAGACTGAGATTTTGGGAAGCCCTGCTATATGCCTTCCTTTCCAGAAAAGGTTGTGCCACCTGCCTCTCTGGATGTGCAGGTAACTGCCTGGCCCAGCCAGTCTGAATGTGAGGACCATATGCATTCTTGCTGTGGGGCAGGTTGGCCTAGAAATTAGTCTGCGTCATGAACAAGTGGCCTGTGGGACTGCTGTGAAAGCCTGGGTGCTGTGAGGAGAAGATGAGCCATCCAGGGTGTGCCTGCAGAGAGACAGAGGAGAAGCCATTGGATTTGTGGTGTCAGCCAAAAGAAGAAGTTGGCAAATATAAAAAAAGAAAATATAATCCCATACCCTGCAGGGTCTGGTGTGCAATCATATCCCTTCAGAGTGCAGCTGTGGAGCAGGCCCCTTAGCCCCCTACACTAGAGTGGACTGGGCACTGGCTAGCTAACTGTTGCAGCAATGGGTGTTGGAGAATGAGTCCCATCCAAGTGGGGATGTTAAAGCTCGCTCTTTCACCTGGTGAGGGACTGAGGCCAGGCTGTGGTGCTGTGGGCTCCTCAGAGATGGATGTCAGGAGTTTGCAGGAGTGACTCATCAAATGAACCTCCTCCTTTCCTAATTTAGGTTGTAATTTAGGCTTCCCATCTCACCCAGTGGGGTCAGCTGGTTTGTGGCTCAATTGTGTAATCTATCCTGTGGCTGAGAGAATGGTGTCAGTCACTAAGGGCCATACTTCCAAAGCGTTGTCCACCCATGACACACATGTGTGGGACATGCAGGGTGGCCTGTGATGTAGAAGGCCGGGGCCTAGGGCTGCTGGTGCTGCTTGTCTGTGTGTGCATGAGCAAGCATGGAGCTGTGGCCCCTCTGATCCCAATTTGACACAGAAATGAGCTTACTTCCAGGGTCCTTTCATGTGGGTCAGCTTGTGTGTCAGCACCAGGTGCTCAGGCCTGCTTGCATGCTCAACTGGAGGTGAGTCTGAATGCTGCCTGGGCTGATGCACAATTGAGGCAAGCCCTTGTACAGCTTCATTTTTTTTTTTTCAGTGTGTGGATGGCCTTCCCATTCACATGGGCTTGCTCCCTGGCTTGGGAGTTTCTGGATCAGAAGACCAAGCTGCATGCAAGTGCAGGAAAGGTAGAGTCTTCTCTGGAAATGGGGAAAGGCTGTGTTTTTCCATTAGTCTCTTCTCGAGAAGGGGGGCATTGCTGGAGGGAAGCAGAGCTCAGGTTGGGAGCTTTGGGGGCACCCCTGTTTAGAACATACACTGCCACTCTTATTCTTGGGGCTGGGTATAATCATTGCAACATAGGGGCCCAGAGGAATTTGTGCCATGCTCGGCCTCTTGGAAGCTGGCAGTGGAAAGAGCATGGGATACCGAACTTGGGTCTTTGCAGAGGGAAGGATCCAGCTTCTGTTGTGCAGGTAGCAGGCAGTCCGTCCTGGTTGGCCTGGGAGTGCATTGGAATGGCCCATCTCAGAGCACATGGTTTACAGCCCTGACAGCCCCTCTGAGCCTTGGTCTGTATTTGTGAGGTTAATGTTCCATGTTCAGACAGATGCTTTATCCCAAGCAATTGCATTATGGAGATTTAGGGCAGGTCTGCCTGGGGAATATCTCCCTCAGATTAAGTACTCATTGACATTGCTTATCACATAACAAAAATACCTTGTTTGATCAGGCTTCTCTGGGTAGGGGCTTAGGAGAGTGTCCATGCTGGCAGCACATAGCAGCTGCAGTATCCCCCTCCCCTTTGTGCTTCTCTGCAATCCTCCAGCATGCTCCTGCCAAACAGCCCTTTTTTTACCTTCCTTGATGGGAAGGCATGGGTCTGTGGCCACATGGCGGTTGCCACCAGTTCCATCCGTGGCATGTGGGTTAGGTAGCTGCAAAGGGCTCTAACCCTCATTTATGCCCTACTCTAAAGAGGTCCAGGATGGCTGTTGAAAAGGCTGGGAAGAATCTTGTTTCTAAATATGTAATATTATCTCCAGTCCTGGGATGTTCCAAATCTATGGTGGGCAGAGGTCTCCGCAGCCTGGATCTACCTCTGTGTAGGAAGAGCTGTCCTCAACTGTACTTGCCATGTAAAGTTCCAGGCTCCAACTCACTAAGTCTTCTGTATTTCTGCAGGGTGGCACAGTATATGGCAAGGGGCCAGCCCAAGGTATCTGGCGGTACTATTTTAAAGAGGCTGCACTCTAGAGAGTGGGCAGGTGCCTGCCTGTTAGCTCAGTGACCCTCTTGTAAAGTTTCCATGTGGTCTACGTGGCTGAATCCTCTGTGAAGCAGAAATGCATTGTCCGTGCTGCTCTGGCTGTCCAAAATGGGCCAGAAGAGGTGGAGTTGCTTTGGGATCTGAGGACCCCTCCCACCTGGGTCTATCCCCTGCTCGCCCAGTCACCACTTTGTGGGAGCCCAGCTGAGCTGGGAAAGGCCATGGACAGCTCAAGCCCTTCTGGGTCCTGCTTTGTGCCCGCTCCCAGCTGGGTCACACCTCCTGTCACCCTCCAGAGGCAGGTTGATTTGGCTGCTTGGCCCCAGGAGGCCTGGGGTTGTAATTAAAGCATCCACAAAGGCCTCTCTAATCTGTGTCTGCGGGTTTATCCCCACTGGGGTGGCCTGGCATTAATAGCACAGATTGCGTTTCCCTGGGGCTGCTCAAGAGGATTGGCTGCATCTTCCCAAGAAGATTATTGCCTCCAGAGTCACTCCTGTGTGGGGCCCTCAGCACAGCTGTGCTCACCCAGCCCTGGCTGTTCCGCTTGGTGTAGTGGGCATGTTGCCACTACCATCGTCCTGGTAGTCGGGGGGTGGGGGCTTGCTGAGCTCTCTCTGGATGTTTCTTTCCCCTGGGCTGGGCTGGCAACAGGGCCCTCTTTGTTTTCCTCTAACAGCCCAGCCTTGCTTATGCTTCCGGCTCAGTGGAGCTTTCAGGGCTCGGACAGTTGGTTTATTGTGCTATAGAGCAGGATAAACCTGCAGTGCATCCCACTGCCATGCAGCTGCCATGCCTGGTCCCACTCCAGAGCTGAGCTGCGCTGTGTGCCACCCCTTCCACTGTGTAGCTGCCAGGGTGGGGTCTAGCAGGGCATGTGCAGCAGCTGGGTGACATGCAACCTCTGCAGAGAACATGGCCAACAGCAGAGCCTCCCTGCTGACTGCTGCCCCCAGACGCTGGCATGGGGGGCTGGGTGGTTGTGGCAGACCATGAAGGAACCACTTGGTGCCAGATGAAATGCCCAGCTTGTGGGTTGTTGGCTGTAGCTGTCTTGGTCTAAGGATATAGGCAGGCAAGATTATTTGGGTAGATGTGATATCTTTTATTGGACCAACTACATAATTGGAAAAAAGTTCTTTGCAAGCTTTAAGGCACTAACATCCTTCCTCAGGCATTGGGAGACTGCTGCTGTTCACACTTTTAGCTTCTTTTCTACCTTGGAGATCTCAGAACCAACTCATTGCCCTCACATGCAGGCAGCCACCATGATGCCTTGGCACAGGACACCTGGGTCATTCAAGGAGATGGTGCTGAAATCACTGTGCAGCTGTGGGTGGGAGCAAACAGGGCCAGCACTCCTATCATAGATTTCTTCTTCTCTCCCTGCGGCACTTCTCAAAGGCTGGGGAAAGCTACTTTTGCAGAGTGGCTCTATGGCCTAGAAGTGAGGATCCTGCTTCCCTGTGCCTGCCCTAGCTGTTTAGATAGGCACCAGGCCAAGGGCTTGGGGCTGATCTGCCTCCCCTGCATATATCTAGGAGGGAGTATTAAGGTGAACGGAGCAGCACCAGGGAGACAAGGGCCCTGTGTGCCTGTCAGAGTTCTGTCACCTGTGGATAGGTTGCTTTTGTCTGGGTCAGCCCTGTCCTCCTGACCCACACAGAGCCCTGCCCTACCCATCTGAAGCAAGCCCTGACTATGCCATCCTGTGGTGCAGGTGCATATTGCTCTTTTAGGATTGCTTTTCTCACCCTAGGCCCTAGCTCATCTCCATTCTAGTTCACTTGCTGACCTTCTGTCTGGCACAGGCTCCATTTGATCACTGCCCTTTCAGCAAGAGCATCTCATTCGGCAGCTGGCAGTGGTTGGGAAGGAAAATAGCCCTGCCCTTGTGCCATCCCTTGAATAGGAATGATCCTGCCCAGGGCAGGGGGTGGGACTAGATGACCTGTGGAGGTCTCTTTCAGTTCTGTTTCTCTATGATTCTGTGATTCATCATGGGGAAGAAGGGGCAACCAGCTCAAACGGAAAGTGCTGCTCAGCTAGGGGAGCAATATTGGGTCCAAGCACCCTGCTCGCATTCTGCCAAGCTAGTTTGTTCAGGGTTGAGGATCTGCTGGTGTGGCAGATGTGGACATAACTGTTACACAAAGAAACTGATGCAACTGTTCATATCCACATCCCTATCTTGAGATGGGTCGGCAGAGTGAGTTGGCCCTGGGAGCTGTCAATAGAAGGTTCTGCAGGAGGTAGCAGAGGGAATGCAGCCTGGTGCTTTCGAGGTAAGCATATGCTACGGTCTCCTGACCCAGAGCATTTGTGCTCCAGGGCCTCTGGCAGACTCACTTTGCCATCAGACTCCTCCTGATTCATGACCTTAGTGGATTAGCAGAGCCCCTCTGTGTTTCTTTAGAGAGGGTAGGAGAGTCCATTGGGCTGCAGCATTTGGGGAAATGCAGCCTCATGCTCTGAGTCACAGGTTTGAATCCTGGGCAGATCCAGCCTTTGTGTTGCCTGGGTGCAAACATCACATTTGGTTTAAGGCCTGAGTGAGATTGGGTGGTCTGGGGGCTAGGACTCTCAGCTTTACCACCAAACTCCTTGTGTACTTGGAGAGCGTGTGTCTCTTTCTTTTTACTTTCCTGTTGCATGGTAATTGAAACAGTCTGGTGGTTAAAAAATCAGTGACCCGTGACAGCTCGCTGTCCTATGTGCCTGCCACTGGCACCATTTGGGGAAGTGCAGGGATGGGGAATCAGTAGGAAAGTGCAAGTGCAAAGGAGGCTGCAGTGTGCCCAGGAGGTATGCTATGTGGGGGCTGAAGCAGAAATGCATTGTCCGTGCTGCTCTGGCTGTCTGGCTGGGTAATGTGCTTTTGCTTGTTCAACAGCCATCTGCATTTGGTGTCAGCATCCTATCATGGGATGGGCGCTTGGCTTGGCCAGCTCAGGCAGGTCCTTTGTGAGGGTCATGATACATGGCCTCTGTCTTAAAGTCCGTGCTGTTGAAATTAGGGGATTTTGTAAGACTTCCCAAACCCTGGTGGTTGCAAGTGGGAAACCTGAAAAGGTAAGCAGAGCCAGTCCTAAAGTCGACAGCACCCAAAGGCAGAGAGAAAGGTGCAAACTTCTGTTCTGAAGTTGTTGTTTTTATTTTTATAACTGATGTCGTATTTGGGGCCTGATGCATGCTTTCTGAGGGCTGGATAAGTGGGGATGTTGCTGTGGTGGAGGTGAGATGTTTCCACTCTCCTCTGAGGCTGACATCTCCCTTCAGAGTACCTGTCTCTGGGATGAGAGTTTGGGGGATTCTTTGACGACAGGCCAGTCCCCTGCTGCGGAGTGGATGTGATTGTGCTTCGTTGGTTGTGATCAGAAAGTTTTGTTCCCAGATCCTTTTGCTTCTGCCTGCAGGCGGTGTGGAGTTGGCAGGCCTCATGGAGAGTTAGACAGGAATGCTCTTTAACCATTGTGGAGGGTATTTCTGGTTTATGGGCCACATGAGTTCCTCCAGTAGTTCAGATTCTCTCCACTGTTTGTTCTAGATGTCCTTTGTGTGCTGGGGGAGAACTCAAGTGTCCGTGTTGGTTCAGGTTCTCCATGCAGGAGTAGACCCTCTGAGGAGGGCAGTGGGTGGGGGTACAGGTGCATGGTTACGTGGTACGAACTGTGTAACAGGTTTTTAGTGTGCTTTGAGCTGCCAAGTGAACCACAGGACCACTTGGCAGTGCATTGGAGGTGGAGATGTATATGATTTATTTATTTTTTATTTATATAGAAATAAATATTTTTGCAAAACAAAGCAGATATTTGTAAGCTTCAGACAGGGAGGCAGCTCCCACATGAGAATGTCTTTGTTTGCATGGGGGTTTGGTTTGCACACTTGCTTCTCATAGTGGTGTTTGCTGTAGTGGATCCAGAATGCTGGAAAGGTGGGTGCAGCAGTAGAGCTCGCTGCATGAGCCAAAGATTGGAAGAGCTGAGACCAGAGCTGCTGGTGGTGAAAGGGGATGCTACCAGACCAGCACACCACCCTGGTGTTTGCTGGTGGTGAGGCCTGAGATCTGGCCAACCCTGTTTTCATTGGCACTGCTTATTTCCTGAGTGGCAGGAGGCAAAGCAGTGTGCTGGAGGACAGTGGAGGGATGGGGGTTGTATCCTCCTTGGAATTGCAGTAATGCCAATATTTCACTGAGACTGTTGCTGCAGTGTGAAAAGCAGAAGCAAAGCTGCTTCCTTTCCACAGCATCTTCTGAAGGCTCCAGGAGTACTTCCGAGACCATACGTAAGAGTTGCCTGCCTCTGAAATTCATCTGTCTCTGGGGTGGAGCACGAAGTGACCAAAATATTCAAAACAACCATCCTTGACCTTCAGTATGCTGATGACTGCACCACCCTTGTGCACACTCAGAAAAACCTCCAGAATGTGCTGGATATCTTTGCAGAAGCCTACTGAACTTTTGGCCTTGCTCTCAGCCGTGAGAAAGCTGCAGTGCTGATCAGCTTGCTCCAGGCCAAGAATGTGATCCCACCCCCTCCTCAAATTACCATTGAGGGAAAGACCCTGGAGGTAGTCAAGCACTTCCCTCTGTAGCCACCTCTCTCAGAGAGCGAGCATTGATGAAGAGATCCAGCACAGGATCCAGTGTGCAAGTGCCTCCTTCGGGAAATTGCTTTGGCATGTTTTTATTGGTTCTGATCACCAAGATCCAGCTCTGCAATAGTCATCATCTCCACTCTCCTCTATGGATGTGAAATGTGAGTGACTGACTGTCATCATCTCAAGAACCTGCAGAGGTATCACTAACAATGGCTCTGGAAAATCGTCATCATCAAATGAGAAGATTGCTGCACAAATGCAGCATGCTTGATGAAACCAGTGTTGCTAGCATTGTCAGTGATCCTCAAGCACCAGCTTCTCTGGACCAGACTTTGTGTGGATGTCTGGCTCTTGACTCTGAAAACAAGTGCTGTACTCCCCACTTAGTTGTGGCCTGAGATCTTACGGTGGCCAGAGGAAATTCTACAAGGACACATTGAAGTTATGTGTCAGGAAAACGGACACCAACATCAAGAGCTGGGAGGAGCTGGCTGCTAACCGACTCCAAGTAGTGCTGCAACCTAAACCCAAGTGCCTGTCTCTGGGATGAGTCGTTGGCAGAGTAAAGCATCTCGTCTTCAAAGCAGAAGAAGGAAAAGGAGAGAAATCTCAGCCTATGGACTAGTCGTCCCTGTGGAAAGACCTGCAACAGCTGTGGACAAATTTATGACTCAAGGATTGGACTCTTAAGTCATCTCAAGACCTATCAATGCTCCATGGTAGAGCTCATCCTCAACTCAAGGTACTGCCACTGCTGATGCGTTGGGCAGCAGTTGCCAGGCAGGAAGTGAAGAATCCTAGAGCTGGCTGAAGCTGTCAGGGATTTGAGGGGAGCAGATGGTGGGAGCTGGAAGCGAACAGGGTAAACAGTGCCCTGACCTGCATGAAAAGCACTCTAGGAGCCATTAATGATGGAGTACTCATGCCATGTATTTTGTACCCCCCACACTCATCCAGGTTACACTTTGGCTGTCAGGGGAGACCATCTCTGACAGGGTCAATTCCTGAGGCAGCCACACCGTGACCAGGCCTAGCCCCACGGAGCTGATGAAGCTACTGTGGCCTGTACCCATGCCATGTTGTAGCATGAACAGAGCCTGCTGCCCCCCCCCAGTGGTTGACAGTCAAAGATTTTGTCTTCATTCTCAAGAGGAAATATTTTATTTCCACAGCTGGTGCCGTTTCTCTCCTGTACATGCAGAGGAGGCCTTGAAGTTCCCCTTCCCTTGCTTGCTCGGTGTCGATAATTTCCAGTGTGGGCTGCAGACGCTTAGCAGGCAGGGGGAGCATCGCAGAGCAATTTTCTGCCGCCAGCTGCAATCGAATCTCGGCAGAGGCCAGGGCTGCTGCTGCCGCTCGTCTGCAAGAGAAAAACAAAACCCATCAAAGCGTCGAACCTTTAGCATAAGCCATGTCTCTTTCAGAGCTGGTGCCATCACGTCCTGAACCGAAAGCTCTGGAAACCACACACACAGACATGAAACAACCAAACTGCACAACCGTTTCCAAAGCGAATGACTTGTAGCCGACGTGGGTATGCGGCAAGGCATTCATGCCTACAGAAACCTGTCCCCTGTCCTGCAACGGCTTGGGAGATTGCAGAGTCACCACCAGGGTGATTTTTTTTTTTTTTCTTCTTTCTGTAAGACTCAGCTCCTGAAATCACAGGGTTATGGGAGAATCTGTTGGAAAGAGAAGTGTCAAAGAGCTGCGGAGAGCAGTTTGGGGATGCAGCCCCTCAAGACACTGCCACAGGGTAACAGGGACCTGGGAGGCATTAGTTTTAAGTCAGTTTCATGGGTTTTGGAGCCTGCCTGGAAATATCTAGAACTGTACAGCTCAGTTACCCTTTCCCCTCTGCGCTATCATGATGACACTACTGCTTCTTTGGCTGGAGGAACCAGTGTGGGGCACCAAGCCTTTGAGGCCCCAGGCTGGCTGATCTGCTGCTGCCAAAGGGTTCCTGGTCTTTGGTGGCTATGGCTGCAAGAGCTCAGGGAAGTGCGGTGGGGCTAGCACCCCTGGTCGGCAGTGCAGAAGCTGTCAGAACCATGCTGCTGGTGGAAGGACGTATTGTAAAAGGTTGCAAACTGGAGATGCACAGACAGTGGAAGCTTATCAGCCAGGGAGTCGGGGACAGGTACCAGCATCAGCACAGGGCTAGGCTGAGAAGCGTGAATGTGGGGCCTCCAGGTGCCCCAGTATGGGTGATATCCGGGGGGGAGGGTATGTAGCTGAGAAGCAGGAGAAGCTATGCATGCTGTGCTTGGATCTCAGGCCATCACAAATAAATGGCAGTTCTCTGCTGGAGCTAATGCTAGGGGAGCCCCATTCTCATGGTGACGCCATGGCATGAGGTGTGCCATCCTTCTCTCCAGATTCCCCCTTAGGAGCCGCTTGTTGTGTAAGGTCAAGCATGATGTGCCTTTTCTTCCTTTCTTTAAAAAAATATCCCTCCACCGTGCACACCTCTGCCTCTCACTAAGGAAAGGCATCATGTCCCTCAGGGTATTCCTATCTGCCTCTGCCTTGTTACCTCTCCAGTGGTGGGCTTGCTCCATCAGCCAGGGCCTGTCTGCTCCTGGCCATATGGCCAGGTGCCCGCCACACTCCTGAGCTCCTATCCAGCACCAGGAGCACCAATGAGCAGCCCCACGCCTAGCAGGGTCTAATCACAGATCTCTGTTGATGGCAGGGTCACAGCCGGTCTTAACAGTGCACAAAGAGCAAGTATGAGGCCCCTGCAGGGACACTGCCTTGGGTGCTCCCCACCTGGGTGGCGAGCAGCTGTGCTTCAGTTTTCGTAGTGCTTTTGATTGCGAGGGAGCCTTGTGCCACAGCACCGAGTCCTGCCTGCCTTGTGCTGTAGCGAGGCTTGCTGCCCACTTGCTCCAGCGGCAGAAGAGGAAGCTGCCAGGAACCCAGTGCTGTTTGGTCTGCGTGAGGCAGCTGACATTTTGGAAGGAAATAGCTGCTCCTTCCTGTAACCGGGCAGCCTGTGAAACAGTAGCACGGAGCTGCTGTGCTGGGAGCTGGGCTTGCGCCTTGGAGCACACAGGCTTGTAGCTCAAGGATCGGGGTACCCAGCTGGGTGGAAAGGCATCATCAGAGCTGTGCATGGGGCTAGGGCAGGGCAGAGCCAGGAGACCACCTGTTCCTGCTGTGAGTATCGCTGGCGCTTGTGGGGAGTTTCTGGCAGCTTCTGACTTGGCACTAGGGTTTCTGCATTGTGCTAGCATGGGAGGGTAGTGAATCTGAAGAATGCTTACACCATACTCAGCCTGTTCCCCAGCAGGTACAGTGTTCCCCCACACACACACACACGTGTGCGCGCACACGCACGTGCACAGTTGCTGAAATAGGGGACTGCTTTGCCTCTCAGTAGGGCAATGAGCCCCTTGGGTTTTACCATGTACCTGGAGAGAGCGCTTCAAGGTGGGCAGGGGCTCTGCTTGATCTGAATGCTTGATCTGAGCAGGGGATTGATTGGGTTCAAATGTTAGTGGGGGCAGTGCTGCTGTACCCCAGCTCTACTCTGTCTGCATGGCGCTGTATCCCTTAGTCCCACTCTTCGGCACCTTTGGCATGAACTGGGAGATGTTTAGGTCAGTGCAGGTGTTTTTGGGCATAACTCGCACAGTTATGGGCTGGTGATCTGGGCCAGCGGGCTAGTGGGGCTTCAGCAAAGCCTCTGCAATGGGCACTGAGCCAGACAGGAGGCCCCTGGATCCAGTGGCTGCATGTGACTCCTGACTGTCGGGCTCTTGCTTTGAGCTCTGGAAGCTGAGCAGAGTCCCTGAGCTGGGATCTCGCAGCAGGTTGTGTGCCTTGACTTGGAGTCCTGCCCAGCCTGCAAACGGGAGAGCAGCTGCAGGAACTAGAAGAGGGTGGAGGTGCAATGAATCCATAGAGCTGGAGGTGCTGGCTGGCACAGGGCAGGCTGCATTTCCCTGTGGAAATCGTCTGAGGAAGGCCTGGTAGCTGCCCTGGCTGCTCAAGTCACGTTTCTTTTCAGAATCCCCCAAAAAGGTTTCTGGCAACCTGGCTCTTTTCTGTGGCTTCCGTTCCCCCCTACATCAGTTGCCGTGGTTTGGGCTGGGCAGCGTGGTGGCACTGCAGGAGACCTTTACTATGAATTCTGGAAAATGGTTTTGGGGCTGGTCTTTTTGCTTTGATCTCTCAGAGTTGTTTCAGCAGAATTGGGCCTCTCTAGTCCTGTCCCTTCCCTTCCCTTCCACGCCCTCTCAGTTGAAACAGGTGGCTCCATCCATTCCCATTTTGCAAGTGGGGCAGCTCATGCCCCCAAGCATCCCAGCTCTTTGGGCAGACCATGTGCCCTGCATCACTGGGGCACATCATGGAAATACTTGCCTCAGGGTTTTGTTCCCTCTGCACAGAGGTGATTTTGGGCCCTGAATTTCTTTACTCCTGTGAGAGAAGCAGGAGCTCAGTCTTTCCAGGCCTGATCCAGCCACCCTTGCCCTGAGCCAGCTCCCAACATAGTCCCTGGGTGCTCAATGCACAGGAGGCTTGCAAAATCAGGCCCCCAAATACAGGAGCAGGTTGCGACCTAGAAGCAACAGAAAGCACGTGTCTTCCAGGAGGTGCTGAGAAACCACGTGTCTGTGTGTTTACTGCAGGCCTGGGGGAGGGTACAAAAGCTTCAGCTCCAGGAAATCTCTCCTGCCCTAGGGACTTTTTGGTGCCCACAGGAGCATGGTGATTCAGAGGCTGAGCTCTCAGGAAGCGCCTCGGTGCTTAACCCATGGAGGAGGTCTGGAAACCCCCCCCCCTTGGCAGTGCAGAGCAGGGCCTGTGTTCTTAGCTGATGAGAACTACCCAAGGGCCCGTGGCAGAGCGGCCTGGTTGATGTTTGCAGCTGAGTCCATGGCAGGGAGGGGTCAAACTAGCCATCTGGGCACATCTACACATGCACATTTACTGCATAATAACTAAAATTACTGCACAGTATGGGCACGCATCTAGATGTGCATGCCTGCCCACACCACACAGTAAGTAAGGTGACTTATGCCGACTTGAGCGTAAATTTGATACCAGCATCATGCAGGTATCAAATGTATACCCAATTAGTTACTGTGCAGTAACGCACGTGTAGATGCCTTACTGCACAGTATCAATGTGTGTGTGTGTGTATGTACTGACTTGGGACTACCTTTAGTCCTAAGTCAGTCCACACAGTGTTAATGCTCTTTAATGCCTGCACGTGTAGATGCCAGCCTATTTCCACCTACTATGCAGTAAATTTAAGCCAGTGTAAATTGCCTTCTGAGTAGATTGATCATTAAGAGGCTGGTGACAGAGCAGGCAGAGATGTGCAGAGTATGCCTGCTGGTGATGGACTGGAGCTCAGCCTGTGACTCTGTAAGGGCAGGGGCTCTGGCACATGGTAAAGGGGCCATGAATGGGTCCAACCCAGTGGGGGTGGCAGGATGAGGCTAGCTGCTTAGAGGGGGCTTCCTTAGCAGATGCTGACTCCCATCTTTGACTAGGCAGCCAGATGTTGTTACTTGACCCTCTGCAGCCCAGTTTGCCAGGGAGCTGTCTTGGTTTTAGCTGTCAGTGATGCACGTACTGAGTGCAGATGGCAGTTGGATTGGCACCCTGCACATATGGTCCCTGGTGGCAAGGGCAGCCTTGCTGGGCTGTTCCTGGGGCAGCCACCTCACTGGCTGAGATTGAGGCAAGCCCCAGCACAGACTGCAGTGCCTGCTGGGTTATGGCATGAAATTAGCATGTCCTTGGAGCATCCTGCCAGTGGCAGCTGGAAGCCTCATAATGGCAGGGTCCCCAGGGCAGAGGGGTGCGGCTGCCCAGCCTGTTCCGTGGGTCAAGTCATCTCGCCTCCTTATGGGACTCCACAGGATGCCTTTGCTCCAGTGACGTGCCATGCTTTGCAGCCCTCTGGTGCTGACCCCCTGCTCTCTGACGCATTTCCCTCTCTTTTTGTCTTCTCTTTCTAGACTCATTATGACTTACTTGTGGCTCAAGATTTCTAACTGATTGCTTTCCTGCAGTGTCATTATCTTAATGGGTCTTTGTTTTGTTTCCCGGGGGTCTAGGCTCGGTGGTGTTCCCCAGGCAGGATCCGGCCACTGCAACTTGGAGCCAGCCTTTATCCCAGGCCCTTGGTTTCCACACTGGCTGGTATCAGCGATTTCTGGAACAGTCTCTTGGCCCATGTCCTGCTTTTCACAGTTAACAGCTTCCCCCATCTGGACCCCCATTCTTCCTCCTCCTCCTTCCCTGGCTTCTGTGCGGTGTGGCTCTTGCAGTGGCTGCTCTGCTTGTGAGACGCCATTGCCCTCTCCAGGTCTGAGCCCCAGCCCTGGAGGGTCCTTCTCTCCTATGTCTGTGTTGTGTTATTGTCTGCCCCCATCTCTGCCCTGCATCCTGTCCCCTGGCCACTCCTAGTTACCTCATAACTGCCTGTCATGCTCTTCCGCCTTCCCACTGCCCCACTTCTACGATTCCCTGAACTGCACAGAAGGTATAAGAACAAGAGTTTCTTTGAGTCCCAGGCCATATAGGGGCTTTCTGCAGTGCCACCCAGAGCCATTGGCACGCTGTTGCAGGGCACAGTTCTCTTCTGTCAGCAGCTGTCAGACTGCCCCAAGGAGGTGAGTCGGTACCCAGACGTCCAGACAAATATGACGAAGTAACTGAACACCCTCTGCAGCCTCCAGTATGAGGGAGCCAGGTTACAGCTCCTACTTTCATAGTCCCATGTCCAGAGCTCAAGAAGAGGTAGCAGAGTCATTTTCCCACAGAGTGCAAAGGAAGAAAAAGAGTCCGGGGTGCTAAATGGCCCTGTGTTGGCCACATCCCATCCTCGGCCAGCTGCTTAAAGTAAACTTTGCCACAATCAGAGCTACTGTGTGAAGTGAGCCACATACAATTCACCTGCTGTCCTGCCAAGGAGACCTGTAGCAGGATGCAAAGGAGCCTTCCTGGTGCAGACTATTAGCCCATTTCCTGGCCTCCCAAGCACTGGCCAAAGTCAAACTAACCGGCCTGCTGCCCACCATCTAAATCACTGAGGAAGGCACCGATCACAGGTTGGGCCAAGACATTGACTCCTAAGTGCCCTGTAGGCCAGAGTCAAGTGCAGTAGGAAGTAACCACTTGGACACTGCTCAGAGAAATGTGTCACCTACTGGAAACCTCAGAATTGCTTATGACTTCCAATAAATGTCACCCAGTCCAGTGATAGGAAACAAGGCCATCTCCAAGCCATCTTCAGTGCCAAGGGGATGCAACAGAAATGTCATGCTCCTTTGTCCGTCATCTTGAAAAACACCACATAGCAGATAACTTCAGTTTTCTTTAGATTTCCTTCATTTGCAAAATGCTGCATGCTGACCCTGTCTGCTCTTGGCTTGGTGCCTGGGGATAGAAAACACTGTGAGCATGCACAAGTCTGATGGCTTCAGTGCATTCACGCCAAGAGTTTGGGGTCACTCAACAATAGAGAATGCAACCTACAATCCCACATAGTTTTACACGTAAAGGTCTTTGCCCATGAGGCAGCCAAATGTCTCAGTGTCTGGTCGGGGTGGCTTTCTTGGAATTTGGGGGGTGGATGTGAAAACTTACATACATCAACCTTGTTCAAAAAATGCTTGGGTGCAGCCTGCCAGAGGGCAAACATTGTCAGTCTCCTGGCTCTAATTTGATCTTGTGGCAAAAAAGCCATTGTGTTTTGCTGCCATACTGTAATCTGTTGGCCACTATTTTGGTTATTCAGATTCCCTGTGGCTTAGGTTTAGCAGACTGTTTGAAAGGAATGTGTGGTGGTTGGAAGTCCTGGATTGAGACTCAGGAGGTCTGTGGTCAGTTCAGGTTTTGCTCCACACTCCCTTTGCTTTTGGTAAATCACCTAATCTCAGAGTGGCCAACTATTGTGAATCTGGGAGTGCTTGGGGTTCCTTCTCTTAAAGCTCCAGATGCCAGAATCAGATGATCCAAGAGAACCTCAGCTTTTGTGTATAAATAAAGGTGAATTTGTAGGGTGTGGAGACAATACAGAAGACACGAGTAGAGCATGGCCTAGGTGCTCAGGCAAAGAAAAAGATCCCCAGATGCATTACTTGGATTCTAAAACCTAGAGTTTGGAGGCTTTTTTGGACTCCTGACTCAAGATTTCTGCAGGCTTGTGGCTGGCACTCTTGTGATCAATTGATCCATGCTCCGTCACGGTAACTTTGGCTTTTCTGTTGTTACTGCTGTTAGAGGCTGCCATGCTTTAAAACCTTTGAGCCCTGCCCATAGAGAGGGAACTTGCTTTGCTCAGAGCGGTACAAATGTGGCAGGTGAGACAGCCTGGGCCCCACAGAGCTGAGAGTCAAAATATGAGGCAAGAGGCCATACATGGATGGAAACAGCAATGGGGGTGCAAGGTAGCACTGAGGCGATTTCAAAGGGTGGTGCGCTGTCGGGAGTGGGATAACAGCATTTCCTTTCTCCAGTGCTGCATTTGGCTGCAGAAGAAGTCATTCTCTTCTGCCTTTCTACTGCTGTATACAACACAGGCCAGAGAACCTCCCCCAACAGTTTCTGCATCCTCTCCTTTCCTTCTCTCTGAGCAAAGTGTATCAAACAGAAAGGGAGCTGGTCTTGATTTACAGCCTATGGTGATTAAGCATCTGCTCCCTTGCTGCATCGGCTTTTCCTCATGGTTAACACCCCTGGAAAAGCCAAGATAGCCCCTGTTTTCTAGTCTGGCTTGGCTTTGCTTCACTTCAGTTTTCAGTTTGACTGAGAACTTTTGCTTCCTAGGCAGGTTTTCCATAGTGAAAAGCATCCCTAGAGCTTACTTTTGAATCTGTTTGCCATGCTGTGGCTCCCCTTTCTGCAGTGCAGACAGCAGACCTGGTCACGGGGTCCAGCCATGTCTCAAGTGCTGTGTACAGAAAGGAACTGTCCCTACCCCTGCTTGATACTTCACGGGTTATGCCAGTGTTTCACCATTCATCCTGGCATAACTTCATTTTGGAGCATGTGACTTTGCAGCTTGGTCTCTGTTTAACACTGTTGTTTTGGCCTGCGGTGTTCCTCACCGCCCCCTTGGCTGGCGGCTCTCTGCAGGGGCCTGAGCTCCTTGTGGAGCCCGTCCCAAACACTCACCATTGCATCAGCCTGAAAAACTGTATGACTGTGGAGTTGTTTTTTCCAAGACCCATGGAGCTTCAAATAGCAATGTGACGAGTGAAGCTCTTGCTTTTTATAGGTGCTGTCCCCCTGTCTGTTCTCTCTAGATCTGTCTCCAGGGCTTGTGTCTGTTGTTGCCATGTGTGCTTTACAATGAGCCAGTGGAAATACCTAAAAGTCCAGAAGAAAGTACCGTGCTCAAGTGTCACTCCATGGGCTTGGAATAGAAGCTGGCACCTATCTGCCTGCCTGAAATAGCTTGTGGAATCCACTTGGAGAACCACTCATGCATTTTTCTTACTAAACTGTTTGTGTACAATCAGCACCTGGCTCAGGCTGCAGAGGCTCCAGCCCCTAGTGCCCCAAACATGCTGGCTGCAGGGGCCCCACTGGCAGTGCTCAGGACATGGGGCCTTGGCTTGTCACACTGTGGCCAGGCTGTCTCAGTATGAGACATCCAAACCAGAGCCCTGAGTGCTTGATCCTAAAGATCCCAGTCTAACCCTTGTGGGAGGACAGCATGAAGGGCAGAACAGGATGCTGGTGCCCCTCCAGGGATTATGCTTGCACTTGACTAGGTGGTGTCAGCTGGCAGGGAGGCAAAGGAACAGAGCCAGTAGCATGGGGTTCGTCCTTCAGGGACACTAGCTTGTGATGTGATACTTGTGGCCACTTGTTGGGGAAACTTTTCCCATTGGCCTCAATCTGGATCTCTTTCATTCCATTTTTGGGGTTATTTCCCCTGCTGCTACTGTTTCTCATTTGGCTTGGCCAGGCCAAGTCCGTGATCTTGTCATGGCCTATTCCTGTGGGACCATGGTTACCACACTGCAAAGGCATTGCAAGGAAATCATTTCCAGACCTAAATTCTTTCAGGACTCTTCCCAGAAAATGGAGGGTGACTCAGATTCTGGGTCCTTCCACCAGTTCTTGCTCTTGCCTTTGTGACTTCAGAAGCTTTTCCCAGCAGCAACTTGTGAGGTCAGAACCAGGAAGTCTCCCTTCCAAGTTAGCATGTCCTGTGAGGTAGAGCCCAGGTTGGAGCAGGATGAGGTGCTGTCTCCCTTGTGTTGGCCTGTTGCGCAGCAGGTGGCTCTGTGCTAGGCTGGGGGCATGGTGACCTCTTATCTTGCTCCCTGAAGTGCATTTAACTCGCAAGTGGTCTCTTTTCTCAACAGGTACTGAGCCATGGCTGTGTGGATCCAGGCCCAGCAGCTCCAGGGGGAGGCCCTGCGGCAGATGCAGGCATTGTATGGCCAGCACTTCCCTATTGAGGTGCGGCATTACCTGTCACAGTGGATTGAAAGCCAAGCATGGTAGGTGAGCCTGGCCGATGGCTATGCTGACACTCCCTGGCTTTGCCCAGAAACACCTTTGCCTGCCCCAAACAGTAATTGAGAGTCAAAGTAACCCCAGATGCTACCTACCTTGGGAAACCCCCATCCAGTGAACTGGACTTTCTACCATCAACCTTCCAGCCCCAAGCAGCAGGGTTTGGCTCTGGATATCAGCTGATGGTCCCTTAACCCCAACATGGTGTCACTATCCTGTAAACTGCCTCTGCAGCCAGGCAGCCTGCCTGCTCTCAACCATCTTACAGCCAGGCCTGGGTGCTGTGGGGGGGATCTGGGCTGTTAGGAGGAAGGTCAGAGGGGCTGTTTCACTGGCTTTCCTGGCAACACTGGCAGGAGGGGAAGTGCTATTTACATACAGAAAGGGAGAAGAGGATTTTAAAGCCTTATGCCCACCCCTGAGGTGTTAGACCATCACAGGATCTGAAAGTGCCATAGCTGGGTTGTGCACAGCCTGGTGGCTTGAGTGAAGCCAGCCCAGACCTGGAAAGGCCCTCTTCCAAGCTCCACTGCCTGCTGATTGCAGCCTTGGCCCAGTCACTCAAGTGCTCTGGGCCTGTCCCTTTGTTAAACACCTGTGTGCTGTAGTGGCAGCCCGTCACTGTCTAGGGATGGGGTAACAGGGGCAAAGGTGGAGCCAGACATGGGATATACACCTGTTTGTTCTGGGCTTTGTAAGCAAACCTGCAGGATCACCAGCATATGAAGGCTGAAGACCTGAGAGCAGTAGCTCTCGACATCCTCACTGGGGGGTGGAGATGGCGGGGTGGGGAGGCAAACACCATCTACTGTGTTATCATGGGTCATCTCTGTTATGAGCTGTGGCCCAGAGAGCAGGCAGGTTAACCTCTGAGCTGCCCATCTTTCTCTGTGCCAGGGACTCCATTGACATTGATAACCCCCAGGACAGCATCAAAGCCACCCAGTTGCTAGATGGGCTGGTCCAGGAACTGCAGAAGAAGGCAGAGCACCAAGTGGGCGAGGATGGCTTCTTGCTGAAGATTAAGCTGGGGAACTATGCCACACAGCTGCAGGTTGGTGCCCAGAGCCTGGGATGGCAGTGTGACTGCCAGGGATGGGATGAGAGCAGAGCAGGGCAGGGTTGTGGGAGATGACAGAAGACCCCTAGCATCTCTTTCTCTCTTCTCCTCTGTTGTGAGGGGCAACATGTCCTTAGAGGTAGCTCTTCACTGCTACCCTAGACTCTTTCTCTGCTGAGCTCTTTTGCACACCAAGGGCATGTCCCCCATCCCCAAGACTCATGTTCTGCTGATAGGGCGTACTGTCCCAGCTGTGTGGGGTCCAGAAGTAACCTTCTATCAAATATGCCCTAAGAGCAGGGGGGCTGAAAAGAGGGTAGGGCAGGGCTGGGTGCTGCTTCCTGGTAAGAGCCTCATCTTCCCATGCCTGGCACAGGTGGTGCCACCCCTGTGCCCCAGCGCAGGTGGGTGGCAGTGACAGGGCAGTAGGGGCCCCCAGCTGGGCTTGCTCTGTGCCTGGCTCAGGCCTGGGTTCTCTGTCCCTGCAGAACACGTATGACCGATGCCCCATGGACCTGGTGCGCTGCATCCGGCACATCCTGTACCATGAGCAGAGGCTGGTGCGAGAGGCCACTAATGTGAGTATATAGACAGGTGCGGGTGGGTTGCAGCTCTCCTCATCACTCTGGGGGTGCCAGGATGGGGAACAGCCCCCAGCCTGGAGCGGGCACTGACTCCACAGAGACAAAACTGATCCCCGTCACACCCTGCCATCCCAGTGACCCCCGTTGCTGCCCCTTGTAGGGGTCTCTGCTTCCTGGGACTAGTTCCTGTCCCCAAGCCCTGCAGCCCCTGCCCTGGGGTATGGGGATGTGCTTATTCCTGCCCTGACCTGAGGACCCCCCATCTCAGCAGAGCCCATCCCCAGCCGGCAGCCTGGTGGACACAATGTCCCAGAAGCACCTGCAGATAAACCAGATCTTTGAGGAGCTGAGACTCTTCACCCAGGACACAGAGAATGAGCTGAAGAAGCTGCAGCAGACACAGGAGTATTTCATCATCCAGTACCAGGAGAACATGCGCCTTCAAGGTGGGGCAGGGGGATCCGCTGTGGCCCAGACAGGTCTGCAGCGGCCAATGCAGAGGAGTGCAGGGGAAGCCTCAGGGGTAGGACCCCCAGGGTAGAGGCAGTTTCACTCCAGGTTCACAGCCTTAAGGAGGCCCCACCTGAGCAAACAAATGTCCCAGTGACTTCCACCATCTTTGAGCCAGGGAGTGCCAGGTGCCTGGCTGGGGCTGGCACACCCTACAGTTGCCCAGTGTAGTTGCAGGCAAGATGCTGCCTTGGGAGGTGGCAGAAAGGGAAAGGGGCTGGAGCCTTTTTAGCTAAACCCCAGGGCCTGCTGTCACAGCACAGCTCTGGGGTCGCCAGTGCCTAAAGCTGCCAGCCCATGGTGTCACCTCACCAGGGCAAGGGCCTGGGGAGCACGTTTCCCCTCTGGATAACCAGGACAGCACTGGGCCCCTGGAGAATCAATGAGGGGCCAAGGATCCCCCAGTACCAGTGAGGCTTGGGCTGGTCCTAACACTCTGCTTCCTCCCCAGCCCAATTCTCCCAGCTCTCACAGCTGGGTCCGCAGGAGCGCATGTCCCGGGAGACGACACTGCAGCAGAAGAAGGCATCGCTGGAGGCCTGGCTGCACCGGGAGGCCCAAACACTACAGCAGTATCGTGTGGTGAGCACTGGCCCAGCCTCCACAGGGCCTGGGGTGACCCCAGCCCTCCCCAGCCCTGCCCTAGGTCTGCTACCACCCAGCAGTGACATTCTTGTCCCACCCCCTGCAGGAACTGGCTGAGAAGCACCAGAAAACCCTGCAGCTGCTGCGAAAACAGCAGACGACCATCCTGGACGATGAGCTGATCCAGTGGAAGCGGCGGCAGCAGCTGGCGGGGAATGGTGGCCCCCCTGAGGGCACCCTGGACATGCTGCAGTCCTGGTGCGTCCCACCTTGCGCCATCTGCCCTGCTGGCAATGGGGCTCTGGGCCCTGCAGGGCAAGGCAGCTCGGGGCTCAGGTCTCAGGGTACTGCTGGTCAGTCTGAGCGTGGCTATACTGAGCGCTGGCCAGGAAGGAGCCATACAAAACTAGGACAGCCCTGGATTCAGGGAGTCACTGGCTGTGCCCCACGTCTGAGCAGTGGCCCTGAGGTGAGCCAGCCTGAGAGAGACATGATGCTTGCTGGGTGTGTGCCAGCCATGGGAGGCATCTCTCTTTGCTGGGGATCAGGCTGTGCTGCTGGTTCTCTTGTGCAGCTGAGCCCCAGGTGTTGGCTGGAGCCCTCCAGAATGGGGTCCTCTGTGTTTGGGACAGTGGGGACTGGCCAGATAGGGAGCTCCATCCTAAAGAAGGCCTGGCCAGGGGCAGGGGGGCTGCACACAGGACTGAAGGGCATTGAGCGTCTCCCCCGGGCCCTGGCTGAGCACTGATTGGGCCTGGCCCTCAGGTGTGAGAAGCTGGCCGAGATCATCTGGCAGAACCGGCAGCAGATCCGTCGGGCTGAGCATGTGTGCCAGCAGCTGCCGATCCCGGGCCCGGTGGAGGAGATGCTGGGTGACCTCAACAGCACCATCACTGACATCATTTCTGCCCTGGTGACCAGGTAATGTGGTGAGGTGGGGAGAGGCAGAGCCAGGTTGGTCCCTGACAGGCTCCTGGCCAGTCTCTCCCCACAGGGGCTGGGCAGGGAAGGCAGGAGGCACAGGCCAGGCCAGGTCAGGACACAGTTGGGAATCATCATTCGGGCTCTGGGAACCCCCATCAGGCATGATGTGGACAGTGAGGGGCACCAGGCTGAGGAGTAGGGTGGGATTTGAGGGGAATCTCTGTGGGTAGTGGTATTGGGGGCTTAGAGGGGCTGGGCAGCAGGTTTCTAGGGGGCTAGGAAAGGGGATTAGGGGCTGCAGACCCCACAGTGGGGGCTAGGTGAAGGCCTCCCCCTGCCATGGATGAGCCTTGCCCTGGCACCATGGCAGTGACACCAGTGTCTTCCCCCAGCACCTTCATCATCGAGAAGCAGCCCCCCCAGGTGCTGAAGACACAGACGAAGTTTGCGGCCACGGTGCGGCTTCTGGTTGGAGGGAAGCTGAATGTGCACATGAACCCACCCCAGGTTAAAGCCACCATCATCAGTGAGCAGCAAGCCAAAGCCCTGCTGAAGAACGAGAGCACCCGCAAGTAATGGCACTCCCACCCACCCGGGGGGGGCAGTGCCTCGGAAACACCAGGCAGGGGGCACTCTGCCTGCTGGCAAAGCCCCCTGGAGGTTGGGGATAGGAGAGCTCTGGGGTGGGGAGCAGCTGGGAAGGGCCTTTGTGGGGGCATTCCTTGCTCACAAGGCAGGCTGCCCCTCTTGAGAGCCCAGCACAGAGCATAGATGGCCTCACCCCTCTGGCCCCAGCACTGGGGATGCGTAGGGCATTGCTGAGCAGAGGGTGGGGCCATGTGAGTGTGCTCCTTCCTATACCATTGGGGATGGAGCCTGCCCCTTCCTCACTGCCCTGACTAGGGGCCCATCTACAGGAGACCACATCTGGCCCAGCTGACATTCAGGTCCTGGCCCTGCCAGCAGGTAACACTGCACAGGACTGAGCCATTGCCCATTCTCTGTTCCTGTAGCTGGACTCCAGCCCCACAAGCTGGTTCTCTGTTCTTAGGGAGAGCTGAGCCACCCTCTTCCCTGCAGATTGGCCATGGGAGCCGTGCTGGCTCTCTGCTTGTGGGTGGGCCTTGGTAGTTTGAGTAGCCAGCACCACCCCTGAGCTGGTGCTTTTCCCATTGCAGTGAGAGTAGCGGGGAGATCCTGAACAACTGTTGCGTGATGGAGTACCACCAGGCCACGGGCACACTGAGTGCACACTTCAGGAACATGGTGAGAGCCGAGCCCAGGGCACTGCCCCTGCCTCTGCCCCCCTTTTTATCCATCCGCCTTTCACGCTCTTCCCTGCCTCCTCCAGTCCCTGAAGCGCATTAAGCGCTCAGACCGGCGTGGTGCTGAGTCGGTGACCGAGGAGAAGTTCACCATCCTCTTCGAGTCTCAGTTCAGTGTTGGTGGCAATGAGCTGGTGTTCCAGGTCAAGGTAAAGCTGGCCCTGCACTGGTGGTGCCCCTGCTGCAGGGTGCTGGGGGACTGGGAGCCCTTTAGGGATCTGCACTGGGGTGGAGAACACTGGCTCTATAGCTGCTCACTATGCTCTGGCTGAAACGTGTCACTCACAGGGAGGAGGGCATTCAAAGGGCAGAGGGGGTGGTGTGGCCTGGGCTGGTTTCTGGAGGTGGTGCTGGGGAGGGAGGTGACAACTTCCAGTCACCAACCAGCATGGCCACACTGGGGCCAGAAGCCTGTAGCTTCCCCATGGGGGGTGGGTGTCCACTTCAGAACACCCCAGCACAGCATGGGGAGAAGAGCTGCTGGCAGAGTGCAGTTCAGTCCCACCCTGGCATCAGCTGAGTAGTCAGAGGGGTGGTGCTCCCTGGGGCTCCTGTGTTCCTGAGTTCTGGGAGGAGCCAGGGGCCCTGGTTCCTCCTGCAGCCGCAGGAGATGCCTCTGCAGTGCCCAGCGCCCCCTTCCCATCTCCCCCCTGATCTGCATCCATGCTGCTCCCACAGACGCTGTCCCTGCCTGTGGTGGTGATCGTGCATGGGAGCCAGGACAACAATGCCACGGCCACTGTGCTCTGGGATAACGCCTTCGCGGAGCCTGTGAGTAGGCAGTGCCTGCAGCATCAGAGGAGGGGTCAGATTTCCAAACCCCGCATAGGAGGGGGAGCTATCCTGTGTCCCTCCCCCCATATGACATGTGGGCCCTGGGTGTTCTGGACTGACCGTGGCTTCCCAAGCTAGCAGGGCTGATGGTCTGCTCCAGCCTGGTACTTCTCTCCTCAAGCGCTGGTCTGACCCATCCTGATTCTCACCCTTTCTGTACTGCATTGCTGCATCCTGCATCCCAGTCATGGACGTGGCCCTGCCCTGGCCAGTAGCAGCGGGAGGGTAGGAGTATTGGGCGTAGGTCAGGATGATGGCTACAGGGCCCGTGGTGCCTGATCCCCACCCGGGAGGTGCCTGATGCAGCCTGACTCCCAGCGGTACCTTCTCTTTGCAGGGCCGGGTGCCATTCGCCGTGCCTGACAAAGTGCTATGGCCCCAGTTGTGTGAGGCACTCAACATGAAGTTCAAGGCTGAAGTTCAGAGCAACCGGGGGCTGACGAAGGAGAACCTGGTGTTCCTGGCCCAGAAGCTCTTCAACAGCCCCAGCAACCACCTGGAGGACTACAATAGTATGACTGTGTCCTGGTCCCAGTTCAACAGGGTAAGCTCTGCTGGCTAGGACCTTGATATACCAGAAGGCGCCCAGTACTGGGCATGCAGGGTCTCGCTTTGCTCTGAGCAAGGAATGCTAATAGCCACACACGTGCTGGATGGGGCACTGCAGTAATCAAGTGGCATCTCTTTTTGGCAAAGGTGAAATGTCCCTTTCCTTTTAAGGGAGCTGGAGCAGGGGACACCTGGCATGAAATGCTCCAGGATTCCTGCTCATTGCCCTTTCAGTGGGCATTGCAGTCAGAAATCCCCATGGCAGCAGAGGCAGTTACTTCTTACTGCAATCCAGTGTGCAGCTGTTTGTAAAGATGCACAAAGTGAATGGTTGTGTGAGCTTCCCTTTCAGCTGTAATCAAGGCTCACCTGCCCCTAGCAGATCCAGGCTGATGAGGATGTGAGCTGGCTGTCTATATCTAGAGTGCCCTGCTGGTTCAGGAGTTTCCTGGTGGGCTGTGTCTCGCTGTGGCTGAAGCTGGAATGGTGCGGAATGCAGCTGCCACTAAACAGGGAATTGGCTGGAGAGAGAAATGGCTCATCTGTCTTGCTGGGGGTTTTTTTATGAGATTTTTTTTCTTTCAATTAAAACAGGAAAACCTGCCTGGACGGAATTACACCTTCTGGCAGTGGTTTGATGGGGTTATGGAGGTGCTGAAGAAGCATTTGAAGCCCCATTGGAACGATGGGTGAGAATCCTGCTTTCCAAGGTGGCTGGTACAGCCTGGCAGAGCCCATTTCCGAGGCACACTGCAGGCCCCAGCCCCTTACTGGTTCCCTTCTCTGCCTCCTCGTAGGGCCATTCTGGGCTTCGTCAATAAGCAGCAAGCGCACGACCTGCTCATCAACAAGCCGGATGGGACCTTCCTGCTGCGATTCAGTGACTCAGAGATCGGCGGCATCACCATTGCTTGGAAGTTTGACTCCCGTGAGTTTGCTCTCTGGAGGTCATGGAGGCAGACACGTCCCTGATGTAACTCCCGCCTCCAAGGTTGGAGAGGGGAGAGCTCCTGCCTGGATACAGAGCAAACCCTCTCACTGGGCTGGCTGAGCCTCCCCTGCTCTGTTCCTGCACATCAGCACTGACTCTCCCTGGTGTGATCAGCGCAGAGCAAGCCCCCTTGTGGACATCAGGGCTTCGTACTGCCTACAGCTCTTCCTGTCTCTGTAAGGAGATGCGTTGCTTAGGCCAGCATCACGCCCGACGTGAAGCGGGTAGGGCTGTTCTAACCGAACCAGGCTCCCTTTCTGGCATGCCCCGTACCCAGGATGCCTGTATATGAGCTCAAAATGAGCAGCATGTCTGCTTTTCTTTGTAGTCTAATTTGGGTTGCTTGAATAGCTGCATTCTTCACCTTTACAGTGATTCTTCCCTCA
>NW_017728944.1:4737649-4738686 GCF_001723895.1 Crocodylus porosus | reverse complement strand
CACAAGGCCCTTAGCAGATTTTCTTCTCCTGTCCCTTCCCTGATTCTCCATGCTAAGTAAGTGCACTGATGTGCAGGCCTCAAGTCTGGTTCCCAGCCTCTAGCGTAGTTGGGGGTTGAATGTTGCAGACCCAGCAGGGCTGCCCAAGAAGTGGGGTGCCCTGGGGGCTTAAGCTGGGGAGAGCAGACAGCGAGGCAGCCAGCACTCGAGGTCTGCAGAGGCAGTGCGCAGCCCTGCCTGGTCGACTGCACTATAGGAAGAGGTGGTTCATGAAACACCCGCTGTGTCTGGGTGGAGTCCAGCTTGGGCAGCAGAAATGAGAGGGCCCTACCGGGATGCTTAAAAACAGCCCCAGTAACTATCTGGCCCGGTCGGGTGCGGTGAGCGGGCGAACTGAATACTGGGTGGGCAGTTGTGAACAAAATAAGCTCAAGGACAATACAGGTGCTGCTTGTGCCCCCTCCTGCTGCGATTTCTGTCAGTCCATGGTTGGAGGGGATAAAGCCTTGTGACTGTGGCTACATGCTCGAACCTTGTTCCCAGGACAAACAGCACAGTTGTGACCAGGAAAAGGACTCCAGTGGATGTCCTTCCTAGGTAGAGCCTGCCTGATAAACAACCCTGGCAGTAGCACTGAGGTGGCAAAAAGGGAGCCAGACCCGAAGCTGGCAAGACGGGAGCTTCTAGTCCAGCCAGAGCAGAGCTGCGGGGTATGGGGCAGCTCCTGGTCAGGCCTTCCAGGAGAGTCCCCACATCACCTCTCATCTGCTCCAGGTTTGCCACCGCATCTGGAGACTCAACCCCTGGGTCAGCCACTTACATGGATCAAGCACCGTCTCCTGCTGTGGGCTCCCAGACCCATTACAACATGTACACGCAGAAGTAAGTGCCGCCACAGGCCAGCAGGAGGTGTGGGGTCAGGGCCTACCTATGGTAGTGGGGGCTGGGGTACGTAGGACTGGAAGGGGACTCCTGGGCTATCGAGTCCAGTCCCCTATGTTCCCATGCCATAGGTAACCCAAGGTATCCGTACGATC
>NW_017728944.1:4722443-4737638 GCF_001723895.1 Crocodylus porosus | reverse complement strand
CTACCCTGGTCAGTCTTTGAAACAATTCACCTGCTGTTGCCCTGATCTGGAACCCAGTTCTCTAGGGATGTGCGGTGCACTGATGGTGCGTAGCTCGGCACTGCTCCAGTCTGGCACTTGGAGAGCAATAGGCAAATGACATGATTTGGAAGGGCGTCCTGCCATTAGCTACCTGCTGGTTGTCTGGGGCATGAGCTGGCTGTGCTAGCAGAGCTGGGGTAGTCAGGTGATTTCTGCACATCTTGCTAATATTGTCTTGGTTGTTGGGGTGGGGGGAGAAAAAGCACTATATATCTATAGCTTTCTAATATAGATATCTGTATATATAGATATATATGCATAGATATCTGTATATATAGATACAGAAGTATCTATCTATCTATAGATAGCTAGCTAGCTATATTTTAAAAGAAATTATCTTGCTGAAGCTCTGGAGATTTGGGTGACGTTTGATCCTTTTAAAAATAAAAATAAATTAAAATCTAATTCTCAAGTTTAGCCATTTCAAGGAAAGGCAGGAAAGGGAAATGTGTGGGTTATTTTTTGTAGAAAGGAAAAAAATAAAAAATATATAATTTAACAGGAAAATGGAGAGACTTTTTTGATATTTTTTCTTTAAAAAAAAAGAAAAGAAGAGAGAACCTTTTATGTGGAAATGAATTATTTTAGATGCCTATTTTTAAGTGTTACAGCCTGATGCAGACTAGCATATGGCACCGATAAAGTATTGTCTATGATTTGGGGTGAGTCTTTGTGTTTTCAATAAAAGCCCTGTACAAGGACAGGAATTGTTTGTGTTGTTTCTGAGAACCAGATCACTGCCCACCTTGTGGCAGAGAGTGCCACAGCCAGAGAGCTCAGCCGCAAAGGACCGGGTGGGGGAAGTGTCCTGTGTTTAATATAATAAGATTCACTGGTTGGCAGAGCTGGCTTGTCTAGATTGGGTTCAAACTGATGGGGAGGAACTAACTGAAGAAGGAAGGACTTTGGAGTGGAAGCATAAAACCAAAGAGCTTGCTATTCTAAAGGAAGGTCAGCAGCCCAATGTGGAGTTCATGAAAACAAACTCCAGGAGTGGAGAGTTAGGGCCTTGCGGGGAAGATGATTTGAGGGATAGAGGAGTGTTGATGCTTTGGTAGGTCTTGAGAGACTGTATTAAGTATGTGAGAGCAAACAACCCCATGAAAAGGACACATCAGAAGCGGAGAAAGGGACCATTATAACTCCTCCAGGAGCCCCTCAGTGACCCAGCAATTGGAAAGCAACCATGAGGAAAGCAGGGCACCATCCTGCCAGTGAGTAGGAGAGAGCCACACAAGCAGGCAGCCTGGGCTCAGAGCATTTCAGTTAGCAAAGACTCCCACAGGCAGTAGTGGAACAATGAAGGGAAGTCTGGGCCTGTTACTCAAGGGGAGAGGACAAATGACAGAATTCAACAGAAGAGGCTGCAGTGCTTAAAGGCCTCCTCTGCTTCAACCTTCCCCAGAAAGGTGAATAGTGACCTAATGATTTAATTAAATTAACTTTAACAAGGAGATACTAGTGCAGGCTAGAAGACAGAAAGAGCAGCTTAGAGGACAGTTAGATGGATCTGTTCAGATCAGCAAGGCCCAATGAAACTCCCCCTGGAGTGGTCCAAGGAGCCAAAGCCATCTCTGAATCACTGGTGATCATCTCAGAACAGCAGAAGTCTCAAGGGGTCAAATATGGCACCTATCCTCAGAGAATGAGAAAAGGAGGACCCAGAGAATTCAGCCCCAGCTTCAATCCTTGGAAAGATTCTGGAACATATTAAGCGATAAGTTTGTAAGTACTTAAAAGAGAATGAAGTGATTAAAAAACCAGCCAGCATGGATTTGCTAAACAGACCATGACAAAGCCATCTAATACCGTTCTCTAGGGGGTAAACTTGCTAGTGGACACGGGAAGCAGTGGATGTGATGTACTTGGACTTAAGTAAGGTGTTTGATGCTGTCCAAAATGACAGTTTCACAAACCAGCTTAGGGAGTCTGGTTCAGACATAACCATTAGTGCAGCTACTGCACAAATGGCTGAAAAAATCAGTCTCATGGAGCAGCAATGGCTCAGCTGAGAGGCACCCCCAGAGGTGTTGCATAGGAGGTCTTACCAGGGCCCAGTTTGAGCCACTATTTTCATTCTGAGCTGTGTTGGCACGAGTGCCAGATGCAAGATGAAGCAGGTAATAAATCCAGTCCTTTCAGTGCTCGGGAGGCTTCAGATGGAGTGCTGCCTCCTCCTTGCTACATTTTTTCAACTGTAGACAAGCTGGAGAGTCTGGAGGAGAACAGTGACAATGAACAGAGGGGTAGAAATGTGACTGAGGCGGCCACGGCCTGGGCGGGCTCCTTTCAGAAAGGACTGAGAGGGGTGGGGGGAACAAGTTTTCTGATACTAAACGGTCATTACAAAGGGGACCAACTGTTCTCCAAGGCGCCTGCAGGAAGGGTGAAAACAAATCAATTTACTTTGCAGCCAAGGAGGTTTAGGGTGGTTAGGAAAGGAACCCACTGAGCCGCTTACCCTGGAGAAGTGCTGAACCACGCCAAGCAGAGAGTCTGGACTCTCCATCCCAAGACCCTGGCAGCCCAATACGTGGCACGGGCTGATCCTGGTACCCTTGACACTGCCTTACAGCAGAGGGATAGCCCCTTCCTACCCTTTCTTTTCCCCTTGTGTATGCCTGTCTCTAGGCAGGGTTTCACAGGGTGCATCCCTGGATACATTTAAAAGGCAGTGGGTGCTAGCCGGACTTCTCTGCTCCGTGGCCTCTCCTGGCACCCTCACCATCCACCTCCAACCTGCGGTCCTCGTCCTGTTTGAGCCCGTGGACTTAAACCGGGCGTTTTGTGGCCTCCCCCGGGGGGCTAGGGCTTGCCCTCCTCGTGCAGCAGAGGCCCGTCCTCCTGTGAGCCCATGGCGCAGGGCTGCGGCGAGGCCAGGCAGGAGCACAGCTCCGGCCCAGGCCCAGGCCCAGGCCTTGCCAGGGCACAGTGCCAGCTGCCCCCTCGGCCGCTCCTGCTGGTCCCGGTGCCCTGGCGAGGTGGGGGGCGGCTCGCTGGTTTCGCTGCCCGGCCCCCACCCCGCTCAGCCCGGGGGCTGGTGCCCATCCCACGGGGGCAGGGGCTGGCCCCGCCGGCCTAGGCCCCGCTGGGGGGGATGCCCACGTGGGAGAAGAAGCCCTGCTGCGATGAGCGGCACGGCCCCTTTAAGAGCAGCGACGGACGTCACCGCCTCGTCTTGTGGCGTTATTCCTACCGGAAGCGGCGCGTCCGGGAGTGGGGCGGCCCCGCGCGGGACAGCGAGCCGCGGCCCCGCTCCGCTGCCTCCCTCCCGGGGCCCCCCCCCGGCCGGCCGGGCTGGGGGCGGCCACACGTGGGAGCTGGGCGGATCGCGTGGGGCTGCGGGTTGTCCCGGTCCCCCGATCAGCCCTGTCTCCACAGGCCCCGTGATGCTCCTCCTGCTCCTCGCCGCCCTCCTGGGCGCTGGGCTGCTCCTGCTGCTCCGGGCCCGCGGGGGGCCTGGCAGGGCAGCAGGACGGAGCCAGCGCTGGAGGCTCCTGCTGGGGCACAGCCTGGTGCTCGGGGGCCTGGGCTGGGCCATGAGCAGGCAGCGCCGGCGCCTGGAGAACCAGACCAAGGACGTGTGGCAGAGCCAGGAGCGGTGCCTGCTGCGGCTGCTGAAGGAAGCCGGGGACGTGGAGCCAGGTGCCTGGCTAGAGGGACACCCGTGGGATGCCCCGCTGCAGCCTTGCCCAGCTGTGGTTAGGCCAGGATCCGGGGGGCCAAGCCCCGGGGCCGTGAGCAGGCTTGCAGCTTCCGCTGCCTCCTCCTGCAGGCCCCTGGCCACTACCCGCAGGCCCGGTGCCATGCCCCAGTTCAGCCTGTGGCAGGGAGCAGCACCTGCAAGGCTGTTCAGGCCTTGCCTGCCGTCTGCCAGGCTGCAGGGCTGGAATACAGGGCCCTTTGCTACTTCCAGTATCCACTTCCAGGTGCTGCTCAGCACTAGTTGGCAGCCCTGCCAGGGTAGCCTAGGCCTGCTTTACTCTGGGGAGGACCGTTGGGTCACAAGGGAGCAACCTGGAAGGGTGGAGCCTGGCTCTGATCCTGTGTCCTTCTCTCCTACAGACTCTAACACCTTCCGGGAGCATCACCCCTTGAAACCAGGCAGGCTTGATAAGGATGGGAGCCACCAGCCCACCCTGCGCCCTGCCAGCCTGCCTGGCCCATGGACTCTGCTCCAGAGCTGCTGGGCCTTGGATGCCCCACTGCAGGTAGTATAGGGCTGGGTATGGTGGATTGAGGCTCGCCCCTCCCTTCCTCTGGAGAGAGCTCTCCAGGGCCCTGCTGGGAACCAAGGGAGTGATGGATAAACATGTCGTGGTGGGAGCCCTGGGCTGCTGGGCTTGCCCCTTCCCCTCTCCTTGATGGAGCCAGAGGGGCACAGAGGCTGGTCCCTCCCCAGCATTAGAGCCTGGGGACACTGGGGAGCCCCACAGCCCAAGCAGCTGTTGGGGAGATCTGGGGCCTGAGCTGCTACCCTGGAAATGGGTTGTCTTGTGGTATCTAGCTGTTACCCTAGGAGGAACACAGGCTGTTACCCAGGGGGTTGGGATTGGCTGATGTCTCCCTGCCTGGGTCTTTATCTCATCCATTTCTCTCTCTCTCTGTGCAGGGGACCATGTTGTACCTAGACATCCTCAGCAAAGCATACCCAGGCGCACTGACCCTGCAGGCCACTGCCGTCTTCTCCTGGGCCCCAGGCTGCCCATGCCCTGCCACAGCCTGCCCCCTGCCCACGCTGTACTGTACCCCAGCAGGGATGGGTGGGGATGCTGTGCCCTCACGCAGCTCAGCCCTGTACGTGCAGCTGCTGTTTGCCCTGCAGGAGCGGGCACTGCGAGTACTAAAGGCTGGGTTGGCCTCGGAGCTTCATGATGCCTTGGCCATCCTGCACACCAACTGGGAGGGTCTGGCACAGGACCTAGCCTCAGGATGGCTGAGCCCACAGCTGAAACTACCTGAGGGGACTCGGTACCAGCTGGATGGCCTCCTGTCTCCCAACCCGGTGCGGGCGGCAGAGCTGAGGGCTGAGTGCTCTAGGGGTTTTGACGGCATTGCCCAGCGCCTGTGGCCACAGCTGCAGGCAGTGGTGGTGGGAGAGTCTGGCAGTGAGCAGCTCTATGGAGACACCCTGCGGGAGCAGGACTGCAAGGGCATCCCCTTCTACTCCCCCTTCTATGTGGCAGCAGGAGGTAAGGGCACTAAGCAGGCTTGGGCCATATCCCGGGTGGATAGGTGACCCTGGTGAGCCTTTGGCCTCTCTCTGATTGGCATGTGGGCTGGGGAGGGGGCCCTAAAATGCATCCATCCCACTGCATTGCCCTGTAGGCTTGCCCCCTTCTGCCCTAAAATGCTGTGGTGTGGTTGTTAGCAGTTCCTGTGCCCTTCCCCAGAAATGGCTGCATTGTAGTGCTGGGTGAGGGGTCTTCGTAGCAACAGCCCAGATACCTGACTCCAAAGGTAGCTGCCTCACTATAAACAGCACTCGTGCTGCAGCCCAGTGATCAGAGTGACCCTGGGGTGTGTCTGCAGCGCTGGGGAAGGCATGAAGCCCCTCCTCTGACCTGTTGTGTCTCCTGTCCAGCTCTGCTTGGAGTGAACCTGTGGCCAGAGGAATCTGATTGCCGCTACCTGCTGTGCCCAGGCTGGGCATTCTGTGAGTTCCTCCCAGCAGGGGCTCACAGGGAGGAACCACTGGAGACAGTGCTGCTGGGGGACGTATGGGAAGGCCAGGAGTATGAGCTGGTGCTCAGCGCCCACCCTGGGCAGTACAGGTGCCCCTCCCCCTACCAAGCTACTTGACAATCCCAAGGGAGAAGGACCTTGACTACAATCTTCCCAACCCCAGGGACCCCCAGCATCTATTGCAACCCCTCATAACCCCAAAGCATTCCCAGCATCTGGCCTACTGGTCCCAGGCCCTGTGCCTTGTGGCTGTGAGTCTCTGGCATGGGGTCTGGCACAGAGGATTCTGGCCCAGGCTCACGTCTGTCTGTCCTGTTTTTGTCCCTATAGGTGCTGTGTTGGGGAGGTGCTGAAGGTGACTGGATTCTATCACCAGTGTCCTGTGGTGGAACCTGTGCGCAGGTAAGTAACATCTCGAAACTCCCCACCTCTGGCTTGGATTTGCTGCCCCTCCCCAACTGGGGAAGCCTGGGCTGCCTCCTGGTGAATGTAGGGTATTGAACGGGAACCACAGGAGAGGGGGCTCCTGCAGCGGTGGAGCAGTGCACAGGAGAAAGGGGCAAGCTGGGTGGAAAGTCCGGGGACTGCCCTTTGCTGTGCTCTGAGGACAGGTAGGTTGGTGTATGTCAGGGTTATTCTTCCCTCACAGGCTGGGTTGCTGTGCAAGGGTGGTTGTGCCCCTCTTGGGGCTGTGCTATTCCCCCAGCCCTTGCACCCAACCCACTGCCTTCTCCTCCCCAGACTGAGCCAGACCCTGAGCGTGCGGGGAGAGAGCATCCCCGAGGAGCACTTCTGCCACACCCTGCGCCGTGCTGTGGGGATGTGGCCAGGAGCTAAACTGGTCGACTACATCTGTGCAGAGAGCAGCCTGCTGGGTAAGCATTGCCCATGGTAACCCAAGAGAGGCTGGGCTCTTCTGTGTCAGTCCCACAAAGCCTGCTAAATGTCCTGGGTCTCTCCTTTCCACCTTGCTGGACTCAGCCCCTGTAAATGCCCTTGGATTTTCCTGTCCCTGTCTGTGGCCTTTTTTCTGTTGGCCATGTTATCCATCCTGTGTCAGTCCTCACCTGCGCTTCTTGATGCTGCCTTGCTGGCCCCTTTTTGGGTGGGAGAGGCAATGCCTGTGGGCAAAAAGACTGTCATCCTGGTGATGTGCCCAGACCTATGTCTGGCACTAGCTCTGGCCTGCCAGAGTGGCCTGGCTAGGGTATAAGAGACTCACTGGATTCCCTGGGCATGGGGTCAGCCCCTTTAATCCAGATCCCAAGTTCTTCCCCAAGCCATGGGGGTTACTGAGCCATGTTGAGGCAGACCCAGGGAGCGGCTCCTGAATATGTACTTGAGCAAGGTGCTAACAGTAGGAGCCAGCTGTGTGGCCCAGGGGGTCACTTGTGGGCCCCCCAAGTGGGACTTTGTGGGGCAGGTGGATCTTAGCTCCCTGAAGACCTTGCTTTCTCTGAGTTCCCAGTGTAGAGAAAACTCCTCAAGGGCTGGGCTGGTCTAGAGCCCCCAGCCATTTCCCCTGCCCCTGTCCAGAGTGCTTTTAACATCTCTGTGCTTTCCCCCCATCCCAGGTGCCACCTCTGGAACCTCTGCCCCCCATTACCAGGTGTTCATGGAGCTCTGTGGCCTGCGGGATCTGACAGAGGGACAGCGCTATAAGGTGTGGGGGCAGGGCAGGAATAAACTGGGCAGAGACCTGTGCCGAGGGCTGTAGCCAGTGGTGGGCACAGTTCTGTTGGATGGAGGTGTCTGTCTGCTTGGTGTCTGGCACTGAGGCAGCTCCTGCTTGGCCCCAGGTGCCTTGGGGAAGCCTATGATCTCCCAGTGAAATGGGTTGTTGTGGCCACAGGATGGCAGCACTAGTCTGACTGGTCATCCCTGTGCCTAGCTTGGCCCATGCTGCAGCTCTGACTAGCACAGAGCATCTTGGCCTCCTTCTGCCTATGCCCCTGTGGGAGTTCTTTCTGGGCCGTGGGGGCTGAGCTTGGGAAGGGGACCCTACTCCTTCCTCTGCTCCCTGGGGCTGTCTGCAGGGCACAGCCTGTTGGCATTTCCACTAAATGCTGGGGGAGCATTTGCTCACTTGAGGGGAGATGAGGCCTGTGAAGGCAGGTGTGCTGTGAGGTGGAGGTGGGAGGAGAGGAAGGGGCACTCTCTCCTCCTTTGGTAGGGCTTGGAGCATTTGGGGCAATGGAAGAGCCAGGCAGCATGCTTGGCCAGTGGGAGTTCCCCTTAGTAGATCTGGCTGAGGCTGGGCACTCAGCAGGATCCCAGAGCTTTGCTAGGGAAGTGAAACCCTCCACAGTGGAAGTGGATGATAGCTGGTCCCTTCTAGTGTAATGCATGAGCCATCCAGAGACTCGGAGCAGCCTTTTGGGGGCCACGTTCTCCCAGGGCTGCAGGGTACCCACTCTGTAGCAGCTTGATCTAGCTTCTGTGGGAGAGGGAAGCAGGCTGGCTGAGCCCCAGGCTGTGCTGGCTATCCCTGCATGAAGGAGATTGAGTTTTGGCACATGAATGACAAGGATGCCCTAAATGGACCCCTTAGCACCTGTTCCCAGCTGCTGAACTCTCTATGTGTGCACTTGTGGATAGAAAACTGGCTGGAGCATTGGACTCAGAGGGTAGTAATCGATGGCTTGAAGACTAGTTGGCAGTTGGTATCAAGTCTCTCACCCCGTTCTCATTAAAAAACTGGGGGACTGTGGTGTTGACACCTACACAGTCAAATGGGTCGCTAACTGGCTGGAGGGCCACACCCAGAGTGGTGTTGGATGGGTCATTCTTGACCTGGAGGGATGTGGGCAGTGGGGCCCCCCAGGGCTCGGTCCTCGGGCCTGCGCTGTTCAACATCTTCATCAGCGACTTGGACAAGGGGGTAAAAAAAACACCCTGTTCAAATTTGCTGATGACACAAACATGTGGGGGGATGTGGGCATGCTAGAAGGGAGGAATAGGCTACAATTGGACCTAGATGGGTTACAGGGGTGGGCAGATGGGAATAGGATGAGATTCAGCGCTAACAAGTGCAAGGTGCTGCACCTGGGGAGGAAGAACCAGCACCATACCTACAGGCTGGGGAACTCCCTTCTCGTCAGTGCAGAGGCAGAAAAGGATTTTGGAGTTGTCCTTGATGCTAAGATGAACATGGGCTGGCAGTGTGGGGATCCAGTCAGGAAGCCCAGCCGTACCTTGTCATGCCTCCACAGATGCATCTCAAGCAGATCCAAGGAGGTGATCCTCCCCCTCTATGCGGCACTGGTCAGGCCGCAGCCGGAGTACTGCATCCAGTTTTGGGCGCCGCAGTTCAGGAGGGATGTGGACAACATGGAGAGGGTCCAGAGGAGGGCCACTTGCATGATCGGGGGCAGCAGGGCAGGCCCTACGAGGAGAGGCTACGGGACCTGAACCTGCTCAGCCTCCACAAGAGAAGGCTGAGGGGGGATCTAGTGGCCTGTTACAAACTAGTCAGAGGGGACCAGCAGGCATTGAGGGAGTCGCTGTTCCCCCGAGCACTACCAGGAGTGACTAGAAATAACGGTCACAAGCTGGCAGAGGGTAAATTCAGACTAGACATCAGGAGGCGCTACTTCCCTGTCAGGGCGGCTAGGATCTGGAACCAACTTCCAAGAGAAGTGGTGCTGGCTCCTACCCTTGGGGGTCTTTAAAAGGAGGCTGGATAATCACCTTGCTGGGGTCATTTGACCCTAGTACTCTTTTCCATGGCAGGGGGTCGGACTTGATGATCTGCTCAGGTCCCTTCCAACCCTACTAACTATGAAACTAAGTGCAGTACCCCAGGGGTCAGTCTTGGGGCCGGTTTTGTTCAATGTCTTCATCAGCTACTTGGAAGTCATTGGGAGTACACCTTCAGCAAGCTTGCAGATGACACCAAGGTGGAGAGGGAGTAGATACACTGCAGGGTAGGGCTAGGATTCAGAGTGACCTAGACAAATTGGAGGATTGGGCCAAAAGAGATCTCGTGAGGTTCAACGAGAACAAGTGCAGAGTCCCTGCACTTAGGACAGAACAATCCCCTGCACTGGTATAGGCTGGGGATTGACTGGATGGGCAGCAGCTCTGCAGAAAAGGACTTTAGGATTACAGTGGACAATAAGCTGAATACCAGCCAGTAGTGTGCCCTTGTTGCCAAGAAGGCTAATGGCATACTGGGCTGCATTGGTAGGTGTGTTGTCTGTAGGTCCAGGGAGGTGATTATTTCCCTCTCTTCAGCACTGGTGAGGCCACATCTGGAGTACTGAATTCAGTTTTGCACCCCCTCCCCTACAGAAAGGATGTGGACAAATTGGAGAGAGTCCAGTAGAGGGCAGCAAAAATGTTTTGGAGGCTGGAGGACATTACTTATGAGGAGAGACTATGGGAACTGGGCTTATTTAGTCTAAAGCAGAAGAGAAAGAGGTGATTTAATAGCAGCCTTCAACTGCCTGAAGGGGTGTTCAGAAGAGGAGGGAGCTAGACTGTTCTCAGTGGTGGCAGATGACAGACAAAGAGCAGTGGTCTCAAGTTACAGCAAGAGAAGTTTTAGGTTAGATATTAGGAAGAATTTTCTCACTGGGAGGGTAGTAAAACACTGGAACAGGCTACCCAGAGAGGTGGTGGAATCTCTATCCTTGGAGGTTTTTAAGACTCTGCTTGACATAGTTTTGGCTGGGATTATCTAGTTGGGGCTGGTTCTGCTTTGAGCAGGGGGTTGGACTAGATGGCCTCCCTCTTCCCACCTGCTAAGAGCCACATGTGACCCCTGGCATCCTAGAGCTTCACATCCATGCTGAGTACCCACCTTTCTCTTCTCTCTGCAGCTGGACCAGTGTCTCCAGGAGGATTTCCCCATCTACAAATCCTTCCGCTTCAAGGGCAGCATTGGGCCACTGCGCCTGCATCTGGTGGCTGCCGGGGCCTTTGCAGAGCTGCGGGGAGTCATGGGTGCCCCAGCCCCCATGGCCAGAGTCCTGCGGGAGAGGCATCTGCTTGACTTCATCCAGAGCAGAATCATCTCCTGAGGCAGCTCCTGAGGAGCCCAGCCATTCTTGGGCACCTTGCCATAGCTTTCCTAGCACCCATGCTCGCTTGCCACTGCAATGGTGCAGAGGAAGGAACGCTGGTGTGGGGCACAGGCAAGGGCTGTGTTCCAGAGTGAGGAGGGCAGGAGGCTGCAGTGTCTAGAATAGGAGAAGTGGGCGCTGTTTCTCCCCATGCTGCTGCTGAGAGGGGTGTATGGGGCCAGGGAACTGGTGTCTCCAGCAGGTTAGCCTTTGCACCACAGAGCCTGGGTGGGTGAACAGGCAGCTCCTGCCTGCAGCACAAGTGTGTTAGGGGCAGTGGAGGTGTGGCCCGATCTGGCCCCTTGGGTGAGCTCTGCCCAGAAGCACCAGCCTGCCCAGCTTGGGCACTGCCAAGTACAAGTGTCTCAAGGTCCAGCTTGGACACTGAAGCTTGGTGAGGCAGCTCTGCCAGCTATGGATGGCATCTGTCCAGCTCACCCACTGGGGGGCACCAGCAGCCAGTTCAGCTCCCTGGTGCTTAGCACTGAGCTGGGCCCCCATGCAGAAGGTTATCTCAGGAGAGGCTGCTCCTTCCTGGAGTCAGTCCCTCTCCAGACATTTCACATTTGGGGGAACTGAGGCATGTGGCTAAGGGCTTTGCCTGTGGTTGGTCAGGAAGCCTGAGGCAGAGTCAGGATCTGACCTCAGCTTTCCATCTGCCCAGCCTAGAACCTGACCCCTCCCTCTCTGGCTGGCTGGGCTGGGCTGGCTGTGGGGGAGCTGCTGCCTGGAAAGGGATTAAGGCTGAGGAAGAGAGAACTGCTCTGGTCCTGCTGGGCTCTGCTCTCACTCTCTGGTTTTGTACTTTAATACCTCCAAACTCTTCCCCCTCCCCCCATGTTTTGCTTGTGCCTTTTGCTCAGTCCTGCTCTTGTAGCCCTTGAGTGCAGCACCCCAGGGGCAAGGTACAGTCGCTGCAGAAGAGTGACCAGCAGGGAGGTGAGATAGTGGTAAAGCCTTTGGACTAGTCCTCCTCATTTAGGAGAAAAGTACCCATTGGCTTCATTGTCCTCACAGTCCAGACAGGCCCTTGGCTTTGTATACATAGGCCCAACAGCTCTCTGCCCAGAGAATGCACTTGATCTACCTGGCTTGGAGAAGCTGATACCATGGTGTGTGCAGGGCAGCAATGGGTGGCACCTCTACTTCCAGCATATCTTCTCTGCTATGGGGGGGCCCTATGCTCTGCTGGGAACCTTGCTCCACAGGGTCAGCTCTGCATAGGGGCAGCTGGCCCAACTTCCTTTGGGATCTGAACTGGTCTGTGAAGCATGGGGGCTGGAGGTTGCAGGGCTGTGGGTACCAGCTGCTGTGTGCCTTGCCCATAAGCCCTGCTCCAGCAGGGGCTGCTTTTAACGTTGAAAAAATAGAAGCACAATAAAGACGGATTATGTCTGACAACATCACTGCGTGCAGGGCTATGCTCCCCGATTTGAGGGTTTTTTTTTAATTCCCATTAAGAGATTTCATTGAAGCTTGGATTAAAAAGCCCACAGGGCTGTTCCACCCATTGCCGTTGCCGCAGAGGAAGACCACGCCATGAATATTTAACCAGCTCCCCTCTGCCTGGGGGGCTCTGGGACTGTATTGCTGCTGAGAGGCAAAGGAACTGGGCCTTTCCAGTAGCTTGTGATGCTTCAGGCCAGCGGGCTTCTGAGCTGTGGCACAGAGGGAACCTGCTGGGTACGCAGCTGTTTGCAGGGTTGGGAAGAGGGAGACGGGGGCTTGAGGTTTTGTCTCCAAAAGAAGCATGCACAAAAGGCCTCCCCTGCCATGCTGCCTAAGCCACTCCATCAGGCATAGCAAGCACATGGGGAAAACAACCCATTTTCCAGCTCCTGCCCACCCCTGAGCCCTGGTTGGAAGGAAAGTATGAAGCAAGATTCGGAGGGGTGGGGGTGGAGGGAGGAAGAGAATGTCTTTCATGTGTGTGCCCCCCAGAGCGCTCGGGCTGGGAGGGAGCGGGGCTTGGGTTTCTGCTCCAAGCTGGAAGGTCTGTGCACATTCCAGCTTCTATTGAGCTTTCTCTGTCCCCAGCTGTGCATGATACATGTGGCTTAGTTTAAAGGCCTTTGAATGGTTGCTGGGTAAATATTTGGATTCTGAAGGTGGGCTCTGGAAGAAGACTGTGCACACTAACCCCTTAGGAGCTGCTGGGCCTGAAGGATGGGACTAGCTGGAGTGAGCTGCATGTGAGAGCTTGGGTCTTGTTGGACTGCTCAGGGAATTATTTAATGGGTCCTGCAGGTCCCAGCAAATGCAGTGTCTGCAGGATGCTTTCCTAGTGCTGCAGGCATAGATTTCTGTAACTCCCCCTGGCAGATTTGCAGTGGGTGGGGTGCACCCAGCCCCGATCCCAAGCCTCCTCTGACTTAGTCCAAACCCGCTGCCAGTAAGGTTTAGCACTAGGAGACTGAGGGCCAAGGCCAGGCCCTTGCTGCCCTGGAATGTGAGCATCAGAGCAATCTCATGCTGGCTCATGGGGTTGGGGCCCTGCAGGCTTCAGCCCTGAGACAGAGCCTGGGCCTAGGCACATTTCCTGTGGTCAGCAGTATGGGAGGCAGCTGGTGGGCCAGAGCTGGAAGGCCTGTCTGCACTGGGCTTTATCTTAAATCCACAGGGGCAGTTAGCGAGGAGAGATTTAAGGGAAAGTGTGCAAGGAGAGCTCTGGCAAGGTTCCTGAACATGCACAGACAATATGTGCACAGGCCTTACACAAGCACCAGCCTTGTTGGGGTCTTTCTGCTGTGCCCGGCTGTGCTGTTCAGTGTCCTCCAAGCCAAAGTCCTAGTTTGTTGCGGATGGTCATAGAACGTCCCACACAGCCCTGTAGTGTCCCTTGCGGCCTGGCTCCTCCATTCTCTCAGCTGGAGTGTGCTGGCAGCTTCCTGCTGCCAAAGTCTATGCAAGTCAGAGCTGCCAGGCCTCTGACTCCTGGGTCGTTCGCTTGTCCATGAGTGGGGATGTTTGTGTGTCTGAGCTGGCATGGACTCTCTGTCCCCTACCATTCCACATGCATGCAGAACTGGGAGGTGCTCGACTTTACCTCCAATCTGGTGCTTTCCTCCATGTGTGCTCTGCAGCCGCTGTGCCTGTTGGATGCTGGGGCTCATGCTCATTTGATTCCTGGGTGCACCTGTGTGCTGTATGGCCTGGTAGGTTATCCCAGCACTGCCGTGTGTCCCCCACCTTCTTTTCCTGTGAGGCTCTCCTGGCTGTGCTGCCAATTATAAAGTGGTGGGGCTCTGCTCAGATTTTATGATCTCATTAGTCCTCCCTCCACAGAACTGCCTGTCATGCAATCAATGGAGAATCACAGATTGCAGCATTTTAGGCCTAATGCTGGGGCTGCCATAACTGCTCACATGGGGCAATTAGCTGATGCTGCCAGGACAGAGAGTGCTGCTTTTAAGTGCCTGGTATGTGCCTAAAGTGCTGCCCAGAGATGCCAGCTGAGGTCCGGCTCCTGCATTTGCTTATGTCCTGCCCAAGATGGAGGCCCCACCAGGCTGAGCACTGCCCAGAAGACATACTCTGGGGGTTAGCTCCAATGCAAAGACCTCACAGCCTGAATCAATAGTTCTCAACCTTGTGGGACTTGAGGCACCCCTCCCTGCCTTCTGGGAATTGAGTGGCACCTGGGTCCCAAAGCTAATTTTTTATTACCACGTTTACCTCCTTGTGGGGCAGGTATCCAAGCAGGGACAAACCTGAGCCTGCACCTGGGATCTCTTGAGCATATATTGACAACCTTTCATAGAGGCAGGACGGTGGCTGCTGTGGTTCCCCTGCTTTAGGGTGTTAGGTTTGGGACTGCCTGGCTGCTGTGCTGCTGAGGCAAGATCCCCGGGCCTCTCCAGCACCTTGTGAAGTTTCAGGCCGTGGGCTCCTGAGCTGTGGCACGGAGGGAGCCTGCTGGGCACGCTGCTGTTTGCAAGGTTGAGGAGAAGGAGGCCCGAAGTGCAAGGCTTTGTCTCCAAAAGAAACGTGCGCACGTGTGTCAGGGCTGACAGCAGTCTTACTTAGGGCTTAGATTATGGGTCCTACGGGCTGGTTTGGACAGGGCAGTTCCGGCCTCAGGCTGGGCGTTGGACCGGACCTCTGGAGATCCCTTCCAGCCCTACGTCTCGGTGGGGCCTGCTACCTCTTCCAACACAAGGGGGAGAGGAACCAGCTCCGGAGCTGTTACCCGTTGCCTTTGGAGCCGGGTGACTCCTCACAGAGCCGGGCTAGTGGTTTTTTGCCACGAGACGACGCCTCGGTGGGGCCGGGCTCCGTTTCTTGTGGAGGGGGCCATCCTGTCCCCCAGGCCTGCGCTTCTCCCCCTCACGCCTGGCCCCCGTGTCGTGGGGGCGCCCTTCCC